>NC_143257.1:77587610-77890640 GCF_984573655.1 Nuphar pumila
TTCCCCTTTGTTTCGTCATATTTTCTTACATGTTTGGCTTGGTTCATGGTAGTCACGGTTCTGCCCTGCTATGGCAGTGAATCCGAGCTGCCATGGTGTTGTTCGTTTGGCAAGGAGGCCATGGACCAGTCTATAAACACCCCAAATTTTCCTCATCCATTCTCAAACAACCCTTCTCGTGTAGTGCCAACCCTGTCAGGTCAGTGTAGGAGTCAAAACCCGAGTTTGTTTCAGAAAATTACCATTTTACCCATTTTCATTAAAAAAATTACCATTTTACCCCTAGGTCATCCTAGACCTCTGTCAGTCGGAGTCAACAAAGCTCACTGGTCAGTTCAGGACAGTTAGAATATCAGTCATCTCAAGCTCATCTGAGCTCACAATGAACAAACAATTTCAATTTCTGACCATTCCTGCCAAAATGGGATCATTTCTTCAGAAATGAGTTCATTTCTCACTCAAATCCAAGCCAATTGTCTCTGGATCAGTCATTCATAGTCAGTCATGTTCTCCAGAGTCTAACTTGAGCTCACCAGGAGTTTGAGTGCTTCAGTTTAAGTTCAAAACCATTTCCAAATGTCCATGAGCCCATTTTAGTCCATTTCAATTCTTTCAGCGGAAATTGAGCTGAGTTCAGTCAATTGAGCTAGTGTTTGTGCTTCGATTTTAGTTCATGTTAGTATTATTGACTTTTGTTCTAGCTCAAACCCAACTCAAATTCCTAATTCACTTCACTCCAGTGACAATTCCGTACCATTTCTCTAAAAATGGCAGTATTTCTTGAATATTTAGTCGGAAAGGTCAAGTGAGTTAGTGTCTGATCAGTTCATTTGAGTTCTAAAACTCTAAAACCCAACTCATTTCAGTTTAATTCAGCTCACACCGTAATTTTCAGTGTCACTCTAGCTCAGTAGGGCCTGAAAACCATTTCTTCAATCATTTTGCAAATTTTATCAATTTTAACATCGTTTGAACTGGTACAACTGCCAATCGGGGTTTAAAATCCAAAATTCTTTATTCAGTGTTAGCATTTCATATGTCATTTTTCAACATTTTATAACATTTTATCACATTTCATTTCATTTTCGAAGTCCAGAACTCCAGTTTTATAAATTTTAATCCAGATTGAGTTTTAAAAGTTTTCATAAATCAATTTCAAACTCCTGGTTTCCAAAATTGACATTTTTACCGCCGGGATTCTAAATTTGGAAATATTTTCTTGAGAAAAATAATCTGGATTTATTTCAAACTCAAATTTTCAAATTCTATACTGGATTTGCTTCGCAACGGGGTATTGCACTTCAAAATCCGAGCTTGTTTCAAAAACTGCCAAAAATAACTTGTTTCGTCTGAAAATTTTATGAAAAGACTATTTTACTCCTCTAATCGTCAAAATGAATTTCAAAAGTGGAATTTGGACGCGCTCTGAGATGGCCCATTCATTTACATTTCTATTTTATTAAAAAAAAATGTTTCTTTTTGTTTGTTTGTTTTTGTTTTGATTGATTTTTATTTATTTATTTTATTTTAGAGAGGTGGGACCCACAAGGTGGTCGCCCAAACCTCCAGCCCCTCTATTTCTTCTTTCCTTTTCTTCCTTCCTCTCCTTTCTTCTTCTTTCTTCTCCTTCCTTCTTTTCTTTCTTTTCTTCCTTCTTTCTTTCCTTTTCTCTTTTCCTTTTCTTTCCTTTCTTTCCTTCTTCCCTTCCTTCCTTCCTTTCCCTCTTGCCCAGCCATTCACGTATGACTATTCCTCAAGGCCATATCATATTATTAAAGACTTAGGTTTTAGTTAATTATGGAACCTAAGTTATGAAAAAGAAAAGAAGTCATACGGCGGCGTATCTCTCATCTCTCTCTCTCTCTCTCTCTCTCTCTCTCTCTCTCTCTCTCTCCCTCTCTCCCTCTCTCTCTCTCTCTCCCTTTATCTCTTTCCTTCTCTCCCCTTTGCTGCTATAGCCCCATTTGCCACCTTCCACCATCACTTGCAGCAGCCTCCACCAGCAGCCATATCTTGACAACTTCTTCATCTCCACCATTGGCAGCTGCAGCAAACTTCAACGGTTACCAACCGACTCCCAAGGTAAGTCATCCATCTTCAAGGATAAGTCATCCGATGGAGGTTTCAAGTGTGGTTTCCATGAAAAGGGTGTATAACTAGATCAAAGTCTGGGTTAACACTGGTGTAAGAGGCCCCTTTATGGTTTGAAATAAAAACAAGTAAGAAAACACCCATTTTATGTGTGTGGGCTAAGCGAATGGCGAGATCCATCCTTTCGATGGATTGGGTCTCCCATTGTTGGCCAAACATCAAATGAAGCATCATGCCTTCCTAATGTGTTTCATTTTTTAGCATCATCGTATAGGTTCTATATTTCTCTTTATTTAGCATTGCATTTAGATTTGCTTCTTAGTCATGCATTCATTTTCAATTTTATTAACATCTAATGGTTGATTCATACGTTTTTTCACTTAGACATATAATCCAGTTATGATTTTATGTTTAGATTTTCATCAATAAATCTCAACATTTTTGTGGTAGATGCATCTATGTGTTCTTGATGTCCTGTCAGAACTTTGAATTTATTCGGGTTTTGGAACCCTTCTAAACCCATAAAACCCTAAATCGGGTTTTCTGTCTCTCTAAACTTCCAGTTTTGGCTTTAGTAGACTTTAACCTCCAAAATCACCCTTGTGGGAGATTCAAATAATCTTACAAAAAATCACGGTAGATTCACAATGGAATCTACTAATTATATAGAAATTTTTAGATTTGTGCAAGCAGATTTACCCTCTATAAAAATTCAGTTTTCCAGACCTCTGGGAGAATCTCGATTTTCCTGAGTCACGGTATAGACAGGCACTAATGCATCAAGTACGCTCAACCCGTAGCCCGTCTACAAAAACTTTAAACGCAAAATTTTGTTTCTAACATATTTTCATGAAATTTCCCAAAATTTGGGAATTTTTGGAATTGTCTCAGTATTTTTCCCTAAATTTTCTTTTCTGTCTGACAGATTCCAATATCCAGAAATTTAATAGATTCAGGTCTTTGATAACAGTGTGCCCTTTTCCAAACTGTAACCTGAATCCCAATGATGAAAAAATATCAAATTTTTTCATATTTGTCAGGGACATTTTACCACAATTTCAATCTTTTTCTCATCAGTTTACTATTTTTCCCACATTTTCTACCGAAATCTGTCTGTTTCCCCTAAATCCTAGAGTCGCCGGATTTCGATCTGACTTGCAAGAGTGGTACAGCTCCGACCATAGGTTATAACCAAAAAGCGTAAAATGAAAAAATCTTTGCCTAATTGTACTGTGTCACCCCATAAAATTTGGGAAATTTTTATGGAAGTTTGATATCCGAAACTCCCTTTAGAATAAGCATTTTAGGCAAAATTTTGATTTTTTTAGGATTTAGCTATTTTCTATATTAAAAAAATACAAAAAAATAGATTTTAGAGCTCCATTCTGTTTTTAGGGTTATTTTAGGTCTCCATGCCAAATTTGGGTTATTTCTGAAGAATTCACTGTTTGCATAGAATTGAAGTGTATACTTTAGCATGTTTATGATTGTAGCACGTAATTAGCTATAACTTGACTATGCTTTGAATTTCGGATCATTATGCGCGAGACTCGAAATCGCGTAAGTACAGTATATGAGTAAGAAGAGCCCAATACTAGATGAATTAACTTCTGAAAATTTAAGGGTAAGCTTATAATATATGTATTTAGTTTGTCCCCGAATTTGGGACCTATACGACGAAAAAAACCCGTCAGTGCATGTGAGTCGTAACGAGCGTATTTCTCGCAAACGAAGGGAAATTTCTTTAAGAAGCTTCGAACATTTCATGTCAATTAAGATTGTGAAAATGAGTATATGATTTATTGAAGTCAAATTTTAGTTTAAAATCATCAAATGAGCATTTGCTTTTATTATTTAATTATCGTTTTGGATTTGGATCGACTAGAGGTGGTCCAAACCCATGTGGCGCCCCTCTAGAGGATGTTTTTGACCTTGGCGGACCAGCTGGTCAATAGTTGACCAGCTGGGTGGTGGCATCCTTGTAAAAGAATGCTTTGCTTGAAAAGGGAGGGCTATGATTGGCCATGCCCTTGGTTCAAGGCCTAATGATGAGGCTTAAAGCTTCATCATGAGGGGCGTTTTTCAAGAGAGGAAGGCATGGGGCTGCGCCCCATGGCCTTTTGGTAATTGTTTAAACCCTTTTCAAAATGGAAAAATTGATTGGATGGAATGGGCGGCAGCCTTGGGGCTCCCCTTGCAATTTCTCAAAGCATTAATGGCACTTTAAAACTTAAAGGAATGGCATTTTTGAAAGATTTTTCAAAGATTTCAAAAAAAAGCTTTTGATTGGCCTTGTGGGCGGCCATGGAGGGGCGTGTTTCACCCCAGCCCTCCATCCATTTCGGATTGATCTTGGTCGTCCATTCTAGAAACCCTAGGTACTTATACCTAGAAGAAAGAAGGAAAGCCCATATGGGCGATTTTCCTTCTCTCTCTTCCCTTCATTCTTTTTCATTTTTTTTCTCTCTCTCTCTCTCACATTCTCTTCTTCTCCAAGGTCGTGTGTGTGAGCTTCTTGGGATGTTGTATATCTCATTGGTGGTAGCCTCAAGCTAGAAACCAAAGCTTCCTCTATACCGGCTTGAAAACCTTCGAGTGTGAGTTTCCTCTTCACATACCATGTTGTGGGTTTTGATTGAGCAAGTTTCTACATTTTCTTGCATTTTAGTGAGATACCATTATGTTTTCTCATGTGCATGTAACAGTGTGGTGGCATGAAGCCACATTTTGTCATTCTCTTGCCTTGCAAGTCGATTTTCTTTGTTTTTTTCCCCTTTGTTTCGAGCAAGTTTCTACATTTTCTTTGTTTCGGCATGAAGCCACTTTATTTTTTTTATTTAAATTCAGTGTAACACGCAATGTAATATTTGGAATAAGAGTTACATTTCTGCTTAGAATAGGGTTGCATTGCATATAGTTTAATTTCAGCAAAATTCTAATATTTGATGTATGATTCATGCATATTTATTTCAAATTCACTATGGTTGACACGAATGGCACGTGCACAAGCTCTTATGGAGTTTATAAACTTGGTGGGATTCGTATTTATGACCATAGTCAGAATACGAAGAAAACCAAGATTTATGATCTTCATATTAGCCACATTCAGCCTACACTCTTAAGCTAACTTAAAAAATGCACTGCATTTCTCAAAACTTCAAAAGGATTTCTCAATTCCTCAATTGAAATTCCCTTTCAAATTCATGTTCATTCATTCATATTATTCAAATTGCATTGTTTTCAAATTCATTTTCCAACTTCAATTTCAAAAAAATCAATTTTCTCAAGGATTTACCAAGTTTCTCAGGATTAGATTTTCTCAGAATTCTGAGTTTTCAAATGACATTTCAAAGCATTTCCCAAGTTCAAACCAAGAGTTTCCAATGTTTTAAAATTCTCAAATTTCAAAATCCCTAGTTTTCAGAAATCGATTTTCTCAGATTTCTCATTTTCCTAAGGATCCAGTTTCCTGAGAATCTATTTTTCATTTCAAAAAATCCTTTTCCAATGAATTTCTTAGATTTTCTCAGAATTCTCAAATCCATTTTCTTAGAAAAGAAAATTCCAAATCTCAAAAATCGATTTTCCCAAGACTCAAGTTTTCTTGAGAATTCATTTTCCAATCCACTTTCTGATTTCCAATGAAAGTCAATGATTTTCCCAAGAATTCTATTTTCAAGCACTTTTCCAATAATTTTTCCAGCATATTTCAATTTTCCAAAGCAAACAACATGTTTCTCAAACTTGCATTATTTTCAAAATTTCATAGCACAAGTTTGATTCTTTATGCATTCTAGGAAAAATAGAGTATAATTTAGATATTTGAGTCAAGTTAAAGCACATAATTGGTCCTTGGTTCAATTACCCTTGGTAAAGACGCTAGGAACGGTTGAACCTCGTATCGACAGGCGGATCCCATTCCACAGAATTTTCCTGCAAATTTTCAAAACGGAGGCGAGTAATTTTCAAAACCATTTTCAAAACTTTGGTCGAGTTTGACTCGCGAAATTCGTTTCTCTCTCGCAAGAGAGGGAGAAAATTTTTGCGATGATAACAGGTTTGGCGACAGAGATGGGACCTGTCTTCGTCTGATCAATTGTGTGTTTGACTTAGTTCAATTTTCTGAATCATGTTCTATAAACTGTCAGCTTTTATTTTCTGATATCATGTGAACCTAGGAGCCTAGACTTGAACCGAGCTGACATGGATTGTATGTAGACTAGGCATGGTTTGGTAGGACCATATTGAGGAGAATTATTCATGCTCACTTAGACTTAGGTTTGAAATACAACACTCCTCAATCTAAGACTTGTATGAAAACAATGTTTGCTTCTTCAAAAAATTTTAAAATCTCTATCTCTTTAGGTTTTAGAGCCCTCTGTTTGTCTGCATGTGATCATTTTTCAAAAACCACCCCACCTATGTTTACCCGGTCTTCACGTTGCTGGGTTCTCTTCTAGAACCATAGTTCGGGACAGAGCCTCACAACTGGGCCACTTATTTGGGCTAACGCCCTCCTGCCACGTACCAAGGGCCATAGTCCAACGTATATCGGCAGACGCTCAAGGATGTTGGGAAAACACAAGCCTAGAACCGGAGATGAATTTTATGCCACGTACATCAAGCCTCGACTCGAGTATATCAGCATAGCATGATTGGACACAGTTGATCTGAGCCAAGAGTCAGAATTAGGGTCCTAAAGCTCTTTTAAAATCAATTCATTTAGAGTCAGCTTCTTAGGGATTGTTGTATGTGCATAATTGTTTGTGATTGAATATATGATTTTTCATTTTATTTTCTTATATTTTTCCCAATTTTTCCAAAATATCGAACAATTTTTCAAAATATCTCATTTTCCATCTTTTGTAAAATATCTCCTTTTTCTCAAAAACCCTGGATGATTTTTCCAAATTATCCACCTTTTCTTCAAAACTTCAGGTGATTTTCCATTCTTTCGTTCCTCTGGACTTCGAATTTCCAACCTTATTTTGATCCTGCCTGCAATTTTTCAAATGTTCAAATCTTGTCAAACTTTTTTTCTCCATGTCTGCCAGATTTTCGTCTCTTTTTTAGTCCTTAGACATCTCCTACATCATCTCTATCTCTAAAAAATTCTTCAGTCTAAACCATTCCTTTACTTTACAGAAAGCATTGGCATTTTTCACCGTGGTTCAAACAAGGTCGGGAATGAGAACAACGCCAAGCAGTGTCGAAGAGATGAGTTCTCTAAAGCCAGTCAAGAAGCAGGACCAGACAAGTGAAGATGAGATTGATCCAGTCATGTACAGAATGTTTCAAAAAATGATGACAAAAATGCTATTGGAGCTACCCAAGTCAAGCACCAGAAAGGAACCAGCCAAGCAGAATGATCGACCTCTCCAGTCCAGTCCCCAGCATAAAGGGAAAGAGCAGGAAAAACCAAAACACAAAGACTGGAGCACTGATCGAAAGTTCACCCCTCTGGATCAGAAGCTCGAGACTATTTTAGAAAATTTCCTTGCAAGAGGCATAGTTCATTTACCAAAGGTCGTCGATCTCTCGTCAATCATGGGCAGATTCAAAGAACAATTTTGCAAGTTTCACCGTGCAATAGGACACGATATAGAAAATTGTTTTGTCCTCAAGAATATCGTTCAAGATCATGTTGATAAGAATATTCTAGGGGAAAGCAAAATGGTGGACCAGCCGACCGTCCTAGCCAAACCCCTTCAATCCTGCTCCCAGCAGAAAGCAAGCAATCAAAAGAAGCCAAAGCCCGAAGGTTGGGGTTATGACCGCAAGATCACTCCTCTAGATCAGCCCCTCGAAATGGTCCTTGAATACATGCTGAGCAAAGGAATGGTTAAGGTTCCAAGAATTGCTAATCCTCCAGTCGCCCTAGGGAAATGGAAAGATCGCTTTTGCAAATTCCATCGAGCTACGAGGCATGATATTGAGCGATGCTTTGTCTTCAAAAATATCGTTCAAGACTGTGTTGACAAGAATCTCCCTGTTAAAGAGGAAGACCAGTCGATTGTTCTGACCGAGCATTTCCCTGATCATTCATGAAGACGAAAAATGCCAATGCTTTCTCATTTCCATCGTTTCTGTTTTTTGCTTCTCTGAATAAATGTAGTCGTCAGTTGCTTTCTTTAAATTTGTCATCCTTCCTCCAAGACATCAATAAAATCATCAGTTTTCCTTACATTTGGAGGTCATTTTCTTCATAATGTTATTTTCTGAACTCTCATGCAATATGCCCTTTGTGATAAATGCTTTTCCCTGAAAAAAATTTCTTTCTGCCGTCCTTCTCAGATAATGTACCAAGTTCACAGGGAAGCTCATTACCAATTATGCATTACTTTGTTATATTCCTTCAAAAATATCTTTTTCTTCATGGTTGACGACCTCGCCTAGGTAACAAGGCATATCTTGGTTTTTTATTTCCTCTCATGGAATAACAATGCAATTGTCGTAATCCCAGCAATAATCCCATCCCTGTTAAAGGGATATCCTTCAAACTGTCAACCCAATTTCAGATCTTCATTCATTATTTTTATTCTATTCTCCAAGTCATTGCCTTCAAGAATTTTTCCTCATTTTAATCATCCCATTTGTCTTACAGAGAGTTTTGGTATCGTAGAATGGTTTAGACTAGATCTGGGAAGAAAATAATATCGCTTCAGTACCCTAATAGTAGCAGCAAGCAAGAGATGGATTCTCCGTGATTTGCTAGAAACCAAAGTCAACAAGCAGATGATGGCATCAATGAAAGTGCAGTAGGATTGAGGCAACAAGCACTAGAGGGGGTGTGAATAGTGCTTTTAAAAATTGTCTGCGGAATATTGACAGATTTTGCAATTTGAAAAGCAAACACACAAAGAACACAGAAGTTATCCTGGTTCGGTCTTGTCCTACCTACATCCAGTCCCCAAGCAAAACCCGTTTGAGATTTCCACTATCAACCTTGTATAACTACAAGATCATACAGACCAAATCCGGTGCCACTTTCAGTAACACACCTACTGAAAGCAAACAACTCCTTTAAACCAACGAGTCCTTCCTTTTACAGAAAATAAGTAACAACTTAAAATACAACCTATAAGCCCTTCTTATGAATGCAAATGAGATGCAATTGGCTTTTGAGGTTGTTGAAATACTCTACTCACGAATTCACTATCTCTCAAAGGAATTTGAGTGAAAAACTGAAGTGAAAAATATCACGTGAGTGAGAAAATGAATATGTGTGAAAAGCAAAGAGTAATTGATTCAAATTGATTGAATTGAAGTGCTTTTATGTAAGACCCGCAATTTTTCAGAAAATATCTGAATAAAATTCATGAGGCATTTACTGGTAAAAATAGCATTTTTCTCAGAATGCGAAACAAATCGATTCCTGCGAGCTAGTTATGCTTAAGATATTCGTCGCTTTGCGAATATATGCTCAAACACTCTGGAAGCCATAACTTCCTAACTAAACAAAATCAAAGGATTTCCTCGAGCCAACTTTCTTAGTTACGTCAATACGAAGAGAATGGCGTACTCAGAATTTTTCAAAAAAAAATCACCGAAAACCCGAAATTTTTGCGGGACCCACAAAAATGTTGGTGGGACCCACAGAAATATTCCTCAGAAAATATCTTGTGGGACCCACAAAATATCCTATGAAAATATCTTGTGGGCCCCACCTCAAAAGGAACCTCCAGGAATTAAAATATAGCTCAGGGGAAAAAGGGGGATAAAAAATCCCAAGAGGAGATGGGCTTGGGCTATAAATAGCCCTCCCCACTCTCTCTCTTCTCATAATTTCGACCCCCCCTCTCTCTCTTGCCTTCTCTCTCTCTCCTAAACCTCCCCTACCTAGCCTAGCCCACCTGAGCCCACCTGACCTGGTCTGAGCCTGCCTGACTTAGCCTGAGCTTGCCTGACCTGGTCCTAACCCACCTGACCTGGGTCTGAACCCACTTGACCTAGTCCAAACCCAGTTTACTTGACTTGAACCTAGTTAGGTTTAAAGTCAAAGTCAAAGTCCTTTTTGGTCCAGATTTCGGTTTGGATTTTTGAACCCAGACTTAGCCTACTTGAGTTGAGTTCGAACCTGCTGAACCCAGTTGACTTGGACCGAACCCTGTTTGGTTCAAACCACTTAGGTTGAGTAGCTTGACCTACTCTACCTCTTTCTCAACTAAGTCAGCTTCATCTGACTTAGTCTGACCTCTTGAAGGAAGGCTCGAAGCCAAAGAAGCAACCCGGAGCCGTTTCTTCCATGATTTGAAGTAAGTTCGCTTCGTTGATCCATCTCTCTCAAGTATTTGATTGTTTGTATATAGCATATACTTTCTGAAGTAGTATCTTGCTTTAGTTCTTGATTGAGCCCTTTTTGGACACTTCGGTGTTCACCCGCTCGTCTCGTAACTATCGTCAGATATATCTATGTTCAAATATGCAGTATATGCGTTTTAAAAATGGTATCTCACCTTAGTTCTTGGTTGAGCCCTTCAGAACACTTCGGTGTTCACCCGCTCACCTCGTAACTATTGTTGGATACAGATCTAGGTGTATATCTGCTGATTCTGCCGACGCATCCTATATCGCACAGGCTATGTAATTTACCTTTGTCATCACGTCGTATGATGCCAAGGCTCCCTGTTTTCTGCACTTCCGATTATTGCACTTCCGATTATGCATTTACTTACGCCGTCGCGTCGAACGATGCCAAGGCTCCTGCTTTCTGCAATATATTTACTTACGCCGTCGTGTCGAATGATGCCAAGGCTCCTGTTTTGTTATATATGTAGAATATTTCGTTCAGTTACACACCCTGAACAATAGTATATGCATTTTCTTTACGCCGCCGCTGTATAAAGCACAGGCTTTTGCTTATACTACATATATGGCGCATAAATGAGCGTTCAAATGGAGATCAAACTCCAAATCACCAATGTGATTCCCTTACCGCTACTCGTTCAAGATTCTGCTTGACGAATGAAGCCCCTTTTGGAAAGGCTTTGCTTTTTAACAAAATGCTCTTTACGTAAAGACTAAGTCAATTACGTATGGCCTGGATATAGCCCAGGGTTCTTGCAACCTTGATAGATGCAAAGTACGCACAACGGTGCGCATCCATTTCCCCGAATTAAGCATGGCAATTTCCTACCAAAGAGGGGAGATGCTGCTGAAATGGATAAAAGAAACGCACGCTTTCTCCGTAAAAGAGAGGAAGTGTTGCAGAAATTTCTGAAGAAGCTAAGAATAGCTCAGAAAGAACGTAGCAGGATGCTCTGACATATAGGAGAGTGCTACCCAGTTCATGGTATGCCTTCTACAACGTAGAAGGGTTCGTCGCACCGCTGTCGATAGAGCAGGGGAGGTGCTGATGAAATGGTTGGCAGAAGAGCTGCCGAAACCAGTTGAACGGCATAATGATGTCCGTCGATGGAACGATGCTAGATCAGCTCGTATCCTTATGCCTACGAGGGCACCTTGCTCGTAGGGGCCGCTGAGCCGGAGTAGAGGTTGCGCCTTGGCTAGGTTTGGACTCGTTGCATAAAAATACGCCGAGTAGTCGATCTATTTAGATCGAGTCATATGCATGCTCATTGAGAATGGTTACGCAACCAGACTCGTAAGGGCTGATGAGCCAGAGTGTGTTGTTTCCACCCAAAAGAGGTGTGATGCTCATGGTGGCCGAAGTGCCAAGAGCGGTGTTCTGCATGCATATGAATAAGACTTAAGGTCGCACATACCCCGCGGTTGAAAATCGTGTTAGGGGTACCCCCTCAGTAATGATTGTGTTGGAGCGGACTGAATGGGGTCAGGTACATACTCCCGTAGTGCTAAAGCACGGGCTGCCTAAATGGCATGCAGATTCTGTCCAAGTAATTGTAAGACTGACAAACCCCTTCAGGAATTATGCTCACTGTGGAATGACAGTGATGGTACAGCCTTGAGTGACACGTATTTTACTTTGGACCTGATAGAGTCCACGATGGCCTCAGTCACTCATGGGTTTTGAGGTTGTGGTTATCCTTAAGATCTAAGGATTGAACCCAACTACTGCAAGTAGATGATGCATCCGAATATGGGCCTAGTAGGGTTCTCCCAGTTGAAACACACTGCCCTACTATGGATAGGGTCAACAGGCCTCTGGGGTATCTAAAATACATAGAATAATCAACCCCCAGAACGTCGCGTTGATGCTCGGACAATAGCTCTACCTACGTACCAAAGGCGAGAGCGGTTAATTATCAAACAATGCATTAGCTTAGGTTCAACGATGCTTGAATGTATGCGTGGATGGCCGTTGTTGAGTCAGTTCTGCATAACCTTTGTGAAGGTGTCATGTTCGGTATACTACTGGACCGACTGGACAAAGACCCGTGTTGTATCCGCACGACTAAGCAAAGCTCGAGGAGCTGTCCTTAGATGTGTGGGATACGGATGTGCCAAGTATGAAGACTTGAGCTAGACATCACTTTAAGACCCGAAAGAGGTCATGGCTAAGTCGTGGAGACTTAAGCGGTTATTCAAATCACAGCCCTGAAAAGGCTTGCTCTAAGTCATGAGGACTCGAGCGGATGTTCAACTCATAGCTTTGAGGAGGTTCTTGCGATATACGCTAAGTCTTGGAGGCTTGAGCGTCGTTATTACGAACTGCGACCCTGAGTGGTCATCGTATGTGCTTGAGTTGAATGGACGCATGATTGCATACTTACCAGACCATCAGTGGTTCTGAGCCCGTTTAATGGGGATTTCAGGTGTTGGACCTCCGTGGCGATATGCGGAGCAAGGCGGCATCGAGTTCCAGGGTTTCTCTAGACAGAGTTGTATTGCTTCCCTTTATTGAACCTACACTGCTTTCCTAAGCAGTAGTGTTGTAATAAACATGTGGTTTTCGATAAATGAAACACTTTGATGGTCAATGAGTTGCTTGGCCACATACCTGCAACGTGCTCAGAGTTTTCTAAAACCGACGACTCATTATCGTCTGATTCCGCTGCTAAAAGCTTTTCTCAGTTCTGCTGCAAAGAAAAAAAAAAAGAAATTCGTTAAAATTTTAACTTAGCTTTGTTTTGGAAATCTGGGGCGTTACAGAATTGGTATCAGAGCGTGTGTCTGAGAAACCTGGTTCAAGATCCATCATGGTCCCAATATCGCACTGTAAGTATATGTTTTTATACTTTTGTTCTGATTTGGGTGCATCTTTGTATAGATGGCAACTCATGACTCACGCGGATATTGCTATCGTTGCAAGGTCATGCACGATGAGTGGATATGCCCGTATTAAGTCCAAGACTGCCAATACTGTGGCAAAGATGGGCATTCCGCCAACGAGTGCCAAAAGAAATATACCGCCGATATGGGTCAGCGGGCATCAAAGGGTCTCAGGGATGAGACTTTGCGTGTCAGTGGACCGCATCACTCTAGTGTTGGGAGCAACCATACCCCAACATCTTTTGATGAATTACCAAGGCTGAAGGATTTTGATTTGAACTTCCCTGCGGAGGTCTATCACTCGCCAAGCTACCATCTGGCATCACATACGCCGAGCTTAAATGACAGGAACGAAAGAGGGGATTCCTTCTGTTCGCCGATCATTATTTCAGACTCCCAGAGTCTTGATCTTGCCGACTGGGAGAGTGGACTGGATTCCCTCATGTATCCCCAATATTCGCTTGAGAGTGCGGAAGTGCCTCCCAAGCCAAAGCTAGTAGTGCCTGCACCAAGGCCATGTGGCAATAGATGGACCTTTTTGAGTTCGTCTTCATCAAAGAAATCCAGGTCTTAAAGAGACTGGTGATGTTTTGGAGTCAGTAGACTCATGTATATAGTTTCTCAACGCCTAAAGTCTGCCAGTGCGGCATGACGTTTTGTTTAAGGCGATGCTTGTGTAAATGTGATGTATATTAAGTAAATAAAGCTTTTACTTCCTTATATACATCAAGAAACTAAAAACAAGTGCTTGTGTGTGCATAGATAAATGACTCCTACGACAAGGAGAACCATGTCAAGCGAGGAGTCCCATACGCAAGGATTCCTGCTGGAGACACTCAATAACCTGGTTACAACCATTCGTGAAACGAGGCCAGAACCAGTCGCACCACGAAACGAGCACCTGGGAGGAGTGACTTATGAGAAGTTCATCAAGCTTGACCCGCCAGTTTTCATTGGCAGAGCCGATCCGGAGCTCGCAGAGAGTTGGATCGAAGAGACAGAATGTGCCTTCTCGGTACTAGGAGTACCAGAAGAGAAAAAGACCAACTTTGGCACGTATCAGTTGAAAGACAATGCACGGAAGTGGTGGGATACCACTAAACTTATCCAGTTCTCACAAGCCGAAGTCATTCCTTGGATTGACTTTCGGAGGACTTTCATATATAACTACTTCCCGTTGCATTCCAGAAACAAGAAAAAGATGGAGTTTCTGGAGTTAGAACAGGGTGGTATGAGTCTGATGGACTATACCACCAAATTTCAGAATCTAGAGCGCTACTGCTCTCGATTGTTTGAAACAGACCAAGAAAGGGCCGACAAATATGTGAATGGTCTGCGCGAAGGGCTGCAATCTCGAGTGGTAACAAGTATGCCTTCGACTTTTCAGGCTGCGGTAGCAGCGGCTTCAAAAATCCAAGAGGATTGGGCGCAATCTAAAGTGATTGTAGCAAAGAAGCCCATAGTAAATGGTGGGAACCGTAAAATGACATTCCCAAATGGCCATGGTTCACGACAACCCTTTCAAAAGAAGAAGTTCCAAGGAGGGAACAACACTGAACAAGTCATGAGGCCAAGACAGAACATAACTCCGAATGGTCAGCAGTCTAACTTTAGCTGCCCAAGGTGTCGTGTGAGCCACCCCGGAAAGCCATGTCCTCGTGACATTGGTGGGTGCTTGTATTGTGGCAAGATGGGCCACTTTATAAGGGATTGCGTCAAGAAGGCTGCAGATGAACAAAGGAGTAATGCCGGATCTGCCGGACCCTCTCGACCAGCACCACAACGTTCTCAGTTTCAACGACCTCCACCTAGAGTAGAACAAAGGCCTGCTGCAGGTCGTGTATATGCTGTAACGACTGAACAAGTCGAAAATGGTGACCTGATTGAAGGCATCGTACCTGTTAATGGACATGCAGCTTACGTCTTGTTTGATTGTGGTGCTACTCATACGTTTATCTCCGACGATTTCACCAAACAACTCCACGCCTCGGTGCAACCGATTGATAAAATGATTGAAGTGTATAACCCGTTGGGTTCACGCACCAAATGTATTCGGTGTGTGAAAAATTTGGATATTGAGATAGCAGGGCAACACTTGCCTACTGACTCCATCCTGATCGATATGATACAGTACGATGTCATTCTGGGAATGAATTGGTTGGCTTAGAATAATGCCAAGATTCTGTGTCGCGAGGGCAGAGTGATTCTATCTCGACCTGGATTGCCTAAGATGAAATACCGGTTATCCAAACCAGTTCCACAGAAAAGGCTCATATCAGCACTTAAGGTACAAAAATACCTTAGGAAGGGTTGTGTGGCCTTCCTGTTGAGCCTCTCGTTGGAAAAATCTAACGACCTACCCCTTGAGAGTTTGGAAGTGGTGCGGGAGTTTCCCGATGTGTTTCCTGAGGAATTGCCAAGACTTCCGCCACTTCGTGAGGTTGAATTTGGAATTCAATTCTTACCTGGAATAGCGCCGATATCCAAAGCCCCGTATCGAATGGCGCCAGCCGAACTCAGTGAGTTGAAGTGTCAGTTGGAAGAACTGATGGAACAAGGGTTTATCCGTCCTAGTGTGTCACCGTGGGGAGCCCCGGTGCTGTTTGTAAAGAAGAAGGATGGATCCCTTCGGTTATGCATCGATTATCGGATGCTTAATCAGGCAACTGTTAAAAATAAGTACCCGTTGCCTCGAATTAAGGACTTATTCAATCAGCTCAGAACAGCGAGGGTGTTCTCCAAGATCGACCTCAGGTCTGGGTACCATCAGCTCAGAGTAAAGGAAGAGGATATACCCAAGACTGCCTTCCCAACGAGATATGGCCATTATGAGTTCGTAGTAATGCCCTTCAGACTCACTAATGCGCCTGCTGCCTTTATGGATCTAATGAACCGGATATTCAGACCATATTTGGATAGCTTTGTCATTGTCTTCATCGATGACATTCTCGTATATTCGGAGAACAAGGAACAACACGTGGAGCACTTGAGAATAGTCTTGAAAACCCTTCAAGATAACCAACTCTATGCTAAGTTTTCAAAATGTGAATTCTGGCTAGATAAAGTGATGTTCCTTGGCCATGTGATCTCGAAAGATGGAATCGCAGTAGATCCTGCGAAGGTGGAAGCTGTGATGGACTGGAAGCAGCCAGAAAATATCACTGAGGTCCGTAGCTTCCTTGGACTTGCCGGATATTATCGGAAGTTCATACAAGACTTCTCCCGAATCGCCGTACCGATGACGAAATTGTGGAAAAATGGGGTGAAGTTCGAATGGACTGACCAGTGTAAGGAGTGCTTTGAGGTTCTCAAACAGAGGCTTACCACTGCCCCTGTCCTTACCTTACCTTCTGGTCAGGGAGGCTTCATGGCGTATACCGATGCCTCGGGAACAGGTCTGGGTTGTGTGTTGATGCAGCATGGCAAAGTAATCGCTTATGCGTCACGACAGTTGAGAGTCCATGAGAAAAACTATCCAACCCACGACTTGGAGCTTGCCGCGGTAGTGTTCGCGCTTAAAATCTGGCAACACTACCTGTATGGATAGAAATTTGAGGTTATGTCGGACCATAAAAGCCTAAAATACCTCTTTTCTCAAAAAGAACTCAATATGCGGCAACGACGATGGCTGGAATAACTCAAGGACTATGAATTCACGCTTTCCTATCACCCTAAAAAGGCGAATGTCGTAGCAGATGCCCTTAGTCGCAAGACTGTTGGCACTCTGGCCAGCCTAACCGGACAATGGAAGTTGATGGAGGATTTCGTCAACTGAAAGCCATTTATGGCTGATTCTGGCAGAATCCAAATGTCATGTTTGACGATCCACATTGAGTTCCTCGATCGCATCATAGCCGAACAGTTCAAGGATCCCCAGTACTTGGAATTGAAAGCTCGTGCTGAAAAAGATGACACTTTCTTCCATTTGAAAGAAGATGGAGGAATATGGATGGAAGAAAGGATTTGGGTTCCAAATAACCCTGAGCTAAGACAAGAAGTACTTCAGGAGGCTCATAATAGCAAGTACACCATTCACCCTGGAGGTACTGTAAACACC
Source organism: Nuphar pumila (assembly GCF_984573655.1). Lineage (NCBI taxonomy): Eukaryota > Viridiplantae > Streptophyta > Magnoliopsida > Nymphaeales > Nymphaeaceae > Nuphar > Nuphar pumila. The sequence goes on from NC_143257.1 coordinate 77,604,952, forward strand.
CCAAATTTTCACTCACCTCCCCGACAGTTCCACCAAGCATCATCATCCAGCCTCTGAAATTGCTGGAGGGCAAAATGGTCATTTTCTGAGCCCGAACCTTGCAAAAGTCCAAATTTCATCTGAAACTCTCAAAATTTCTCTAATTTTAACTCAGATGTTCAAAAATTTATTCCTGACAGGAGACAGACAGCTCCAAGTCTTGGTTCAAGATTGCATTTCATAAGACATGACATTGCATATCATTGCATGAGCATTTCAAATCACTGCACTGCACAGCATGTCATTTCGAGGTCCAGAACTATTGATTTCAAAATTTTCAATCCAGATTAGAGTTTCAACTCTTTTCAAAATTGATTTCAAAACCCTGGGTCTTCAAAATTATCAATTCTTCCCATTTTACCCCCAAGACTATGAATTTCAAAATATTTTCTCAGGAAAACGATCTGGATAGTTTTTAATATGGATTTCAGCCACTTCACCTCAGATTTTGCCCTTTTGACAATTTCAAACATCCTTCTTTTACAAAATTGCCCTATAGGGGCCAACTCTTTCCAAAAATTCCTGTTTTACCAATTAGTCCAGATTTTATGAAAATTCCAAGAAGAAGTTGTTGTTTTATCCTTATTTCAGTAAAGAAGCAATGTGGGACCCACACTGAGGTGGTGTCACACAAGCTTTTCTTTTGAAAATTTGAATTTTGAAAAACCCAAAAATATAGGAGCCTTGTCCCCTGGATTGGTGCCACTTGTCTTTTCTCTCTCCTCCCATTTCCATGCCAAGTGTCAGTGTGGGGCTACCCTAAGAAGCCGCCACATGTCATCCCATTTATCTGCCATGTGTCACCCTATCCATCCTGCGCCATGTGTCATTCCAAGATTACCAGGAGATGCCAAGTGTCATAGGTTGTCCTATCTAGAAAAAAGTGGAGCTTGTCTCCTCTGAGGTGGCGCCACTTGAAGTGTGTCTCCTGCAGGGGACACGTGTCAACCTCTCCCTCCTTCTAGAAAAGTAGACTGACACATGTCTCTCCCTACTTTTCTCAGAAAAGTAGGAGACACGTGTCACTCCTAGATTCCTCCAGAAAAGGTAGGCTTGTCTCCTCTGAGGTGGCGCCAATTGGAATGTGTCTCCTGCAGAGGACACATGTCAATCTCTCATTTCCTCAGAAAAAGCAAATGCCATGTGTCATCCTCTACTCTTTTCAGAAAAAGCAGGTGACATGTGTCATTCTCTGCTCTTCTCAGAAAAAGTAGATGCCATGTGTCATTTCCTGCTCTCTTCAGAAAAGCTAGAATTCAAATATTCAAATCTCCTCATAGGTGGCGCAGATCCTGAACTTCACCTTTTCCATGTTGTCTGAGATGGCGCCACGCGGCTTGGCCCTCCTTCTCTCCCCTCTGCCACGTGTCATTCTCTGCTTCTTTCAGAAAAAGCAGGTGACACATGTCTCCTTCTACCTCCTTCAGAAAAAGTAGAGGACACATGTCTTCTCCCTACTTTTCTCAGAAAAGTAGGAGACACATGTCACTCCTGGTTTTCTTCAGAAAAAGCAAACCATTCAAAAAAATTCAAACAAGGCCTAGGTGGCAAAAATCCTGGAGCTCTGATTTTTTCAGATGGCCTATGAGGGCGCCACATGTCCACCCCCCATTCCTCCAGGGCCAACCTCCATTTAAAATTCAAATCCCCCATGAGGTGGCGCCATCTGAAGAACCTCCTCCAGCAGGCTGACACTTGTCAGGTATGGAACCATCCTGGACTGCCACATGTCCAGATCTCCTTTCATCAGAAAAAGTAGAATTCAAACTCCTCTAAGGTGGCACCTTCTGAGCCCACTGCTCTGTTCTTCTGACATGTGTCAAACACCTTCTGAGGTGGCGCCATTCCAGAGCTCCCACTTGGCTTCATTTTTATTTTTATTTTATTTTTAGTAAAAGCAGCCCACCATGAGGTGGCGCCACCTGAGGACTCCCTACAAAAGGTGATTTTGAAATTCAAACTCCAAGAGAGCACCCTTTGAGGTGGCGCCATCTGGGAGCTTCCTGCAGAGAAAATCAAGCAAACCAAATTTCGAAAAATTTCAAATCCTGCTGAGGTGTCTCACCCACAAAAATCTCATTTTTTATTTTCTCAAAAATCAAAATAGCACCCTTGAGATGGCACCACATGGAGGGCTCAGATTGAGCCTATTTGAAATTCAAATTTTTTTCAGAAAGTTTATAAAAACAAGGCTCCATGCCCAGCTAGAGGAGAGACCATTTTTTTTGAGAGAAGACCATCTTTTGAGAACTCTTGTTGGACTTGAAAATTCGACCTATCCTCTTGAGAATCCGATTTTTGCACTTTGGAATTCACGCCCCCTGTGGCTCAGTGAAGAAGACGGTGGGTCGATTTTGGTGAACCATCCGAAGCCCGGAGCGAGAACGAACGAAGCTCGTGATAGCCGCCCCTTTCAAGAGCTCCTACGCTGCCTAACGAAACAAGGTGCACCTCTTTTTCGCTTGATTTGATGTCATAGTTCGATTCGAGAGTCGTTTGAAGAAAGAGCTCATCCGAGAGATGGATTGAGCTATTCTCATAAAACGACATACATAAAAATACTCAATTATGCTTCTTTGATGATTTTTAACATTCATGCATTTAGCTAGGTTTAATTTACATTTTATTTCATTCATTTAGCACATTTCATGAATTAATTAGGATTAATTTAGCATTTATTTCAATTCTGCTCATTTTCAGTAGGTCTCTGTTTTTGTCAGTCAGTCCACATGTCATTTCATGCATTTATTTTTTATTAAAAATCTCAAAAAAATCAAGGAGTGCGCCCTTAGGTGTCCCTAAAATTGTGCCAAAAATTTGGAAGCATTTGAATTTGTTTACTACGGTAAACATTCAAAATGGCAAGTTGGGTTTTGTTACCCGGGATGCGTTTTGAAAATCATTTGCCTACTTGTAAAATCGCTATCTCCCTCATGGGAGATTCGATTTTCGATCCAAAATATGTTCTGAACTCAGGAAAATGTCTAGTTTTTAACCTGATTTTCTCAGATGTTTCTGATTTTTTTTATGTCTGACAAAAATCCAAGAGTTCGGGACACATGTCAGAGCCTGATTTGGGCCTCTGAGATTTTGGATCGACTTAGGGATATGGTTTATCTTTGTGTGTTTCTCCAAATCCGAAACTGTAACAAGTTAAAGTTATGTCCGAGGTGTTCTCTGTTTGCATCTGAAAGCCTGTGATTTTTAGAACAGTGTTGATACCTGCTTCAGATTTTTTTTGTCAGTCTTTTGTTTTGCTACATTTGTCTGTTCTGTTGATTTAGGCAGAAAACGTTATATTTTTATCTGTGTTTCTGTTGATCAAATGCAAAAGTTACAAACATGAAAGTTGTTCATATAGGAGTCTTGAGTAGCTCTGTTAAATATCATAAATTTCCATGGCCGTTTTCTATTTTTTTTGGCATTTTACATCAGCTTAGGGTGTTTATTACCTCTGTCAGAACTAAATCTCTATTATTGAACTCACCATAGCTCAAATCCCGAGGCTGTAAAAACCAAAAATGTTCCATTTTGAGTCCTTTAACAGTCTGCAAAATACCAGAAGTTTTCATGGTGTAAAGCTTACATTATCATATTAAGCATTGCATTTGGTTCGGATCCATAGGCAAAATCCACCATTTTAGGACTTTCTTTAAATTTTAGCATTTAAATCATATCATTTCGTGATTTTTAGCATTCTAGGCTGTTTATCAGAGTAAGTAGATGATTCATACCGAATTTGGTGCAATTTGGAATCCATTTGAGGTTCGGATTAGCCATAATACCAAAACAGGGTCCCGCAGGACCCGGATCCAAGTGAAAAACAAGCGAAATTCGTTATTTTGGATAAATTGCAAAATGTCAAATTCTGATTTTACAGTCCTAATGTGTTTAGCAGCATGTCATCATGTCTCTTACTGCATTTCATCATCATTTGATTCAATTTGAATTTCAAAATCTCAATTTTACCAACTTTTCCTTCAAAAAACCCTGATTTTAAAGGTATAACTTTGATTTTAGGGGTATTTTGGTCATTTTAACCCCCAATTCCGAATTTCAAACTATTTTTCTACTGAATTTCTTGCATTTTCGTCATTTCAAACATCAAGGAAGCATGAGAATAGGGTTTAGATCCAATTAAATCCAATAATTTCATAATATTATTGGAAAATCTTGGAAAAACCCACATATTTGAGCTAACCTTATTTCAAGTTTGGCAGGGATATTCAAAAGAAGGGGCTGAAGTCTGCAATTTTCTTTTATTTCATTTATTTAGTGATGTAATAATGTAAATTTTGGAATAAGATATTTAATTTCCTGCTTAGACTAGGATGCATATCATATAGTTTGAATTTATGCAATATCCTGCTTATATGATTCATGCATTATTATTTCAAAAGCACTATGGATGTTCACGAATGACACGTGCACCAACTCTTAGGGAGTTAATGAACTCGGTGGAATCCATATTTACGGCCTTAGTCGGAATACGGATGAGATCCAGATCCATCATCTTTCTACCAGACACATTGAGCCTACACTCTTAGGCTATCTTAAAATGCACATCATATTTCTAATATTTTCAAAGTATTGTGCATTAAATCAATTAAACTCTGAATATATTCATGGCCACAGTCAGAATATGTGAAGAATTTATTTTGACTTAATACACATTTTTCAAACAAATTCCTTAGAAAATCTTTTCAAAGTGCATTCATTCATTCATTTGCATCATGAAATCATTGGTTTTCCCATGACTTTCTTAAGAAAACTTCATTCTCAAGAAATCGATTTCTCAAAAAACTATGATTACTTTCCAAAATCGGTTTTCCCAAGTCAAGGTTTTTCACAGTTTTCCATGGAAAATGTTATTTTCTTAAGAGCTTCAAAAGCGTTTTCCAATCTTTCTCCAAGATCAAAATCAATTTTCAAGTATTTCAAGGGTAAAATTCCCAGGATTTCAATTTCTCAAGTTTTGAATTTCCTTCTTCAATGAGTTTTTTTATAAATTTTCCATCATTTTCCTAAGAAAATTCTCAAAGTCCGAGTTTTCCTGAGAAGTGTTTCCCTTTTCAAATGTTCACATTTTCTCAAGAATCATTTCTATTTTCCCAAGATTTTCAACTGTTCATGATTTTCCCACATCTTTATGAACTTTCTCGTGATTTCAAAACCCTTTTCATCTAAGTTTCTTGAGAAATTGACTTTCATCTTTTTCCTGAGAGATTCTTTTCAACTCCAAATATTTTCCAAACATACATCATATTTTTCCTACTCCCATTTTCCAAAATCTCATAGCACATGCCCGAATTTTCTGTGCATATAGGATAGAACATAATTTCGATGATTTAATTAAGTCAAGCACAATTTTGGTCCTTGGTTCGATTACCCCTGTTAAAGGCGGCAGGAATGGTCGAACCTCGTACCGACAGGTCGAGCCCCATCCCATGGATTTTCCCGCAATTTTCAAAACGGAGGCGAGTATTTCAAAACAATTTCCAAAATCCGGTCAAGTTTGAATCACGAAAGCATTTCCCTCTCTCTCGTCCGCAAGGAAGGGGAAGACGGGAAAAATTTCGCGACGACGACAGGTACAAAGATGTTTCAGGACTTGCAGAGAAAGTACTGGTGGAGGGGTATGAAGCGTGATGTGGCTACGTTTGTCTCGAAGTGTTTGATCTGCCAGCAAGTTAAGATCGAACATCAGCGCCCTGGTGGAAAGATGCAACGGATCGAGATTCCGGAATGAAAATGGGAAGGCTGTAAACACCCCAAATTTTCATCCTTATCCAGTGCTTACATTTCATGTGTCATTGCTTATCATTGCATGAATTCAGCATATCATTGCATTGCATAGCATAGCATTGCATGTCATTACATCTCATCTTCGAGATCCAACACTCCTGTTTTTCAAAATATTCAATCCAAATTTGAGTTTTAAAACTTTTCTTTCAAAATTCAATTTTAAAACCTGGGTTTTTAATCAACATTGTGTCATTTGCCAACCCCCAGGACCTTATATTTTGAAGTATTTTCTCAGAAAACAATCTGGATTCATTTCAAACTCAATTTCAATTGATTTCAATTCTCAGATGAGACCCATTTAGGTGGTGTCGCTTCTGGATTCCTTCATTTATCAAAAATCTCAAAAATGTTAGAGTCCTAATTGGATCAGGACTCTTTTTCCAGATTCCTAGTCGGATCAAAACTCTACTTTTCACTACCTTTTTATCTGTCTTTGAAGAAAACCTTTTAAAATCTTCTGTTTTGGCCAAAATCTTAGAGTCCTAGTTGGATTAGGACTCTTCTTCAAGAGTCCAGTCGGATCAGGACTCTTCTTCAGAGTTTTAATCGGATTAGAAGTCTAATCTTTCACAACCATTTTCAATCAAATCTTTCAAAATCTTTCAAAATGAGTCAGAAACTCAGAGTTTTAGTCAAAACAGGACTCTGTTCAGAGAGTCCTAGTTGGATCAGGACTCCGATCCTGATTTCAAATTTTGAAAGTCTTTCAAAAATCTTTTCATCTATCAAAATTGTTGCGCTTTTATCAAAGAATTTTAAAATTCTGAGGTTTTATCTCAGAGTCCTGATCAAATCAAGACTCTACCCCAGAGTCCTGATCGAAGTAGGATTCTATCCAAAATTGATTTTTTTACTTCATTTTCACTGGTTTTCAAAAGCTTTGCTTAAATTCCATCACTTACTTATCAGAAAATCCAAAAATATAAGAGTCCTTGTTCAATCAGGACTCTATTCTCAGAGTCTCAGTTGAATCAGAACTCTGGTTTATTCTAATATTTGTTATTATTTTAACTATTTTCACAAGTTCTTTCAACTGTTTTTCAGAAAATACCAAAAAAAAATCTAGAGTTTTAGTCCGATCAGGACTCTGTCCCAGAGTCCCAGTCCAGTCAGGAGTCTGTTTTGAAATCTGTTTTTATTCCATTTGCATTTATTTCCATTTGTTTTAAAAAATTAGGTCATTTTGCAGAGTCCAATTAGTTCAGGACTCTATTTCAGAGTTCTGATCGAGTTAGGAGTCTAACCATGACTGTATTTTCTGACTTGTTTCACCATTTTCGATAAAATCTTTTCAAAAATTCCTTTATTTGGCTTTTAAAAACCAAAATCACTGAGTCCTAAAAATCCAGGACTCTAACCCGGAGTTCCAGCTCGCTTGAGACCCTATTTTCAAAAACCTTGAATTTCAAATATTGATTTTAACTTTTTTTAAGCCATTTTCAGTATTTATTTCAAATTTTTAAAACTCTGATGTGGGGTCTACTCAGTTGGCGCCATATCCAGAGGAGTTCTGACCCAGTTGGAACTCTGTGCCATTTCAAAACTTTTAATTTCAAGTCTACTTTTGAATATCTTTTGAAAACTCCTTCAATTTCAAGTTTTAAAATCACTTTTTGAAAAACTCAAGTAGGGCCCACTCGGGGTGGCGCCATATTTGAGTAAGTCAGGGCTAGACTAGGGTTAGTCAGTGTCTTGGTTAGTGTTAGAGGTTTAGAAGGGTCAAAAGTTATTTTAAAAACTCATTTTAAAGTTTGGATTTTAAAACTAGTGTTTTTAAAAGGTTTTTAAAGAACTTTAAAAACCCAAATGTGGAAAATGCCAAGTGGCATCACATTTGGGGATTTTTTAAGATTAGCTAGGGGTTAATTAGGCATTATTTAGGATAATTTAGGCTAGGGGTATATAGGTCATTCCACCCCAAAATCGCCCCCCCTTTAGAAGTCCAAAAATTTCAAATTTGCTAATTTTCAAAACCTAAAAAGTTTCTATAAATTGAGACCCATAGGGGGTCGATTTTTCCAGCCACCTTTAGAGCAAGTCTTGGAGCTTATCTCTCCTCTCCAGCCCTTCCTCCATTGCTGCAGCTCCAAGGTGAGAAATTTTATTAATTTCTTTAGTTTTATTTAATATTTTTCATGATTTAATGCTAGTTTAACCATTGGTACCATCTATTTCATGGATTCAACCATGATTCAACCTCAAGAACCATCAAGAACGGTCCAAGAAGATGATCTAACACTGTTTTTAGTGTTTTCCAGGGATTCTAATCCATTAGAATTAATTTTAGCACTATTCTTTTTATTATTAACCAATAAAACATGTGATTTACCCTTTTTATGGGTTAAATCCATGTCTTTAAAGGTAAAATCAAATTCCATTCATTAATTCCATGATTTTATTTTATTTATTTGTTTATTCATGTTTATTTTACGTTTTCCAGTATAGAAATAATTTTTATTTACTCTTTTAGTGTTTATTTTATTGTTTTTCATTAATTAATGCTGTTTTCTCAAGTTTCTTAGATTTCTGTGTGTTTTTTAGTTTAGAACAGAAAAGAGCATGCTGTTTAGGATTGAAATATGTGCTGTTAATTTCTGATTTGTTTATATGTGATGCATGCATATGTTATTGATCTACTGTAAAAAAATCAGAGTTTTTGGACTTAGGGAACCTTGTCAGAAAAATCAGACATTAAATCGGGTTTTTAAATCTTTAAAATCGTTGTTAAAATCAAGAAGGTAACTTGATGTTATGATATTTTTCTCATCTTATATCCGATTTTAGATCTGTAAAATGACATGGATTCACATTGATTAGATCTAGCAACTGTAAAATTTTTAGAATTTTTTATTACTGTTTAGTATTTTTCCTTTGTCAGAAACTCCGATTTTCAATTTAAAATTTGTTAGGGTTTATCAAAACCCTAATCAGACTTGTGTTGTTTATAAATCCCAAATCACAAATCCGATTCATGATTTGTAAAAAGTGAGTATTATTATTTTTCTGTCTAAAATTTACTACTAAAATATCAGATATTTTAAATCAGTATTTCTGTTTATCCTGAAATTATCAATTGAAAGTATCTGTTTTAACCCCTGTTAGATTTGTTAGATTTTAGTTCAGATTGCGGGAAAGGTTTCTCCCTAACCAGAGATGCTTTTTCCAATCTGTAAATTGGTAAATCTCTGTTTTTATTCCTAGTTTGTCTCTATAAAATTTCATAGATTTTCATGAAATATTGACCCCTAATTTGGGTCTAACTCTGAAACTGGTTGGTGAACTAGGTCAAAAATAGCATATTTTTAGGGTTTGATGCTATTTTCGGATTAATTTAATGCCAAAAAAATAATTTTATAATTCTAATTTGATATTAGGGTTATAACAAGTGCAGGTACCAACTTTGAGGATTTTTAGAATCTGTTTGATGTTTGAAAGGCTTAAATTGCAAAACAGGGCACCCGAAGAATTCCAAAACACTGCAAAAATCACAAAATTTGTGATATTCTTGGATTTTCGTGCATAAGCATGTATTTTTAGGGTTTAATCATATTCATAATCACATTAGGATGCTTTAGGTTTAATTTGATGCTCATTTGATTTCATTTAGTGCATAAAACCTAAGTTTTTACCAAAATATTTTCTAAAAACCCTGATTTCAAGGCCATAGTCTTGCTATCGGGGGCAATTTGGTCCTTTGACCTAAATTTCGAAATCCCTAACCCTAATTTTCATATTTTAAATCATGTCATAGCATATTTAGTTTGATTTATTTTTATTTGTATTTCAAAACTTGCATTTATCAAATATCTTTCTAGAAACCTTAATTTCAAGGCCATAGTCTTGTTATTAGGGGTATTTTGATCATTTTGACCCCAATTTCGAAATTTCATATCTTATTTTCCTTATTTATTCAATTTTATTTCATACTTTATCATTTTTTATTTAAGGGAATCATGGAAAAGGCTTATATCTAGCAAAATCCAGTAATTTCTAGATATTACTGGATATACATAGAAAAGCCAACATATTTTCATTAACAAAGTTTTTCTAGTTTTGCAGGTACATTGAAGACTTTATTTTTCATGTATTTAAATTTCAATAGTGATGTAAACTAAATTAAACTTTGGAATAAGAATTTACATTTCCTGCTTAGCTTAGGCAACATTGCATATAGTTTATTTTTTTAAAACAATGTTAATGTGTGATGGATGATGATTCATGCATATTCAAACTCACTATGGTTTACAAAAATGGCACATACACTAGCGTTTATGAAGTTTATAAACTTAGTGGAATTCGTACTTATGGCCATAGTCAGAATATGAAGGATATCTAGATTTATGATCTTCACATTAGCCACATTCAGCCTACACTCTTAGGCTAATTTCAAAATGCACTGCATTTCTCAAAAATACAAAAAGTATTTCTCAATTCCTCAAATCCATATTCATTCATTTCATGCATTTGCCAATTCCAATTCAAATTTCAATTCAGAGAAATCAGTTTTCTCAAATTTTTCTAAGTCTTATTCAAAATCAATTTTCTCAAAATATTGATTTGCCAATGATATTTCAAGTATTTCCCAAGTTCCAGATTCGATTTTCTAAGTTATATTTTCAATTTCAAAAGTTTGAATTCAAAGAAATCAAGTTTTTTTAAAGTTATTTCATATTTCTCAAAATCGATTTTTACAAAATCCTTATATTTCTTCAGAAATCGATTTTCACTTTCTCAAATACAGCACCTCAAAAATAATTCACAATTTTCAAAGAGTTTATTTTCCAAGAATCTTTCAAATATTTTCCAATCTTTGAAGCAAACATCACGTTTTCAAATATGCATTTTCAGAAAATTCATAGCACATGCCTGATTCTATGTGCATTTAGAAATTAGAATATGATTTAGAAAGGTTGAATAGAGCAGAGCAGTAGATTGATCCTTGGTTCGATTACCCCTGGTAAAGGCGCCAGGAACGGTTGAATCTCGTATCGACAGGCGAGTCCCATTTTTCGGAATAATCCCGCATTTTAAAAACGGAGGCGAGTTATTTTCAAAATCTTTTTCAAAGGTCAGTTTGATTTGCAAAAGTAAAATTTTGCGATGATAACAGGTTTGGCGACCGTGATGGGACCTGTCTTCGCCTGATCAATCTAATGCTCTACTTAGTTCAAATTGTCAAAATCGATTTCCATGGAATGTCAGCTTTGCTTTATGATATCATGTGAACCTAGGACCTAGACTTGAACCCAGCTGACATGGAATGCATATAGACTAGGTATGGTTTGGTAGGACCATATTGAGGAGAATTATTCATGCTCACCTAGACTTAGGTCTAATACAACCCTCCTCAATCTAGGTTTGATTGAAAACAATGTTTGCTTCTTCAAATTTTTCAAAATCTCTATCTCTTTAGGTTTTAGAGCCTTCTGATTTGATTGCATGTGCTCATGTTTTCAAAAACCACCCTACCTATATTGTCCCGGTCTTCACGTTGCTGGGATCTCTTCCAGAACCATAGTTCGGGACAGAGCCTCACAACTGAGCCACTTATTTGGGTGAAAACCCCCCTGCCACGTACCAAGGGCCATAGTCCAACGTATATCGGCAGGTGCTCAAGGATGTTGGAAAACTTGAACCTAGAACCGGAGAAATTGATTTTATGCCACGTATATCGAGCCTCGGCTTGAGTATATAGGCATAGCATGATTGGACACAGTTTATCTGAACCTTAGAGTTAGGATTAAGGTCCTACAGCTATTTCAAAATTTGTGCATCTAGAGTCAGCTTTTAGGGAATGCTGTATGTGCATACTTGTTTATGCAGAATGTGATTGAATGTGTTATTTCCTTTTTATTTTCCATATTTTCCCAATTTTCTAAAATACTGGACGATTTTCTCAAAATTCCCCAATCTATGTTCATGTATTGTCCATGTTTTAAACCTTGGACGATTTTCCAAATACTTCATTTTCCATTTATTTCTTCATATTTCATCAAACCCTGGACGATTTTCCAAATTTCCCTTAATTTCCTTCAAAATTCCAGGTGATTTCCCATCTTTCTTGTCTTCTGGATCTCGAATTTCCTACTTTATTTTTATCCTGCCTGCATTTTCCTCAAATTTCCTGTATTTTCCCAAGTCTTATTCCAATTTTCCATGTTTTCCAGTCTGATGGCATCCAGTCAGCTTGATTCAGTCTTCCCTGAGGGTCACATCTCCTACGAGGTGCGACAAAGTCTTCCCGAACATCGAGTCCTCAGCACCGGATCCTTCTTTCTTCGGTGGTACTATTTATGGTTCAAGAATTTCTCTCGTATGTTTTTGGACCACTTGGACGATTGTGGGTTAGAACTGGCGTCCGCAGTGGGAAAGCAGACAGTCAACGGCAACTTGATCCATGCACTAGCAGAGCGGTGGAATCCGAGCACTTCTACCTTCTGGTTCCCGTGGGGCGAGATGACGGTGCTGATAGATGAATTTTCAGAGATTATGGGATTGCCCGAGCCAGCCGGTCAGCGTGGAGATCCATTGGAGAAACAGTTTTTGATTAATGTCAAGGGTCTAGACCCTAAGGATGCCTTAGCTCGCATGACAGGACGTAAGTCGTGGCCATTGATCGAGGAGGATGGAAATGAATATGTGGACCTGCTCGAAATCTACAGACAGTATGGAACATTTGCAGAGGTCAGCTCATTGTCCAGGACAGCTCGAGAAAGAATCCAGCATGCGATGGTTCTGTGCACTGTGGGACTCGCTCTCTTTCCAGTCGGACGAAATTACATGGATATCAGGATAGTTCAACTTCTGCGAAGGTGGGGAAGTCGATAGACCAGCCGCCTCTCCATAGCCATGGCCGCACTCGCTTTTCTATACCGAGGGTTGACCCGTTTCACACTCGGAGAATCCATTTTAGTCGAAGGGTGCACCTATGCATTGCAATCTTGGTTCCTCCGACATGTGCCAGCCTGATCCAGTTCATTCAGATACAATGGTAAAATGCTTCTGCCAGTTGCGCGATACCGATTCTTGATCGATAATCTTCAAGAGGAAGAGGTCGTATGGGACTACTTTGATCGTCAGGAATCACCTCCTAGATACACTTACGCATACGACAAGCGGTTCAGGCTACTTGGTCCATTCTTCTGCGCATACTACCATCCAGAGCGGTGTGTCAGGCAGTTCTCTCAGAGACAAAAATGTGTAGAGATTCGTCCACTATCGGGGGTCTTGCCAGAGTTCGATCTCACATCAGATCAGTGGTCCGGAGCATACCATTCTGCCAGACATGGCTGGGATTCCTTTATTACTCTTACTATTTTTCCTGGTCCTCGAGTGTCCTCTGATTATCAGGAGTGGTGGAAAATTGTCCGTCCCCCTCCCCTTTGTCGAGTCTATTATTAATAAAATCATGTCTTTTTTTTTCTTTCTTCAATATAATTTCTTTAAATTTCATCCTATCTTGGTTTGACGACCTCGCCTAGGTAACAAGGCATATTTTTCAGTTGTTTATTTTTGCAAAGGAATAGCAACGCAATTGTCGTAATCCCAGCGATGACTCAATCCCTAGTAATGGGATACTCTTTCAATTGTCTACCAAAATTCTCAATAAATATTTTCCTCCAAACCGAATTTCCTTCAAAATCCTAATCATCAGTTCTGCCTTGCAGAGAGCGTTAGCAATCTCCAGAGAGCGTTAGTAATCTCCAGAGAGTTGTCGTGACATTCAATGGTTCATACAAGGTCTGGAAAGAAAACCGCAGCAGTTGAAGGCGTTGCGTACTGAGTCACTTTAGAAGAAGAAATTGACTCCCCCCGATCAGCCAAAAGTCAAGGACAACAGGTGGAGGATGACGTGGATCCCCAGATGTACATCATGTTCAAGAAAATGATGACCAAGATGCTGGCAGAGCAAGCTGAAGCCAATACTGAGCAGACTTAGACCAAGCAGAAGGATAGGGGTCACGCGGCCAGAAATGTGAAGATCTGTAAAAAGCAGAATCGTCATGAGGTAATGTCTGATGAGTCAGAATCAGCAGATGATACTGATAAAGAATATGAAAACAAACAAGAATTCAGAAGGTCGACTCAGGGGCAGGGGTCAGCCTACAAATCCAAGAATCAGTCTGTTGATGACCCTACGCAGTCACAACTCAAAGATGTGATGAAAATAGTTAAGGATCTTCAAACTCGTGACAAGGGCAAAAGAGTCTTTACAAGTGAAGACTTCTATGATGGACTGGATGGGGATGATGATCTTGATAATCTCCCCAAGAAATTTATCAAGTTTGATGGTTCGGGTGACCCAAAAGCATATCTCGCCCTATTCTTCGCAGAATGTTCCAGGTTCAAGAGGAACAATCATGCCTTATTTCTCTGCTTTCCTCGCAGTTTGGAAGGTGTCGCAGCAAAGTGGTACTCAGAGCACATTAATCCGATAGAACTGAAAGAATTCGACAAAGTGGTCAATTTATTTATTGAGCGCTTTCTATTCAATGCTGAAGCACTCCCGACTCTCAGTCATCTCTGCAGTCTGAGGCAGAAGGAAAACAAGAAGGCCAGGGATTTCATTCATAGATGGAGATCCGCTTGCAATAAGATGTGTGAGCCAATAGCAGAAAGACACGCACTATCTTTGATCCTGAGCAACTTCTCGCAACCCCTGAGGGGACTAATTTCTACATCTCCATCGAAGAGTTTCATAGAACTGACAGAACGAGCCGAATGGCTCGAGTTGAGTATGGAGAACGGATCTTATGAGGGTTTTATGTTTACAAAGAATAACAGTCAACAAGAATCAAAGAAGAAAGCCCATTTTACCTACTCTGCCAATAACAGTAAGAATCAGAACAAAGGAAATGAAAAAAATCACAGTTATGCTTCAGGAGGGTCAAATCCCAACAAAAGTGATCAGAAAGGCAAGTCGATTACTCAATATGATAAGCAGCCAGAGCAGACCCTCGAACAGAGATCAAGACCACAAGAAAAGCCGAAGCGGGAAGGATGGAGTTATAACCGCAAGTTTACTCCTCTAGACCAGTCCCTCGAGACGGTATTAGAATATATGCTCGGCAGTGATATGATTAAGCTTCCAAGGGTAGCTGACCCGCCAGTGGTTATGGGAAAAATGAAAGACAGATTCTGCAAGTTCCACCGAACTGTGGGACATGATACCGAGAACTGTTTCGTTCTCAAAAACATCATACAAGATTATATTGACAAAAATCTGTTGGTAGAAGGGGCTGAAGATGAGAAAATGGAGATTCTAAAACAGCCTTTCTTGCAACACTCAACAACAATGATATCTGATCATCCCTTTCAGCCACAAGATCATATCCGACCATGCCCTAGTAGTGATATCAAGGTGCAGCATCAGGTATTAGTATTGCATAAGGCCTAGTCCAGTTCCCAAAAGATGGACCTCGTTTCAGCATTCAGTAAGCTGAAAGTTTCAAGAGAGCCCGCTGGGGTATCTCCAGAGGTAGCCAAAAAAATGCCATGGTTACCCAAGAGCCTTGTCAAATCTACTTCAGAAAAAGGGAGAAAATCAGAAGAAAAGGTCCATACAGTGCAAAGACCAATCACTGCCCTCTCTAATATCCCTATCCTTGAGTTGGCACGTGCCTCTCCTAAGCATCAGCAAGTCCTGGATGATTTACTGCGAAAAATCAAGGTCAAGCCAGGCACCACACCTGAAGACATGGCTCAGATCGTTAATCAGACCATGACCAATGCTCCCATAACCTTCTCAGATGAGGATCTGCCAAAACCTCACGCATTTCATAACAATGTTTTGTACATTGTGGTGCGAACCCGGGGAATGACTGTACCCCACGTGCTTGTAGATGGAGGCAGTAGCCTCAACATTTGTCCTGAAATGACTGCCAAGGCTCTGGGTATAAAAGAAGAAGAGTACACACCGGATCCGATCACTATTTATGGGTTCGATAATCATGGACAGACAGCAAAGGGAAAGATCTTCTTGGAAATATTTATCAACTACTCTGTTCATACGGTGCTTTTCCATGTCGTTAACGTGCCGCCAACGTATAATCTTCTACTGGGAAGAACATGGATTCATAATGCCAACGTCGTACCATCCACTCTGCATCAGTGCATCAAATGGTCTAAAGGTGGCATGATAACTACTGTTTTGGAGAAAGATCCTGAAGAGAGGCTACCTCAGCCTATGATCCCTAGGCCAACTTATACTGCTGATATCCCCATCATTAGAGAAGGTGAAGAGGTTGTTCTCAGTGAAAGCCTTGAAATGCTAAAGTTAGAAGCAGCATCAGAGACAAATCACACAGCAGCGATGGTCCAATGGCAAGGACCATATTTCTTTAAAATCGGAGGTCGTCTCGATTACAGTACTTTCAAAGACCATCCTCTTTTCCCGCAGTTTGTTAGAACCAAGAAAGGATTTGACCTATTACTGAAGCATGGTTATCAGCCTTTCAGAGGATTGGGCAAGAACGGAGATGGCCGGCTAGAGCCAGTGATCCCTGATCATCATCCGCGCAGGGCAGGATTGGGATTCATGGGCAAAGGATCTCACAAAAATACTGTATTCATTAAAGGGATCCATTAAAAATTTTCTACCATCTGTCTTTTCTATTTCATTCATTTGATTTCTGCAGTTTGTAGGGACAATGTCCCATTTCAGCTCATTTAAATGTCCTTATTTCATTCCAAGTCTTCAATAAAGTTATCAATTTTCTCGTCTATCTGGATGTCATCTTTCTCTTATTCCTCTGTAATTTGTCTTCAAAATTCATTATTCTTATCTTTTTTATTCTCATACAATTTATGTCATAGTGAATGAACTTTTTCTAAAAGCTATTCTTTTTCAAAAATTTCAGAATGTCTTCTCAACCGATAAAAAGATTAGTCATTAATCCTTCAATCCTATCGAAACCGGCAAAGATACATCAGGTCTGGGTAAGAGAAGAGAACAGTAAGGTCACAAAGCAGTCAGAAGAAATGGCAGAATTTGATTCATCGCTTCCAGAGTTGCCAGAATTTGCAGCGATTCAAACAAGATGAACCATCGACCCTAGTCCAGGATCCGACTGAGGACATCAATATCGGTTCAGAAGATAGTCCGAAAATTCTCAAGATCGGCACCAGCCTAAGTACAGATGAGAAGGAAAGGCTCATTGACTTTCTCAAGCAATACAAAGAAGTGTTCGCATGGACTTATGAAGATATGCCAGGTTTAGATCCTAAATTGGTGGAACATCGACTCGTTCTGAAGCCTAATGCGAAACCTGTTAAGCAGAAGTTAAGAAAAATGGATCCTCGAATCGAGCAACAGGTCAAGGAAGGACTTGAGAACTTGCTTAAAGCAGGATTCATTTGAGTAATAGATTATCCGGACTGGTTGGCGAATATCGTTGCAGTTCCCAAGAAAAATGGCAAAGTGCGAACTTGTATTGACTTTCGCGATCTCAATAAAGCTACTCTGAAGGATGACTATCCACTCCCAAATATTGATCTCCTAGTTGATAGCACGGTTGGGCATGCCATGTTCTCCTTCATGGACGGATACTCCGGATATAATCAGATCAAGTTAGTCACTCATGATCAATCCAAAACATCCTTCACTACGCCATGGGGCACTTTCTGTTATACAGTCATGCCGTTTGGGCTCAAGAATGCTGGGGCAACCTATCAGCGTGCAATGGCTGCCATTTTCCATGATCAGATGCACAAGACTATGGATGCATATGTTGATGACATCCTGGTCAAATCCAAAGAAGAAGAAGATCATACCGATGCTTTAAGTCAAGTCTTCAAGCGACTCATTCTTTACAAAATGAGACTCAATCCTCAGAAATGTGTCTTCGGGGTTGAATCAGGCAAATTGCTAGGCTTCTTGGTCAGCAAAAAGGGTATAGAAATGGATCCTGCTAAAGCAAAGGCCATCATTGACATGCCACCTCCAACTACTCTTAAGGAATTGCGTAGTCTTCAGGGACGTATGCAATCAATTCGGAGATTCATATCCAACCTTGCCATGAGATGTGAACCTTTCAATTATCTACTCAGAAAAGGAGTGAAATTTGAGTGGGGACCAGAGTGTCAGCAATCGTTTGAACGTATCAAGAAATATCTTCTTAATCCGCCCGTTCTGAAGCCACCAGAATTGGAAAAGCCTCTCTTGCTATATGTTTCAGTTAACCAAGCCGCTTGTGGTGGATTCTTGGCACAGTATGAGGAAGGCAATTTGATTGAACATGCCATCTATTATGTAAGCAAGACCTTCATTGATTACGAGAAGAAATATTCTCAGATAGAAAAGACATGCCTAGCACTAGTATGGATGTGTCAGAAGTTGAGACATTACTTGTTAGCATCAGAAGTCAAGATTCTCTCAAAACTTAATCCTCTCAAGTATATTCTCGAACAACCATTTCTCAGTGGACGGATTGCTAAGTGGCAAGTCCTATTAATGCAGTATGATCTGGGGTATGTTTCTCAGCAATCTATCAAAGGTCAAGCAATTGCAGACCAATTGGTAGATTTTCCTTTAGCAGAAGATGTTAAAATCGAGGATAGTTTTCCCGATGAACGGATCTGTAATGTTCAACAATCCCCAGTTTGGAATCTATTTTTCAATGGATCCAAGAACATGGCCAGCATAGGGATCAGAATCTTGCTGATCACACCAGAGAAAGAGATGATCCCCTTTTCTCTGAAACTGGATTTTCAATGTACCCATAATATGGCTGAGTATGAAGCTTTAATACAAGGTATGAGAATTTTGCAAGACTTCAATGTTAAGAGGGTACACGCTTTCGGTGATTCATTGCTCGTAGTTAGCCAAGTCAAAGCTGAATGGCAGGTAAAAGATCAGAAGTTGCTCCCTTACCAAAAGATCGTTTTAGCCCTTATCAACAATTTCGAGGAATTTCAGCTTTTCCATATCAAAAGAGAGTTTAATCAAATAGCTGATGCTTTGGCTAGTTTGGGCTCCATTATGTCTTTCAGAAACGGAGAATCCTGTCGCTCTTTTGAAATCGGTAGACTTGACCAACCTGCCTTCATTCCAGTAATGCAAGTCAACCAGGCGGAACAAAAAAAGAAGCCTTGGTATCAAGATATCAAAAACTTTATTGAAACTGGTGAGCTTCCACCAGAACTATCAAAGAAAGAGTAAAAAGCAATTCAGCATATGTCCGCCCGCTATTTTATCCTCGCCAATGTTCTTTATCGTCGTGGGTTCAGTTCTGAGTATTCTAGGTGCTTAGACGAAGAAGAAGCCAAAGAAATCGTGCGAGAAGCGCATGAAGGTATTTGCGGTGGTCATGTCGGCTACCAAACCCTTGTTAAACAAATCATTCGGGCAGGATACTATTGGAGAACCATGCAGCAAGACTGCTATCGTTTTGTGAAGAAGTGCGTTCAGTGTCAGATACACGCACCTTCCATTCATGCGCCAGCCACGTACTTGCAATCAGTCGTGTCTCCATGGCCATTTTCTATGTGGGCCTTCGACGTTGTAGGACCCATCTCTCCTTCAGCTTCTAATGGTCATAAATATTTCCTTGCCGCAACAGAGTATTTCACCAAATGGGTTGAAGCCGTCACTCTGCGTACAGTGGAAGGTCGACATATAGTTTCGTTCATTCATAAGAACATTCTTTGTCGTTTCGGTATACCGCACGACATCGTGTCAGATAATGGTACTCATTTCAAGAATGAGAGAATGAAAATCTTTTGTTCAAAATTTAGAATTCATCATCATTTTTCAGCTCCTTATTATCCACAAGGAAATGGTCAGGCAAAAGCAACAAACAAGAGTTTGATTCGCATCTTGGAAAGAACCATTGAGACGGGTCGTGATTGGCACGAGAAAATCCATGATGCACTTTGGGCATATCGAACTACCATTCGAACCCCAACCAATGCGACTTCTTCAGAACTTGTTTATGGGACTGAGGTGGTGTTACCCCTTCATGTTCAGAAGCCTGCCCTTAAGTTCGCATCTCTTTTAGAGTTACCACTCGATCAGTATCAGCAACAGAGATTGGTACAATTAGATTTACTCGATGAAAAAAGACTCAAAGCAGCAGAGCACGCTCAGTCTTATCGTCAGAGGATAGCCAGGCAATATGCCAAGTCAGTCATCGAAAGAAGATTCCAAGTTAATGACTTGGTCCTTAGATCAACGACTCATCTCAAGCATCGTCCACGTGGCAAATGGTCACCAAACTGGGAAGGTCCCTATGTGGTGAAAGAAGCGTTGCCCCATAATTCATATCGTTTGATTAATGCAGACGGAGTAGAACTATCTGACCCCATTAATGCTCGACATCTGAAGAAATTCTATACCTAGAAAATCTCTATTCTATCTTTTGTATTCTTCAAAAAATTCCTTTCAATAAATGATCAATTATTCTTTTGTCAAAATATCTCTCTTCCCCAGAATATACTGGGGCATTCTTGTTAAGGTTGCCTTTTATCCAAAACAATCTGTGTGCAGGCAAGATCTAATAAATGTCTCATTTTGCATGCATATGCACTCAGTTGCATCCACTTGCATTTGCATGCATTCATTCGCATTCATCTGCATCAATTTGCATTGAATCACCCATTCAGGATAAGGGATAAATCCTGAGACCCCGACAAGTCGTCCAAGTCATCATCAATTGATGACCCTTCAAAACCCAGTGCTCGTACTGGTAATCTTTTAAAACCCAGTGCTCGTACTAGTAATCTTTTGAAACCCAGTGCTCGTACTGGTAATCCTTTAAAACCCAGTGCTCGTACTGGTAATCTTTTAAAACCCAGTGCTCGTACTAGTAACATTTTAAAACCGAGTGTTCGTACAGGTAATCTACCAAAATCCAGTGCTCGTACTGGTAATCTTCCAAAATCTGATGCTCGTACTAGTTGAACTAGTCCCAAATGTCATCTTTATACTTATCAACATTTCTTTCCTTTGAATGTCTTGAATTTGTCTAGAAGAGTCGAGTTCCGATTCAAATCTTCTTCCAAATCCAATTCAGAGTTGGTCTAGAAAATCCAAGTCCCGACTTGAATTTTCTTACAAATCCAATTCGTATAATTTTCTTTCCTCTAGATTCTAGAATTGGTCTAGAAGAGTCGAGTTCCGATTCGAATCTTCTTCAAATCCAATTCAGAATTGGTCTAGAAAATCCAAGTTCCGACTTGAATTTTCTTACAAATCTAATTTGTATAATTTTCTTTCCTCTAGATTCTAGAATTGGTCTAGAAGAGTCGAGTTCCGATTCGAATCTTCTTCCAAATCCAATTCAGAATTGGTCTAGAAAATCCAAGTTCCGACTTGAATTTTCTTACAAATCCAATTCGTATAATTTTCTTTCCTCTAGATTCTAGAATTGGTCTAGAAGAGTCGAGTTCCGATTGGAATCTTCTTTCAAATCCAATTCAGAATTGGTCTAGAAGAGTCGAGTTTCAATTCAAATCTTCTTCCAAATCCAATTCAGAATTGGTCTAGAAAATCCAAGTCCCGACTTGAATTTTCTTACAAATCCAATTCGTATAATTTTCTTTCCTCTAGATTCTAGAATTGGTCTAGAAGAGTCGAGTTCCGATTCGAATCTTCTTCCAAATCCAATTCAAAATTGGTCTAGAAAATCCAAGTCCCGACTTGAATTTTGTTACAAATCCAATTCGTATAATTTTCTTTCCTCTAGATTCTAGAATTGGTCTAGAAGAGTCGAGTTCCGATTCGAATCTTCTTCCAAATCCAATTCAGAATTGGTCTAGAACATCAGAGTTCCGACTCAAATTGTCTTTCAAAATCCAATTCATCTAGTCTTTCCTTGAAGATTTGAATTTCGATTCGAACCTTCAAACCGAACCCAGTCTTACACCAGTCCGGTTAAATCCAATTTTCAAAATTGGTCATTTTATGAAATCCAATCTCGCCTTGGTTGCTTTACCAAATCTCGTATTGGTAATCTTTTAAAATCCAGTGCTCGTACTGGTAATCTTTTTAAATCCAACGCTCGTACTTGTAAATCTTTTGAAATCCAATGCTTGTATTAGTGATCTTCCAAAATCCAGTGCTCGTATTGGTAATCCTTTAAAACCCAGTACTCGTACTGGTATTTTAATTCGGTCTTCATACTGGTCGCAACATGACTCTCACATTGAGGTTCAGACTCGATGTTAATCTTCAAACCTGCGAACCAAACAATCTGTATCAGACCCTTGGGTCGTTCCATTCTGTTAATCTGACATTCGGGTTGCCGATTTTGTCAGACCTCTAGTCATTCGTGTTATCAAGCAGTTCTTTGAGTTATCAAAAGCTATCGAAATCAATCGTCAAGTATTTCTCTTGCGAGGGACCCTTTTTCCAGGGAGAGTTCGAGGGAGCTCATTTCTTTTTGCATGTCTTTATTGTTCGTTCGTTGAACCCCTTTTTCTAGGGAGAGTTTGAAGGGACTCGCGCTTCACGAACAGTTTGCAAAACAATCTTTATTGTCACACAAGGAACCCTTTTTCCAGGGAGAGTTTCGACGGAAGCTCGTCCTCCTTGTAACCCTAAATGTCTTTTGTTAGGCCACCCCCGTCGTCGAGGACCCTTTTTCCAGGGAGAGTGTGATGGACTCGTTCCTCTATGATATCCTTTCAATCTTTGTTAGCGGCCCCCTTTCCATAAGAGAAGCCTAAAAATAGGAAGTTTTGACGAAAACTCTATTTCTCTTCGAAAGTTCGTTTTGCAAACACCTTCTCTTCAGGGAAGAGAGGAGTATCTTTTGTTACCCGTTCAGGTAAGGGTTAAGCCTGAGTCTCTCCTTTGGGGAAAGGAGAGGAGAATCTAGCCAGGGATGTGTCATTTAGATCTCAAGTGATTTCTTTCACCAAGGATTTCAGGAATATTTTGCCAATTTGTCATGAAAAATAGTTGTTGATCTCAAAATCTTTACTGCATAAAATTGTACCTCAGAATACCTTTAGTATTACTTCCGAAAGGACAAAGCTTTTGTGAAAAAGGATTCAAAATTCAAAATCTTTCTATTGGCCAACCAAAAGGATGAAGAATAAATCCGCGATATGGCCAGCAAAGAAAATTCAATGTTGCTGCAAAGCCATAAGTGATTGATATTGATCGCAGTCAATGGCACACTTTTAAAGATCATTCTTGGAAAATAAGCAGTCGAAATATCCTGGGTGATACAGAAAAATCCACTCAATTTTCATATCTCCTCAATCACCTAAGCTGCAATTAAATATCTGCAAAAGGGATCTCTCAATTGTCGTCAAGATGAAGACGAATTATGCGAGTCGACCCCCGGGGCCAAAGAAGATTTGGATCATCTCCAAGATGACGGAGTTTGTGACGGATCCTTCGAAGGAAAATTCAGATCACCGTCGAGATGAAGGCGAGTGTGATGAGCCTACCGACAAACCCTAAAAGATATTTAATTCCAGCTATCATCAAGAGATTTCCAACCAATGAGCCAATAACCGTCAATATAATCCCTGAGAGAAAAGAAGGATCGAAACATCTGTGAGATGAAGGAGTTTGTGACGTACCCTTCCAAAAAAAAAAAAGAGTGCAGAAAGATCATCATGAGAAAAGAATCCCAGGATATCAGACTGCCGAATCTATCAAGAATCTTCTTTAATTTTGTGAAATTCTTTTATCAATATCCTTTCGCTAATAGCTCTTGCAATATCAAGAATACGTTCTTTTCCGTCCATATCAAGGAAATTGATAGCCTCCTTGAAGGAAAGTCAATTGCAAGTAATTTGAATTCGAATCCTGATTCTACGAAGTTAAGCCCAGTCGGAGGTAATACTTCAGGTAGAAAAGAGGGAATATTTTTCATATATATATGTGCTTATCATTCTTGAATTAACTACAATTTTTTATCTTATTGGCAATCTTTTTAAGTTATCCTGACATGAAGTGAGAACTTGATGTTTATTTTGATGTATCCAGGCGTTGTTGTTATCCCTTTTAGGATCAGATGATGGGAGTTGTCCAAGATCCTTCCCTTCTTGTTTTGATCTAAGCGCCTGGGCTCTTAGATTAGCACACTTCCCTGTGCTCCCCGCTGTCCCACCATAGGCAGTTCAGGTTAAGGGTTAAACCTGATTTTTTTTGCAAAAAGGTCATCTGTCTTAAAAGCCATTCAGTCTCAGCGATGAGACATCCAAGATCAATCCCTTTTCAAGCTTTAGGGAACCCCCTTTCCTCCTTTTGCAAACCCCTCTTGGATTTATTGTGCAAAATTTGAAGGTCCCATCATGGTTTCTTCATTCGAGGACTCCGTATATCGTCCCCTTTCAGGTTAAGGGTTAAGCCTGAGCCTCGTTTTTCCACGAGGTATCGTCCCCTTTCAGGTTAAGGGTTAAGCCTGAGCCTCGTTTTTCCACGAGGTATCGTCCCCTTTCAGGTTAAGGGTTAAGCCTGAGCCTCATTTTTCCATGAGGTATCGTCTCCTTTCAGGTTAAGGGTTAAGCCTGAGCCTCATTTTTCCACGAGGTATCGTCCCCTTTCAGGTTAAGGGTTAAGCCTGAGCCTCGTTTTTCCACGAGGTATCGTCCCCTTTCAGGTTAAGGGTTAAGCCTGAGCCTCATTTTTCCACGAGGTATCGTCTCCTTTCAGGTTAAGGGTTAAGCCTGAGCCTCGTTTTTCCACGAGGTATCGTCCCCTTTCAGGTTAAGGGTTAAGCCTGAGCCTCATTTTTCCACGAGGTATCGTCCCCCTTCAGGTTAAGGGTTAAGCCTGAGCCTCATTTTTCCACGAGGTATCGTCCCCTTTCAGGTTAAGCCTGAGCCTCGTTTTTCCACGAGGTATCGTCTCCTTTCAGGTTAAGGGTTAAACCTGAGCCTCGTTTTTCCACGAGGTATCGTCCCCTTTCAGGTTAAGGGTTAAGACTGAGCCTCGATTTTCCATGAGGTATCGTCCCCTCTCAGGTTAAGGGATAAGCCTGAGCCTCGCTTTTCCACGAGGTATCGTCCCCTTTCAGGTCAAGGGGTTAAACCAGAGCCTCATTCTGATAAGGTATTTCATTTGTCGTCCCATCCAGGTTAAGGGCTAAGCCTAAGCCTCATTTCGATGAGGTGAATCTTCTTCTTTATTCTTTATGCTATATCTACCCCCATCATTTCAACTAATTCTTTTATACCCAGTCAAATTTATCCAACTGGGGCATTTTTATAGTCTGAATTTGGTGTGTTTTTCTTTGCCACAAAGCTCGGCTTACAACCGGCTTAGTAGCAAAGAGGGGCATCTGTAAACACCCCAAATTTTCACCCTTATTCAGTGCTTACATTTCATGTGTCATTGCTTATCATTGCATGAATTCAGCATATCATTGCATTGCATAGCATAGCATTGCATGTCATTACATCTCATCTTCGAGATCCAACACTCCTGTTTTTCAAAATATTCAATCCAGATTTGAGTTTTAAAACTTTTCTTTCAAAATTCAATTTTAAAACCTTGGTTTTTAATCAACATTGTGTCATTTGCCAACCCCTAGGACCTTATATTTTGAAGTATTTTCTCAGAAAACAATCTGGATTCATTTCAAACTCAATTTCAATTGATTTCAATTCTCAGATGAGACCCATTTAGGTGGTGTCGCTTCTGGTTTCCTTCATTTATCAAAAATCTCAAAAATGTTAGAATCCTAATTGGATCAGGACTCTTTTTCCAGAGTCCTAGTCGGATCAAAACTCTACTTTTCACTATCTTTTTATCTGTCTTTGAAGAAAACCTTTTAAAATCTTCTGTTTTGGCCAAAAATCTTAGAGTCCTAGTTGGATCAGGACTCTTCTTCAAGAGTCCAGTCGGATCAGGACTCTTCTTCAGAGTTTTAATCGGATTAGAACTCTAATCTTTCACAACCATTTTCAATCAAATCTTTCAAAATGAGTCAGAAACTCAGAGTTTTAGTCAAAACAGGACTCTGTTCAGAGAGTCCTAGTTGGATCAGGACTCCGATCCTGATTTCAAATTTTGAAAGAATCTTTCAAAAATCTTTTCATCTATCAAAATTGTTGCGCTTTTATCAAAGAATTTTAAAATTCTGAGGTTTTATCTCAGAGTCCTGATCAAATCAAGACTCTACCCCAGAGTCCTGATCGAAATAGGATTCTATCCAAAATTGATTTTTTTACTTCATTTTCACTGGTTTTCAAAAGCTTTGCTTAAATTCCATCACTTACTTATCAGAAAATCCAAAAATATAAGAGTCCTAGTTCAATCAGAACTCTGTTCTCAGAGTCTCAGTTGAATCAGAACTCTGGTTTATTCCAATATTTGTTATTATTTTAACTGTTTTCACAAGTTCTTTCAACTATTTTTCAGAAAATACCAAAAAAAAAATCTAGAGTTTTAGTCCGATCAGGACTCTGTCCCAGAGTCCCAGTCCAGTCAAGAGTCTGTTTTGAAATATGTTTTTATTCCATTTTCATTTATTTCCATTTGTTTTCAAAAACTAGGTCATTTTGCAGAGTCCAGTTAGTTCAGGACTCTATTTCAGAGTTCTGATCGAGTTAGGAGTCTAACCCTGACTGTATTTTCTGACTTGTTTCACCATTTTCGATAAAATCTTTTTAAAAATTCCTTTATTTGGCTTTTAAAAACCAAAATCACTGAGTCTTTAAAATCTAGGACTCTAACCCGGAGTTCCAGCTCGCTTGAGACCCTATTTTCAAAAACCTTGAATTTCAAATATTGATTTTAACTTTTTTTTAAGCCATTTTCAGTATTTATTTCAAATTTTTAAAACTCTGATGTGGGGTCCACTCAGTTGGCGCCATATCTAGAGGAGTTCTGACCCAGTTAGAACTCTGTGCCATTTCAAAACTTTTAATTTCAAGTCTACTTTTGAATGTCTTTTGAAAACTCCTTCAATTTCAAGTTTTAAAATCACTTTTTGAAAAACTCAAGTAGGGCCCACTCGGGGTGGCGCCATATTTGAGTAAGTCAGGGCTAGACTAGGGTTAGTCAGTGTCTTGGTTAGTGTTAGAGGTTTAGAAGGGTCAAAAGTTATTTTAAAAACTCATTTTGAAGTTTGGATTTTAAAACTAGTGTTTTTAAAAGGTTTTTAAAGAACTTTAAAAACCAAAATGTGGAAAATGCCAAGTGGCATCACATTTGGGGATTTTTTATGATTAGCTAGGGGTTAATTAGGCATTATTTAGGATAATTTAGGCTAGGGGTATATAGGTCATTCCACCCCAAAATCACCCCCCCTTTAGAAGTCCAAAAATTTCAAAATTGCTAATTTTCAAAACCTAAAAAGTTTCTATAAATTGAGACCCATAGGGGGTCGATTTTTCCAGCCACCTTTAGAGCAAGTCTTGGAGCTTCTCTCTCCTCTCCAGACCTTCCTCCATTGCTGCAGCACCAAGGTGGGAAATTTTATTAATTTCTTTAGTTTTATTTAATATTTTTCATGATTTAATGCTAGTTTAACCATTGGTACCATCTATTTCATGGATTCAACCATGATTCAACCATGATTCAACCTCAAGAACCATCATGAACGGTCCAAGAAGATGATCTAACACTATTTTTAGTGTTTTCCATGGATTCTAATCCATTAGAATTAATTTTAGCACTATTCTTTTTATTATTAACCAATAAAACATGTGATTTACCCTTTTTATGGGTTAAATCCATGTCTTGAAAGGTAAAATCAAATTTCAGTCATTGATTCCTTGATTTTATTTTATTTATTTGTTTATTCATGTTTATTTTACGTTTTCCAGTATAGAAATAATTTTTATTTACTGTTTTAGTGTTTATTTTATTATTTTTCATTAATTAATGCATGTTTTCTCAAGTTTCTTAGATTTCTGTGTATTTTTTAGTTTAGAACAGAAAAGAGCATGCTGTTTCGGATTGAAATATGTGCTGTTAATTTCTGATTTTTTTATATGTGATGCATGTATATGTTTTTGATCTACTGTAAAAAAATCAGAGTTTTTGGACTTGGGGAACCCTGTCAGAAAAATCAGACATTAAATCGGGTTTTTAAAACTTTAAAATCATTGTTAAAATCAAGAAGGTAACTTGCTGTTATGATATTTTTCTCATATTATATCCGATTTTAGATCTGTAAAGTTCCATGGATTCACATTGATTAGATATAGCTACTGTGAAATTTTCAGAATTTTTGATTACTGTTTAGTATT
The DNA here is from genome assembly GCF_984573655.1 of Nuphar pumila. NCBI lineage: Eukaryota > Viridiplantae > Streptophyta > Magnoliopsida > Nymphaeales > Nymphaeaceae > Nuphar > Nuphar pumila. The sequence continues at coordinate 77,632,951 of NC_143257.1, forward strand.
TGGCCTCTGTCAGAAACTCCGATTTTCAATTTAAAATGCGTTAGGGTTTATCAAAACCTTAATCAGACTTGTGTTGTTTATAAATCCCAAACTACAGATCCGATTCATGATCTGTAAAAAATGAGTATTATTATTTTTATGTCTACTATTTACTTCTAAAATATCAGATATTTTAGATCAGTATTTCTATTTATCCAGAAATTATCAATTGAAAGTATCTGTTTTAACCCCTGTTAGATTTTAGTTCAGATTGCCGGAAGGGTTTCTCCCTAACCGGAGATGATTTTTTCGATCTGTAAATTGGGAAATCTCTGTTGTTATTCCTAGTTTGTCTCTGTAAAATTTCATAGATTTTTATGAAATATTGACCACTGATTCGGGTCTAACGCTGAAACTGGTTGGTGAACTAGGTCAAAAATAGCATATTTTTAGGGTTTGATGCTATTTTCGGATTAATTTAATGCCAAAAAAATATTTTTATAATTCTAATTTGATATTAGGGTTATAACAAGTGCAGGTACCAACTTTGAGGATTTTTAGAATCTGTTTGATGTTTGAATGGCTTAAATTGCAAAACAGGGCACCCGAAGAATTCCAAAACACTGCAAAAATCACAAAATTTGTGATATTCTTGAATTTTTGTGCATAAGCATGTATTTTTAGGGTTTAATCATATTCATAATCATATTAGGATGCTTTAGGTTTAATTTGATGCTCATTTGATTTCATTTAGTGCATAAAACCTAAGTTTTTACCAAAATATTTTCTAAAAACCCTGATTTCAAGGCCATAGTCTTGCTATCGGGGGCAATTTGGTCATTTGACCTAAATTTCAAAATCCCTAACCCTAATTTTCATATTTTTAATCATGTCATAGCATATTTAGTTTGATTTATTTTTATTTGTATTTCAAAACTTGCATTTATCAAATATCTTTCTAAAAACCCTAATTGCAAGGCCATAGTCTTGTTATTAGGGGTATTTTGGTCATTTTGACCCCAATTTCGAAATTTCATATCTTATCTTCCTTATTTATTCAATTTTATTTTATACTTTATCAATTTTGATTTAAGGGAATTATGGAAAAGGCTTATATCTAGCAAAATCCAGTAATTTCTAGATATTACTGGATAAACCTAGAAAAGCCAACATATTTTCATTAACCAAGTTTTTCTAGTTTTGCAGGTACATTGAAGACTTTATTTTTCATGTATTTAAATTTCAATAGTGATGTAAACTAAATTAAACTTTGGAATAAGAATTTATATTTCCTGCTTAGCTTAGGCAGCATTGCATATAGTTTATTTTTTTAAAACAATGTTAATGTGTGATGGATGATGATTCATGCATATTCAAACTCACTATGGTCTACACGAATGGCACATACACTAGCTTTTATGAAGTTTATAAACTTGGTGAAATTCGTATTTATGGCCATAGTCAGAATATGAAGGATATCTAGATTTATGATCTTCACATTAGCCACATTCAGCCTACACTCTTAGGCTAATTTCAAAATGCACTGCATTTCTCAAAAATACAAAAAGTATTTTTCAATTCCTCAAATCCATATTCATTCATTTCATGCATTTGCCAATTCCAATTCAAATTTCAATTCAGAGAAATCAGTTTTCTCAAATTTTTCTAAGTCTTATTCAAAATCGATTTTTTCAAAATATTGATTTGCCAATGATATTTCAAGTATTTCCCAAGTTCCAGATTCTATTTTCTAAGTTATATTTTCAATTTCAAAAGTTTGAATTCAAAGAAATCAAGTTTTTTTAAAGTTATTTCATATTTCTCAAAATCGATTTTCACAAAATCCTTATATTTCTTCAGAAATCGATTTTCACTTTCTCAAATACAGCATCTCAAAAATAATTCACAATTTTCAAAGAGTTTATTTTCCAAGAATCTTCCAAATATTTTCCAATCTTTGAAGCAAACATCATGTTTTCAAATATGCATTTTCAGAAAATTCATAGCACATGCCTGATTCTATGTGCATTTAGAAATTAGAATATGATTTAGACAGGTTGAATAGAGCAGAGCAGAGCAGTAGATTGATCCTTGGTTCAATTACCCCTGGTGAAGGCACCAGGAACGGTTGAATCTCGTACCGACAGGCGAGTCCCATTCTTCGGAATAATCCCGCATTTTAAAAACGGAGGCGAGTTATTTTCAAAATTTTCTTCAAAGGTCAGTTTGATTTGCAAATGTAAAATTTTGCGATGATAACAAAGGCATTACGATGGATTTCATCGTTGGATTGCCTCGATCCAAGAGACAACATGACTCGATATGGGTGATCATGGACAAACTTACCAAGTCTGCTCACTTCCTGCCAATCAACACTCGATACTCAACTGAACGATTGGCAGAGATCTACATTCGGGAAATCGTTAGACTCCATGGAGTTCCGATTTCGATCATATATGATCGTGATCCGAAGTTCACCTCTCACTTTTGGGAACAGCTTCAGAGAGCCCTGGGGACGAAACTCAAGTTCAGTACAGCATTCCATCCCCAAACAGATGGGCAATCAGAACGAACTATACAGACTCTTGAGGACATGCTAAGAGCCTGCATGCTGGAATGGAAAGGTGATTGGGATTCCCACCTAGCGTTGGCTGAATTTGCTTATAATAATAGCCACCACGCTAGCATTGGGATGGCACCATATGAAGCCTTGTATGGACGACCCTGTCGATCACCAATCCATTAGGGTGAAGTAGGTGAGCGAACCTTGGACTCGCCCATTGTGTTGCAGCATTACACTGAGCAGGTCCATATGATCAGAAAGAAGCTACTGACTGCTCAGAGTCGACAGAAGAGCTACGCCGATCAGCGGCGTAGGGAACTCACTTTTGCGGTTGGAGATAAGGTTTTTATCAAGGTCTCCCCAACCAAGAGTGTGTTTCGTTTTGGAAAGAAGGGGAAGCTCAGCCCCAGATTCGTCGGTCCCTTTAAAGTTTTGAACCGAATCGGAAAGACTGCCTACCGAGTAGCATTGCCACCACAATACGCGCAAATACATGATGTATTTCACGTGTCAATGCTTAGGAAGTACGTTCATGATCCTTCTCACGTCATTCAACATGAAGATATTGACATTCGAGAAGATATGACGGTAGAAGAAAGGCCAATAGAGATCATGGACCGACGGGAGCAAGTGCTAATGACGAAGGTCATTCCACTTGTTAAAGTGAGGTGACAGCATCATGGAATCGATGATTGCACTTGGGAGCCTGAATCGGATATGCAGGATAAATATCCTGAACTCTTCACTTTGTACTCTTAGCTGAATTTCGCGGACGAAATTCCTTTAAGGGGGTAATGATGTAAGACCCGCAATTTTTCAGAAAATATCTGAATAAAATTCATGAGGCATTTACCGGTAAAAATAGCATTTTTCTCAGAATGCGAAACGAATCGATTCCTGCGAGCCAGTTATGCTTAAGATATTCGTCGCTTTGCGAATATATGCTCAAACACTCTGGAAGCCATAACTTCCTAACTGAACAAAATCAAAGGATTTCCTCGAGCCAACTTTCTTAGTTACGTCAATACAAAGAGAATGGCGTACTCAGACTTTTTCGGAAAAAAATCGCCGAAAACCCGAAATTTTTGCGGGACCCACGGAAATGTTGGTGGGACCAACAAAAATATTCCTCAAAAAATATCTTGTGGGACCCACAAAATATCCTATGAAAATATCTTGTGGGCCCCACCTGAAAAGGAACCTCCAGGAATTAAAATATAGCTCAGGGGCAAAAGAGGGATAAAAATTCCCAAAAGGAGGTGGGCTTGGGCTATAAATAGCCCTCCCCACTCTCTCTCTTCTCATAATTTCGACCCCCCCTCTCTCTCTTGCCTTCTCTCTCTCTCCTAAACCTCCCCTACCTAGCCTAGCCCACCTGAGCCCACCTGACCTGATCTGAGCCTGCCTGACTTAGCCTGAGCCTGCCTGACCTGGTCCTAACCCACCTGACCTGGGTCTGAACCCACTTGACCTAGTCCAAACCCAGTTTACTTGACTTGAACCTAGTTAGGTTTAAAGTCAAAGTCAAAGTCCTTTTTGGTCCAGATTCCGGTTTGGATTTCTGAACCCAGACTTAGCCTACTTGAGCTGAGTTCGAACCTGCTGAACCCGGTTGACTTGGACCGAACCCTGTTTGGTTCAAACCACTTAGGTTGAGTAGCTTGACCTACTCTACCTCTTTCTCAACTAAGTCAGCTTCATCTGACTTAGTCTGACCTCTCGAAGGAAGGCTCGATGCCAAATAAGCAACCCGGAGCCGTTTCTTCCACGATTTGAAGTAAGTTCGCTTCGTTGATCCATCTCTCTCAAGTATTTGATTGTTTGTATATAGCATATACTTTCTGAAGTAGTATCTTGCTTTAGTTCTTGATTGAGCTCTTTTTGGACACTTCGGTGTTCACCCGCTCGTCTCGTAACTATCGTCGGATATATCTATGTTCAAATACGCAGTATATGCGTTTTAAAAATGGTATCTCGCATTAGTTCTTGGTTGATCCCTTCAGAACACTTCGGTGTTCACCCGCTCACCTCGTAACTATCGTTGGATACGGATCTAGGTGTATATCTGTTGATTCTGCCGACGCGTCCTATATCGCACAAGCTATGTAATTTACCTTTGCCGTCGCGTCGTATGATGCCAAGGCTCCCTATTTTCTGCACTTCCGATTATTGCACTTCCGATTATGCATTTACTTACGTCGTCGCGTCGAACGATGCCAAGGCTCTTGCTTTCTGCAATGTATTTACTTATGCCGTCGCGTCGAACGATGCCAAGGCTCCTGTTTTGTTATATATGTAGAATATTTCGTTCAGTTACACACCCTGAACAATAGTATATCCATTTCCTTTACGTCGCCGCTGTATAAAGCACAGGCTTTTGCTTATACTACATATATGGCGCGTAAATGAGCGTTCAAATGGAGATCAAACTCCAAATCGCCAATGTGATTCACTTACCGCTCCTCGTTCAAGATTCTGCTTGACGAATGAAGCCCCTATTGGAAAGGCTTCGCTTTTTGGCAAAATGCTCTTTACGTAAAGACTAAGTCAATTACGTATGGCCTGGCTATGGCCCAGGGTTCCTGCAACCTTGATGGATGCAAAGTATGCACAACGGTGCGCATCCATTTTCCCGAATTAAGCATGGCAATTTCCTACCAAAGAGAGGAGATGCCGCTGAAATGGATAAAAGAAACGCACGCTTTCTCCGTAAAAGAGAGGAAGTGCTGCAGAAATTTCTGAAGAAGCTAAGAATAGCTCAGAAAGAACGTAGCAGGATGCTCTGACATATAGGAGAGTGATACCCAGTTCATGGTATGCCTTCTACAATGTAGAAGGGTTTGTCGCACCGCTGCCGATAGAGCAGGGGAGGTGCTGACGAAATGGTTGGCAGAAGAGCTGCCGAAACCAGTTGAACAACATAATGATGTCCGTCGATGGAACGATGCCAGATCGGCTCGTATCCTTATGCCTACGAGGGCACCTTGCTCGTAAGGGCCGCTGAACCGGAGTAGAGGTTGCGCCTTGGCTAGGTTTGGACTCGTTGCGTAAAAATACGCCGAGTAGTCGATCTACGGTTACGCAACCAGACTCTTAAGGGCTGATGAGCCAGAGTGTGTTGTTTCCACCCAAAAGAGGTGTGATGCTCATGGTGGCCGAAGTGCCAAGAGCAGTGTTCTGCATGCATATGAATAAGACTTAAGGTCGCACATACCCTGCGGTTGAAAATCGTGTTAGGGGTACCCCCTCAGTAATGATTGTGTTGGGGCGGACTGAATGGGGTTGGGTACATACTCCCGTAGTGCTAAAGCACGGGCTGCCTAAATGGCATGCAGATTCTGTCCAAGTAATTGTAAGACTGGTAGACCCCTTCAGGAATTATGCTCACTGTGGAATGACAGTGATGATACAACCTTGAGTGACACGTATTTTACTTTGGACCTGATAGAGTCCACGATGGCCTCAGTCACTCATGGGTTTTGAGGTCGTGGTTATCCTTGAGATCTAAGGATTGAACCCAACTACTGCAAGTAGATGATGCATCCGAATATGGGCCTAGTAGGGTTCTCCCAGTTGAAACACACTGCCCTACTATGGATAGGGTCAACAGGCCTCTGGGGTATCTAAAATACATAGAATAATCAACCCCCAGAATGTCGCGTTGATGCCCGGACAATAGCTCTACCTGCGTACCAAAGGCGGGAGCGGTTAATTATCAAACAATGCATTAGCTTAGGTTCAGCGATGCTTGAATGTATGCGTGGATGGTCGTTGTTGAGTCAGTTCTGCATAACCTTTGTGAAGGTGTCATGTTCGATATACTACTAGACCGACTAGGCAAAGACCCGTGTTGTATCCGCACGACTAAGCGAAGCTCGAGGAGCTGTCCTTAGATGCATGGGATACGGATGTGCCAAGTATGAAGACTTGAGCTAGACATCACTTTGAGACCCGAAAGAGGTCACGGCTAAGTCGTGGAGACTTAAGCGATTATTCAAATCACAGCCCTGAAAAGGCTTGCTCTAAGTCATAAGGACTCGAGCGGATGTTCAACTCATAGCCCTGAGGAGGCTCTTGCGATATACGCTAAGTCTTGGAGGCTTGAGCGTCGTTATTACGAACTGCGACCCTGAGTGGTCATCGTATGTGCTTGAGTTGAATGGACGCATAACTGCATACTTACCAGACCATCAGTGGTTCTGACCCCGTTTAATGGGGATTTCAGGTGTTGGACCTGCGTGGCGATATGCGGAGCAAGGCGGCATCGAATTCCAGGGTTTCTCTAGACAGAGTTGTACTGCTTCCCTTTATTAAACCTACACTGCTTTCCTAAGCAGTAGTGTTGTAATAAACATGTGGTTTTCGATAAATGGAACACTTTAGTGGTCAATGAGTTGCTTGGCCACATACCTGCAACGTGCTTAGAGTTTTCTAAAACCGACGACTCATTATCGTCTGATTCCGCTGCTAAAAGCTTTTCTCAGTTCCGCTGCAAAGAAAAAAAAAAAGAAATTCGTGAAAATTTTAACTTAGCTTTGTTTTGGAAATCTGGGGCGTTACATTTTGAGTGTAAAATGCACTCATATTTATAGTTGAAACATTTCATACGTTGAGGGTATGAAAGGGTGTCAAAATAGTCCATTTTGAACGATCAAAACATTTGAAAAATGAAAAGACACACCTTTTTGAAGTTTCAGGAAAAACGACAAAATTAGTCGACTGATACAGTAGTTAGTCGACTAATAGTTAGTTATTAGTTGACTGACAGTTATCATCGGTCGACTGATCTGTTTATTGAGCCGTTTGAAAATCTGAACTTTTGAAACTTAGTCGACTAGAGATAATATTAGTCGACTGATAATATCATCAGTAGACTGAAAAACCTTTCACTCGACTGCTGCTAAAATCTTCTGAAAAACATACATTCTGTCTGGTCGACTGATAAAAGCATTAGTCGATTGCTGCTAAATTTCCAGAAAACACATGTTCTATCCAGTCGACTGATAAAGTCATTTGTCGAATGTTGCTAAATTTTCTAGAAAACAGACATTATGTCCAGTCGACTGATAAAACCTTCGGTCGACTAATTTGACAAAAATGACTTTTTAGAAAATATGGCGCAAAAGGATTAGTCGACTGGTGAGTCTATTGGTCGACTAATAAACATGAAAATTTAAGAAAAGAGTTTTCTAAAAAGATTTTCATGAAGGGTTCTTTTAGAAAAGTTTTTCTAAAGACTTTTTAGCTGAAATGCAAGCGAAATATGCACTCTAAGTAAGTCTCTTACAATAATCTAAGACTTTTAATTAATTTAACATTTGCACACTAGTCTTCAAAGATTCTTCATCGAATTCTTCAATTTCTTCATTGCCTTAGCTGAAATGCAGTTGATTTCACTTTGCTTATCATCAAAACCTTGTACTTGAAGTATCATGTATGGCTTCATTGTCATAACAATCTTCCCCTTTTTGATGATGACAAACTTAATCAAAGATGAAGCATTTAGATGCATAATAGATGGAGATTTTACTCCCCCTATCAATATGCTGCAAAACATTAAAAGTTAGCACATTCAAAGCACATATATCACATATTGATTGGTTTGCATTTCCATTCATCATTACTTCATGCAATTTTTAATGCTTTCTTTTTCTTAATTTCGCATTTCTCATGCAAAATGCTATCTTTTTCTCCCCCTTTGTCATAATAAAAAAAAGTAAGGGCAGAAATAGCATAAGCAAAATGTAAATACAAGTTTAAAATATTACAACCCATAAAGTATTGAAGTTTAGTAAAGACATAAAATAAAGATAAAAAAAGTGAGTTGAGCAAGTCCTTGATTGCAGTAACATCTTTCTGAATCAAAGAAAGTTGTTGAGTCACATCTTCACGAAAAGTGCATTGATGCAGCTCCATAGCTTCCAGTCGCTGCAAAACTTTATCATTGTCTTGACTTGTAGAAAATTTCTTTCATTTTGCTTGAGATGAAGGTGTCACAGAAGATGGTGGTGGTTCAGAAATTGATGGTTCAATAGGATCAGATGGTTCAGTTTGATCAACATTTAAAGGAGACAGATATTTGATTTTCATTCGTTTAAAAATAGTTTGATTAAAGAACTCCTTTTGCTCAATATATTTTTCATTAGTTAAGGGAACTTTGAAATGTCTGAAAATACGAGTTAAAAGACATCCATAAGGAAGAAAAGGTTTTTGTTTCCACAAATTAGTAAAATACACATTGGCCCAATTTACAGAAACATTTTCAAATAAAACATAAAGAGCCATAGAAAGATCTATGGAATAATAATCAAAAGAACCAGTTTTAGGTAGAACATTATGGGCAAGAATTCGTCCAGCAATGCGTGCACGAGTTTGAAGATTAGTATTTTTGAAAGGAGGACAATGAGTTGCACCGGGAAAAAGAATTTGTTCAAAAATTCTTTCATCATTTAGTTCAACAGTATTGAAAAAAGTGTCTGAAGGTGGAATTTCTAGGATTTCTCCAAGTAGTTTAGAATCAAACTCAATTTCAACATCACGAACAAAAGAGGAAAAAACTCCAGTTTCATGATCAATTTGTAAATTCGTATAAAACAAGTGAATCAGAAAAGGATAGTGAAGAGTGTCTGCACATGAATAAAAAAGATGTGAAATTCCTGGAAATAATTCTCTTATTTTGTAATGAGAAAACAGGTGAAACAGTACATTTCGGCCTGGTAAAATAGGTAGTGCAAAAATCGATCCAAAAGTATCATATAAAAGAGGATTTTGAAGTAATATGAGAGAAAATCCATGTCTTGAAGAAGGTGTAGGAGGAGGAGAACCTAAACCTTTTGCAGATGCAGTCTTCGAATGAGTCATGGTTAAAACAAATTCACCAAAAAAATTAGTTGCAGAGAATGATGTCGGCTTCCAAATGACGTCTGGCGAAAGGAAGATGTTTTCCGACGTTGTGAAGGAGAACCGATGCAACAGAAACAGTGAATAGACGAGGAGGAGTCCGCGGTGGATGACGGCAGATGCGAGGAGGCTGCCACAAGGGGATTCCGGCAAAGACTGAAGATGCACCGTCATGGCAAGAGGATTCCGGTGAGATCTGAAGATGCGTCAGTTACTGCAAGAGGATTCCGGCGTTTCCCTATCACGGCCAGAGGATTCCGGCGAGGAGAGGTTCGAACGGCACTCCGAGGGTTTTTCGGAAGAGAGAGAGGAAAGAGAAAGATAGTGAGAGTGGGTTTCGTTTAAAAAAAAAATGAAAGAGTGCATGAAAATGAAATGATGCCCTTTTTAAAAAAAATCGAGTGAAAAAAAATCCAAGGGGTATCGGGTCCCTTCAGTTAAAATTTTTTAAAAAAATTTTTTAGTCGACTAAAATTTTATCGGTCAACTAATAATGTGTGACTCTTTCTAAAAATTTAAAAGCATCAGTCGACTATAAATTTATAGATCGACTAATATGATACGACTCATTCTAAAAATTTTAAAGTATCAGTCGACTAAAATTTTATCGGTCGACTAATATGGTGCAATTTTGAGATTTTGTTCAAAAAATCATCATTTTATAAATCCAAAAATGAGCAAATGCCTAGTTCTCTCCTAATTCTCATAAAATCTTCATTTTTAAGTGGTTTAGTGAAGATATAAAATTTAATATATCTCCTTTTAACACATAATCTCTTAAGAAATGATGTTTAACTTCAATATGCTTAGTTCTTGAGTGCTGAACAAGATTTTTTGAAAGATTTATAGCACTAGTGTTATCACAATAAATAGTTGTTGTGGAGTAATTCAAACCAAAATCTTTTAAGGTCTGTTTCATCCATAGTACTTGTGAACACGCTAAACTAGCCGCTATATATTCTGCTTCAGTTGTTGAGAGTGACACTGAATTTCGCTTTTTACTAAACCAAGAGACTAAGGAATTTCCTAAGAATTGACAAGTTCCGCTAGTACTCTTGCAATCAGATTTACTTCCTGCAAAATCTGCATCACTATATGAAACTAAATCAAAGGAAGATGATTTTGGGTAAAACAAACCAAAATCTGAAGTATCTTTCAAATATCGAAGAATTTGTTTTACTGCAGTTAAATGAGATTTCTTTGGATTAGCTTGAAATCTTGCATACAAACAAACACTAAACATTATATCAGGTCGACTAGCAGTTAAGTATAATAGAGATCTGATCATACCTATGTAGAGCTTAGTATCTACATTTTTACCATTTTCATCTTTACCAAGAGAAGTAGTTGTACTCATAGGATTTCTTCTTGATTTCGATGAGTCCATCCCAAATCTCTTGAGAAGTTCTTTTATATACTTAGCCTGATTGATGAAGATTCCTTCTTCAGTTTGCTTTATTTGAAGTCAAAGGAAGAAGTTTAATTCACCCATCAAGCTCATTTTAAAGTCTTCCTGCATAGCTTTAGCAAATTCTTTACAAAGAGAATCATTAGTAGAACCAAATATTATGTCATCAACATAAATTTGCACAATAAGAATATCTGAATTAAGATTTTGAATAAATAAAGTGGAGTCTACCCGACCAATGGAAAAACCAGATTGTTCTAGAAAATTTTGTAGTCTTTCATACCACGCTCTTGGTGCTTGTTTAAGTCCACACAAAGCTCTTTTTAATTTGTAGACTTTTTCTGAATATTTCTCATTTTCAAAGCCTGGAGGTTGCTCTACATAAACTTCTTCATTGATGTGTCTATTTAAGAATGCACTCTTAACATTAATTTGATATAACTTAAAGTTCGTGTAACTAGTAAAAGCAAGCATCATTCGAATTGACTCCAGTCGAGCCACTGGTGCATAGGTTTTATCAAAATCTATGCCTTCTTCTTGATTATAGCCTTGTGCTACTAGCCTTGCTTTGTTTCGAATGACTTCGCCATTTTCATCCAGCTTATTTTGGAAGACCCATCTTGTTCCAATTACTGGATGATCCTTTGGTCTATCAACTAGATCCCAAACATCATTCCTAGTAAATTGGTTAAGTTCTTCAGACATGGCCAAAAACCAAAATTCATCGTCACAAGCCTCATTGATATTCTTTGGTTCTATTTTAGATATAAAAGCAACATTTGCAATATATTTTTCTAATTGCCTTCTAATTTGGACACCACTCTTTATTTCTCCAATAACTTGTTCATGTGGATGATTAGAATCTTCTTTCCAAACCGGTTGAAGAGGAACATTATCTTGATAAGAATTCTCTATCAAGGGCTCTTCTTGAAGCATAACTTCTTCTCCTTCGCTTAAAGGTATAACCTGCTCACAAATCTCATCAAATGCAACATGTAAAGATTCTTCAATGCAAGATGTTCTTTTATTAAAAATATGATAAGCTTTACTTCTAGAGGAATATCCAAGAAATATTGATTCATCTGATTTTGAATCAAACTTATCAAGATTATCTTTGGTATTTAACAAGAAGCATTTACTACCAAAAATTTTGAAATATGAGATCTTTGGTATACGTTCATAATATAATTCAAAACATGTTTTATGTAAGATTGGTCGAATAAGAACACGATTTAAAACATAACATGTTGTACTTATAGCTTCAGCCCAAAAGTATTTTGGTAAATTTTTATCTTGAAGCATGGTTCTAGCACATTCTTGCAAAGTTTTATTCTTTCTTTCGACAACTCCATTTTGTGGAGCCGCTCTAGGAAAAGCAAAGTTGTGAGATATACCATGTAAATCACAAAACTTTAGAAAAGATTCATTTTCAAATTCACCACCATGATCACTACGAATTTTAATTATAGATGTAGATTTTTCATTTGTAATTCTTCTACAAAGTTTGGAAAATTCAAAAAAAGCATCATTTTTGCTTTTTAGAAAAATCACCCATGTAAATCGAGAATAGTCATTGGTTGTACTTTTGGAGTTGATATTTTTAAACAATATTTTTCAATAAGAACAAAGGAAAATCATCAACCAAAGATATAAAACCGACTTTCCACCGAAGTGGCGAGTACGGGTCGAATCCACAGGGAACAGGATAATTCTGAAATACTTCTAAAATAACACTTTATTAATCAAACAAAGTTTACAATCTATGTCAATGTTTACAAGTTACATTAAATAACATTCTAACTATGAAAATAAACTACAATAGGCGGCTAAGTCTTCAGTAGGTCTCCAGGGGCATTTCTGTCTTTTCACGTCAAGTGCAGTCGCACATCACAATTGAATTGCATCTGTTAACCTGTTCTAACTTAACAACCTCTTGGGTGATCCGACGACCGGGGGAATGAAGAGAAGAGCAAACTTTGCTTGACTCCATGCCACGAGGAACCTCAGTGATGTTGTCTAATCCTTTTGTTGTCTTCTTTGCAGGGATTTGCAAGTGGCAATGCTCCGGGGTTCAGGGCCGGCCGACCATGGAGGAGCGGGACCTCCATCATGATGGATACACTCCAGCTGCAGCTGCAAATAAACAAAACAAAATTTAGTTCCAGCAGGGTGAGAAGAAAGACAAGATATGAAAGAAGAGAATGGAGGAAGAAAACGACATCTCCAATGGTGTTGGCAAGGCTTCCATGGCCAACCATGGATGAGGAAGAAGGTGGATGAGAGGGGCGGCTTGGGAGAAGGTGGAGTTGAGCTAGAATTGTGCCCCTAGGGCACGAAAATCAAGACAAAGACAGGGCTGGAATGGGCGCCCCTCTCCTTTTAGGCGATTTGGCTTCTTTTGGTCATTTTACAAAAACAGGATTAAAAACAGAATATTTGCTGGGTGCCTCTTTCTGCAGGGGGTTTTTAGAAAATGTTTTTACAAAACTTAAGTGGGCTGGAGCTGGGTTGATTCCATGTGTTTTGACCCAACTCCAAGATCCAAATGGGCGTCTGGATCCAAATCTCTCAAATCGGATCCGATATTTGACCCGTTACACTGTAAATGCCATAATTCCTTCAAATTAACTTCGATTTTGATGAAATTCGAACCAGAGCTCCCTAACATCATTATGCACCTAAGTGTATGCTTTAAACCTATAGATGATGCATTTTTGCAAAGAAATTGTATTAATAAAACGTGATATTTATGCATGATCAAATACCCCCATGCTAGAATAATTGCTAGTCCCTAGCAATACACTCTACCATATAATGAAAATATGAACTACCCAATAATCATGAAAGCTCTTATTAAATAAAATAAAATAAATAATAAAAAAAACTAACTCACTTTCGTAGGAATCACGGTTGCATTTAGCTTATGCAACAAGCCCTTTAAACCCCTGGGTTACCCAAGTGGACGAGTAAGGTCTCGTGAGGGTTTGCAGAGATGCTACCCACAAACATCAATGTCATGCATGAATAATTTTTCAGAAATAATAGGAAATTAAGAACTCTTTGTAAACATATATTTCATGTAATCTACATTTTCAAAACAAATTCAGAAATTTCTATGCCCACCATAGTAAAAATTATTTTTCTTTCACTTCTCTAAACTTTTAATTATTTATGAATTTTCTCAGAAAATCAAGTATTATCATGCTTTACTCATTTATCCTCACCTGTATATTTTCTGCACAGTAATTCAATAATTATTCATAAGCAATGAATTTCTACTCATTCAGCTCATTCTTTTTTTCTTTTGATATTCTATTTTTCACTCTTTTTCATTCTTCTAAATTGAGCACTATTTCGAATATCAAGTCTCATGACCCGTGTAACGAGCTTTGGGTCTGTGACTCCTAGGCTGGTTGACCTTAGGGCACTAGATACAAAGTATCCCTCAGACTTAATTGCTCGAGTCACTAAACCTTTTATTCTAATAGTATACGTGTAGTTTTCCTCCCATCATGTGCAATGTCTATATCTCTTAGGCTTTCTATGCAGTCCATGTAACAAGTTTTCGAATCGATGACTCCCAAACCAGCTGGCTTTAGGGCACCAGGTGTAAAACACCCTTCAGACTCTACTTACTCGAACTACAAAGGCCACATATGTCGACTAGATAAGAAGATGATCTCCTTCATTATCCTTTTCGTAAGAGACTCAAACATTTCAACTCGTGTCTGAGTTCTACTACTTGGATTCACGAAGAAATCAACAACTAAACGTAGCTCTATTCTATTAAGCTCATTTTTCAAAAACATAATTCAATTGCTCACTTCTCTCATAAAACACACTGTGCATACTTATACTACAGTGAATCAGAATTTTCTAACATATCAAATACTATCTTTTCTTTAACTATTTCATAAGCAACTACTCTATTTAAATCAGATAAGAAGAAAAAAAATTTTACATGGGGCTTATACATTTCTAAATTGTCAGATCATGCAGAAATACAATCATAAATGCTACAAATAATTCTTAAAAGACCTACTTTTATGAGTTTTAAGCTATCAGACATGAAATTTTTTTTTAAAAATTTGTGCATCTAAACCATCCCCCCATGCTTGAATGACACTGTCCATAGTGGCATACAGAATAATGTAAACATGTAATGCAGATGCACACTATAGAACAATAAGATGAATAAGGAGGAAGGATTGATACAACCTGGCATACTCAAACTTCTGAAGTTGTCGATTGACTGGACTCTGCACCACCACTATGCATGTACAAATTCATAGCTTTCTGCTCATCTGGTCAATGCTCTACTCTTGAAGACTTCTTCATATCCGATTACTTGGACTCATACATTGATGGATCGGATGTTCATACATGTCAACCATGAAATTCAAGTGAAATTAAAACAAAATTCAGAACAAAACAAAACACATAAACAAATACTACTTTATTATAATGTACATATGATACATCTAAATAATATAAAACATTAAGATATAAAACCACTAACTATGTTAGAATAATCTACATCTAAATCAGTAAAACAATGAACAAAGTAGCAGCTAACCTATGTTAGAATTAAACTATGATAATGTAATCTAATTAATCTATGAAATAAAAACATCTACTCTAAATCAGAGAGTTAAACAACTAAACTATTTTAAACTATGTTAAAGCTATCTTATTAAACTATGCAAACTATGTTAATAATGTTAAACTAAGCTTATTAATCTATGAAATAAAAGACAATCTAATCTAAAACACAATATCAGTAAATATAGGAATTCACCTATTTTATCTAAGACTCACATGTTTAATAAATCATTGAAGCATGGAATTCAGTGAATCTTTAAGAAAAACAGCAAATGAACCCTATATTTTTCTAATAATGTTAATTCTACAAACTAAAACAATTAAAACAAACTAAACTAAACTAAACACATATATTAATAAAATGATATCTCAGAAATAATCATAATATATCGCCGTTCCCCGGCAACGGTGCCAAAATTTGGTTGTACTTTTGGAGTTGATATTTTTAAACAATATTTTTAAATAAGAACAAAGAAAAATCGTCAACCAAAGATATAAAACCGACTTTCCACCGAAGTGGCGAGTACGGGTCGAATCCACAGGGAACGGGATAATTCTGAAATACTTCTAAAATAACACTTTATTAATCAAACAAAGTTTACAATCTATGTCAATGTTTACAAGTTACATTAAATAACATTCTAACTATGAAAATAAACTACAATAGGCGGCTAAGTCTTCAGTAGGTCTCCAGGAGCATTTCTGTCTTTTCACATCAAGTGCAGTCGCACATCACAATTGAATTGCAT
The DNA here is from genome assembly GCF_984573655.1 of Nuphar pumila. Taxonomy (NCBI): domain Eukaryota; kingdom Viridiplantae; phylum Streptophyta; class Magnoliopsida; order Nymphaeales; family Nymphaeaceae; genus Nuphar; species Nuphar pumila. The sequence goes on from NC_143257.1 coordinate 77,649,152, forward strand.
CTGTTAACCTGTTCTAACTTAACAACCTCTTGGGTGATCCGACGACCGGGGGAATGAAAAGAAGAGCGGACTTTGCTTGACTCCATGCCACGAGGAACCTCAGTGATGTTGTCTAATCTTTTTGTTGTCTTCTTTGCAGGGATTTACAAGTGGCAATGCTCCGGGGTTCAGGGTCGGCCGACCATGGAGGAGCGGGACCTCCACCATGATGGATACACTCCAGCTGCAGCTGCAAATAAACAAAACAAAATTTAGTTTTAGCAGGGTGAGAAGAAAGACAAGATATGAAAGAAGAGAATGGAGGAAGAAAACGACATCTCCAATGGTGTTGGCAAGGCTTCCATGGCCAACCATAGATGAGGAAGAAGGTGGATGAGAGGGGCGGCTTGGGAGAAGGTGGAGTTGAGCTAGAATCGTGCCCCTAGGGCACGAAAATCAAGACAAAGACAGGGCTGGAATGGGCGCCCCTCTCCTTTTAGGCGATTTGGCTTCTTTTGGTCATTTTACAAAAACAGGATTAAAAACAGAATATTTGTTGGGTGCCTCTTTCTGCAGGGGGTTTTTAGAAAATGTTTTTACAAAACTTAAGTGGGCTGGAGCTAGGTTGATTCCATGTGTTTTGATCCAACTCCAAGATCCAAATGGGCGTCTAGATCCAAATCTCTCAAATCGGATCCGATATTTGACCCGTTACACTGTAAATGCCATAATTCCTTCAAATTAACTCTGATTTTGATGAAATTTAAACCAGAGCTCCCTAACATCATTATGCACCTAAGTGTATGCTTTAAACCTATATATGATGCATTTATGCAATGAAATTGCATTAATAAAACGTGATATTTATGCATCATCAGTCATCTACTATAACAAAAGCATACTTGCTACCATTTAAACTTTGAATTCTAGATGGTCCAAATAGATCTAAATGTAAAGGTTCAAGAGGACGTTTTGTTCTAACTATATCTTTTGCTTTAAAAGAACTCTTGATTTGTTTACCCCTTTGGCAAGCATCACATAAGTGATCTTTCTTATATGGTATTCTAGGTAGGCCTCTTACAAGATCATTCTTGGATAACTTTGAAATAATTTTAAACATGTCCAAGTCTCTTGTGCCATAACCATTGAATTTCATTTGAAACAATAAGACATTTTTCATTAAAAGTGGATAACTCATCTAGATAAAGTTCATACACATTGTCCCTTCTTTTACCTTTAAAAATGATCTTTTTAGATTGAAAATCAGAAATTAAGCATAAATCATGTTTAAAAGAAACATGAAAACCTTTATCACATAATTGACTAATAGATAATAAATTATGCATTAAACCATCTACTAAAAGAATATTTTCTATCAAGGGAAATTTTGGATTACCAATATTACCAATACCTATTACTTTTCCCTTGTTATTGTCACCAAAGGTGACGGTTCCTCTATCCTTATTTTGGAGGGTGGAAAATAACTTTGGCCTTTCAGTTATATGTTTGGAACAACCGCTGTCCAATATCCATTTGCTCCTTATTTTGTGTACCTACAACAAAATTAAAAGACAAAGCATTTGACCCCTTTCTATTTTCGGGTCCATGAGAGTTAGTCTTAGGAACCCATATCCATTTGGATTTTGGTTTCCTTTGATAATAAATATTCCTTCTATAAAAAGATTTAGCATTTCTAGAATAATCATGTCTAGGCTTATAAGCATTATAAGTTTCATGATTAGATGCATTTCTATTAGAACTGGAAAATTTAGTTCTATGAATAAATGGTTGAGAATATTGTTTTTGATTCTTTACCACATAGTTTGGTCTATTTTGAGTATCAAAGAAGCTATATCTCAATCCGGTTTTATTAACCAAGCATCTTTGAGAACCAAGAAGTCTTTCTAGATTCTCTTGACCATTTGTGAATTTGATCACTATAGAAAGAAAATCATTTGATTTTTCTTTTAGACTAGTTATTTCTTTTTGTAAGAGATTGGTTCTAATTCCAATTTTTTTTATCTCAAATGTTTGGCAAGAGTTTTCCTTCTTGAGATCTTCTATCTCTTGAAGTAACACTTTGTTTTGAGAGTCAAAAGTTGAATTTTCTGTTTTTAACTATTTGTTTTTAGAACTTAGACTCTTAAATTTAGCATATAAATCATTGAATGCTTCTAATAAATCATCATAGTCAAATTGACTTACCGAATCTTCTTGTGTTACAAAACACATGTTGGCGACTTCTTCATTTGATTCTTCATCGGAAGAGGAGTCACTATCATCCCAACATGCTTGAAATGCCTTTTTTTTCTTGAATTGGTCCTTGGGCTTGATTTTGAGAAGAGGACAATCTTTCTTGATATGTCCTACCTTTTTGCAGTTAAAGCACTTGACTTTATTGAGATTGGAAGAATCTGCTTTCTTTACCTTTCTTTGAAATCTTCCCTTTTTGATGAATCTTCTGAATTGCCTTGTAATGAGAGCAATATCTTCATCTTCATCTTCTTCTGAATTTTCAGATACAGAAGTAGCCTTAAAAGCAAGAGATTTCTTCTTGGGTTCTTCTTCTTGTCTGTCTTGAAGTTGGACTTCATATGCCATTAGGTTACCAACCAAATCTTCAAGAGTGAGAGTGTTTAGATCATTTGCCTCTTCAATAGCTGTGGTTTTTCTCTCCCATTCAGGAGTTAAACACCTTAGGATCTTTCTGACTAAATCTATTTGTGAATATTCTTTTCCAAGGGATTTCAGAGTGTTAGTTATATCGGTCATTCTTGTTACCATGTCCGATATAGATTCATTTTGCTTCATTTTAAACAATTCAAATTTATGAACCAAAGAGGCGATTTTAGATTCCTTTACCTTTGATGTACCTCCGTGAGTCACGAGAAGAGTATGCCAGATTTCATTTGCTGTAGAGCATTGAGAGATGCAATTGAACTCTACCTTGTCAACGACACAATACAATGCATTCATTGCCTTGACATTAAGTGAAGCAGTCTTCTTTTCTTCATCGGTCCATCGGCTGAAATCAGTTGATGGAGTTTGGTATTTATCTAAAACAACTCTCTAAATATCGAGATCCATGGATTGCAAGAATATTGTCATTCTTACTTTCCAGTATCCATAGTTTGTTCCATCAAAGAGAGGAGGACGAACAGAGGAGCATCCTTCTTTGTGCTGGGATGTTGTAGTTGCCATGCTAAATGATGATCAAATCAAAATAATAACAAACCTGCTCTGATACCAAATGAAAGTGCAGTAGGATCGAGACAACGAGCACTAGAAGGGGGGTGAATAGTGCTTTTTAAAATTGTCTGCGGAATATTGACGGATTTTGCAATTTGAAAAGCAAACACACAAAGAACACAAAATTTATCCTGGTTCGGTCTTTCCCGACCTACATCCAGTCCCCAAGCAAAATTCGCTTGAGATTTTCACTATCAACCTTGTGTAGTACAAGATCATACAGACCAAATCCGGTCCCACTTTCAGTAACACACCTACTGAAAGCAAACAACTCCTTTAAACCAAGGAGTCCTTCCTTTTACAGAATAAGTAGCAACTTACAATACAACCTATGAGCCCTTCTTATGAATGCAAATGAGATGCAATTGATTTTTGAGGTTGTTGAAATACTCTACTCACGAATTCACTATCTCTCAAAGGAATTTGAGTGAAAAACTGAAGTGAAAAATATCACGTGAGTGAGAAAATGAATATGAGTGAAAAGCAAAGAGTAATTGATTCAAATTGATTGAATTGAAGTGCTTTTGAGTGTAAAATGCACTCATATTTATAGTTGAAACATTTCATATGTTGAGGGTATGAAAGAGTGTCAAAATAGTCCATTTTGAACGATCAAAATGTTTGAAAAATGAAAAGACACGCCTTTTTGAAGTTTCAGAAAAAATGGCAAAATTAGTCGACTGAAACAGTAGTTAGTCGACTAATAGTTAGTTATTAGTAGACTGACACTTATCGTCGGTCGACTGATCTGTTTATCGAGCCATTTGAAAATCTGAACTTTTGAAACTTAGTCGACTAGAGATAATATTAGTCGACTGATAATATCATCAGTAGACTGAAAAACCTTTCACTTGACTGCTGCTAAAATCTTCTGAAAAACATACATTCTGTCTGGTCGACTGATAAAAGCATTAGTCGACTGCTGCTAAATTTCCAGAAAACACATGTTCTGTCCAGTCGACTGATAAAGTCATTAGTCGACTGCTGCTAAATTTTCCAGAAAACAGACATTCTGTCCAGTCGACTGATAAAACCTTCGGTCGACTAATTTGACAAAAATGACTTTTTAGAAAATATGGCGCAAAAGGATTAGTCGACTGGTGAGTCTACTGGTCGACTAATAAACATGAAAATTTAAGAAAAGAGTTTTCTAAAAAGATTTTCATGAAGGGTTCTTTTAGAAAAGTTTTTCTAAAGACTTTTTAGCTGAAATGCAAGCGAAATATGCACTCTAAGTAAGGCTCTTACAATAATCTAAGACTTTTAATTAATTTAACATTTGCACACTAGTCTTCAAAGATTCTTCATCGAATTCTTTAATTTCTTCATTGCCTTAGCTGAAATGCAGTTGATTTCACTTTGCTTATCATCAAAACCTTGTACTTGAAGTATCATGTATGGCTTCATTGTCGTAACAATCGATCCTCATATGTATGCCATGTTCAAAAAAATGATAAGCAAGGTGCCGGCAGAGCAAGCTAGAGCCAGTACAAAGCAGACTCAGATCAAACAAAAGGCTGAGGGTCACACAGTCAAGAAGCAGGTGACGATATCTAAAAAGCGTGTCCAGCATGAAGATACATCTGATGAAGAGGAATCAGTGGGAGACACAAATGAAGAAATTAAGACTTCGCAGATACTCCGCAAGTCTACTCAGGGGCAGGGGTTAGCTTATAAATTCAAAGATCAGTCTATCAGTGATTTTGACCAACCACAGTTCAGAGATATGGTCAGGATAGTTCAAGATCTGCAGGCCCGCGACAAGGGCAAAAGGATCTTCACAAGCGAAGATTTCTATGATAGTCTGGAAGGAGATGACAGCCTAGAAGATCTCCCTCGCAAATTTGTCGAATTTGATGGGACTGGCAATCCCAAGGCTCACCTGGCTATGTTCTTTGCAGAATGCAATAGATTCAAGAGAGACAATCGCACTTTGTTTAGATGCTTTCCTCGCAGTCTAGAGGGCACTGCCATCAAATGGTATTCAAAGCACATCAATCCTATTGAGTTGAAGGAATTCGACAAGGTGGTTAATCTTTTCATTGAGCGATTCTTATTCAATACCGAGGTGCTACCCACCTTGAATCATCTTTACAATCTGAAGCAAATGGACACTGAAAAGGCCAGAGACTTTATCCACAGATGGAGATCCACCTACAATCAAATGAAGGATCCGATATCAGAAAGGGCATGCGTTGTCGGTCATCCTGAATAATTTCTCCCAACCTTTGAGAGGCCTGATCTCTACTTCCCTAGCATGATCTTTCATCGAATTGACAAAACGAGCTGAATGGCTCGAGATGAGAATAAAGAATGGAGTATATGAGAGTCTCACACTCTCAAAGAGCAATTCAGATACCAAAAAGAAGTCAAACTTCACATTCTCTGTAAATGCCCCCGACAACAGCAATGGCAAAAGCAAAAGGGGTGGCAGAAAGAACCACACCGGCGGATCAGGGAGTCTAAATTCCAGCAAAGATAATCATACAGAACAAGAGAACAGAATCAACAAGCAGAATGACAGTCCTCCCTCGAGCATCCAACTAGAATTAAAACCCCAAGGGAGACCAAAGCATGGTGGTTGGGGATACAACCGCAATTTTACTCCCTTAGAACAGTCGCTCGAGCAAGTTCTGAAATACATGATAGCCAAAGGGATGGTTAGACTCCCCAAGATAGCGGATCCTCCTGTGAACATGGGAAAATTTAAAGATCAATTCTGCAAGTTTCATCGGACAATGGGTCACGATACTGAGCATTGTTTCATCTTCAAGAATATCGTTCAAGACTGCATTGATAAGAATCTCCTAGTTAAAGATGAAAAGGAGGACTAGTCATCCTGACTGAGCTTTTTCCTCAATCATTCAAGAAGCTGACAATGCTAGCATTTTCCCATTTCTCATCTTGCTTTCATTATTTTGAAAGAATAAGGCAATCCCATTTGTCTTTCCTTGATTTGTCATCTTTCTTTCAATGCATTAATAAAATTATCAATTTTCCTCATAAACTTGATGTCACCTCTTATTCTCCCTCTCTGCAAAAATGTTCTTGCGTGAGGAATGACCCTCTTCAGAGTCTCTGAATCGATCAAAAGTCAGTTGCTTTGTTACCGTCGGAGAGCATTTTTCGAACATCAATTATCTTCCTTTTATCCAAATTTTACTCCCCAGTTATACTGGGGCATTATTTTGAAAATTGTCTTCAAAACATCCTGTATGCAGGCATGATCAAATAAATCTCTCATTTTGCATGCATGTGCATCCATTTACATCATTTTGCATTCATTTGCATTTGCATGCATTCATTCGCATTCATCTGCATCAATTTGCATTTGCATCAAACTTCCCCTTCAGGTTAAGGGATAAACCTCAGTTTCCCCTTCAGGTTAAGGGATAAACCTGAACTACCCATTCAGGATAAGGGATAAATCCTGAGACCCCGATAGTTGTCCAAGTCGTCGTGAGGGTGAAGACTGAAAATCTTCTATCATAATCAATTAGTAATTCTTCAAAATCTAGTGTTCATGCTGATAATTTTTCAAAAACCCATTGTTCATGCTGGTAATTCTTCAAAACCTAGTGTTCGTGCTGGTAAAATTTCTAAAACCCAGTGTTGGTGCTGGTAAAATTTCAAAAACCCAGTGTTTGTGCTGATAATTCTTCAAAACCCAGTGTCCGTGCTGGTAAAATTTCAAAAACCTAGTGTTCGTGCTGGTAAATTTTCTAAATCCAGTGTTCGTGCTGGTAAATTTTTAAAATTCAGTATTTGTGTTGGTAAGATTTTCAAAATCCAGTGTTCGTGCTGGTAAAATTTTCTAAATCCAGTGTTCGTGCTGGTAAAATTTTCTAAATCCAGTGTTCGTGCTGGTAAATCTTTAAAATCTAGTGTTCGTGCTGGTAATTCTTCCAAAAACAGTATTCGTACTGATCGATTTTCAAAATCCAGTACTTATACTGGTTCATTTCCAAAATCCAGTATTCACATTGGTACATCTTTCAAAATCCAATTTTTATTGGTCAAACTTTCTAAATCCGGTTTTACTGGTTAATGCTTTCAAACCTAATCCATGCTTGGTTGTGAACACCCCAAATTTTTCAAAATTTTGTAAAAATGACCCTTTTGCCCCTAACCCCATTTTCTGAGAAAATCAAGTCATTTCTTCAGATTTTCTGAATTAAAATCCATATTGGTATATTCAAAATTAATTCTGGATCCGAATCCAGTACTTTAAATCCATATTTTCTCAAAATCCGGATCCAAACCCATTTCTGAAGAAATTTTCTCAAAATGGCTTTTTAAATTCCCAGAAAAATTCCCTTTTGTAAATATTTTTTGCAAAAACACAAAAAAATTAGTTCTAATCTTTGTTTTCTCACAGACTTTAGGATTTTATTATAAAAAACACAAAAAAAATTGAAAAAATAACACAAAAACCAAAAAAAATGGAAAAACTACGAGAAAAAGCAAATGATTTTTTGGTCTTTTTGAAAATTAATTTTGCTAAAAACCTCGGGAACTTTCTTTTTGTAAAAAAATTGAAAATCAAAGGGAGGGGGTCTTTTGCAAAAAAAAACTTTTTAGGGTTTTCTTTCGTAAGGGAAAAGGGGAAAAGCCGCCCCCTCCATTTCTCTCTTCACTCTCTCTCTCTCTCCTGATTTCTCTCCATGGGAAACCCTTCATCGCCAAAACCATCAGCCTCCATTGTCGCCCGATCATCATCTTCGAACCCTCTTCATCCTCCACCTTCGATCTCCGCTCGGCCCTTCCCGAACCTTCCCCTTTTCCTCTTTAAAAAGAGCACGCATGGCTCCCAATCGGGACCCGTCTTCACCCTACCATTCTTCTCTCCTTCACAATCGTCTTCTACCCCTCCATCCTTCTGTATATACACTCCTTCTTCCTCTTCTTATTCTAATTCCCTTTTTCTTCCTTTTTCTGCCAGCTGAAGCAAAAGATCCGTCCTTACCCCCATAGCCTTTCCTTTGGTTTCTTTCAATCGTTTTTCACCCCCTCCATACGCCTCTAGTTCGTTTCCCTCTTCTCTGGGTTCCCGAATCTTCCTCTTCCGATCAGCTGAAGGAAGTCAATCAACCTTCACGCCAAGGTCAAGGTAAGTGACGATCCCTTTTATCTTCTTCTTTGTTTTTTTCTTTTTTTTTTCATTCGTTTTCTTCTTTTATCTTATTTCCTGATTTTCTTTTCCTTCTTTATCAAAACGCACATATAGAATCGATCTGTTTGCAACAAGATTGACCTATATACGTGCAACAGAAATGGAATACTCGTGTTCCAACACCTTCTTTCATATTTATTTATGAATCTTTGTTTTAGTTTATCCTGTTCTTTTTTTTTTTATCTTATTATTGTTCATCATTTTTTTCTTCTTTTTCTTTTACTCTTGATGCTCATATCGGATGGATAGTTCTATCTTTGACCCCCAATTTCAACAGGATTCAATCATTTGTTTTTTTTTTTTAATGAAATTCTAAATCGTATTTCAGTTTTGGGTATGTGACGGTTCAAAAACCCCTAAGATTACCTCCCAAGTTAGGCTTATTGTTTCAGCTGAGTAAAGAATTTCCGATTGATGTATTAATTTCCCTCTGTTTTCTGACTTTTGACTTACGTTTTGGATATACCTTGTAGCATTTTGCTTCCTATTTTATTGTGATTTTGGTTATCTGTTTACATCTTGACTTCCATGTTTTGCACTGATCCTTGTTACTCTTAGTTTTCATCTGTATATTATTATCATTGCATCTGTTGTGAGTATCATCAATTTGAGGCAGTAGGTTGTTAAGTCGAAAATGAATTGCAATGCACAGATTTCATCATTTATCATCTCGCTTAGAATTAATTCACCGAGATCGATTCATTGCGAATCGATTTGCTATGGAGAATATCTTTTCAAGCTGGTGTGTTATAGCAAAACAAGGGTCAGTGAAATTGCAGGAGAAAATGTGTCATGAGTACAGATGCCGTGGTATTCTGCCTGCCATTATTCTCATCTTCTTCTGGTTGAGAGGTTAGCAGCTCTGGATGCTCCCCCTTGGGATACGAAAACAGATCAATGCACTCAATTCTTGGTGTCTAAGCAGTGAGCAAGACGGAATGTCTTACAGAATTTGAGCTCCCACGGTCGCATTTTGTGTATGCTTGCAGTCACACAGGTGTTAGGCATGGAATAAGTAATTCCATTGTATCGATTATTCCACAGAGCCAGGTGCCAACATTCACTTTTGTTTCCATAATTAGGAATTTGGATTTTCAGGTGAGCCCACTCTTACTGGATGGTTGTACTAGCATTTATCTTTTACACAGGTGACTTCGATCCCTTGTTGATTTTTTTTAGAGTAGTTAAGGTGTGCTTAAATTGTCTTGAATTTCTACCTTGCCAAAAAAAGAACTTGTTATTTATCTGTATAATGTCTGCATCTACACTCTGGCATCTGATGAGCCATGATATTAGCATTGTCGCATTCCTGTTTATTTTCTATCTCGGTTTATCATGGGATTCACATATTTTCCCCCTGTATCACATTGGCACCAGCATATTTTCCATATCACATCCTCACAGCGTTACGTTTTCGATCATTTGATATTATTTAACACTAACCATCATGACACTTAGTATAGCTTTCACACCACATTTGCATCTTCTCATAATCTTTTCATTTAACTTGCCGTGACTCCATTTTCTGTTGTCATGATTATCTGGATTTAAGAACTAAGTCTGCCTTTTGGCAGTTGGAATATCACATCATCTTTTTGCTTAGACCCATCCCTATCATATTTCTGCAATATGATTCTGAACTTTATATTATCAGTTGCTATAAAGGCGAGGATGTCTTATTCTGGCATGGGAATCCCTGTGGCTGGTACACTAAAATGCCTTATCGGTGTTAGGCAAAAATGACACACCCAACGGGAATGAGCGTTATAGATGCCCCTTTCAGGTACTTCTCAAATCCCACCAAAATTGACTGAAATCATTTGTTATTTGCTCTTTGATGGACCCCGTAGCCTAGCATGTCCAAATTTTGAGAATATTCTTAAAACGATTTGTTGGATTTATATGGAGTGAGAGATAAGATTCTAATGCCGCTTGGGTCATGGCAAGAAGCATTTGGTTCTCCTCAAAGAAAATGCCCTTAGTATTATTAAGCACATGATGAACTAAAGGTATGTACACAAAAGTTTGGGCAAATATTTGACAATTTCAACTTTACTTTATTTCTGACAGTTTAAGTGCTTCTTGTTTGCTTTTGAATGGACCTCTCATTAATCTATTGCTTCAAAACAATGGAATACCTCATCAAAGGAGGCTCAGGTTTGTACCCATAACCTGATTGGGCAGAAAATGGACGGAATCCTCGAAGGAAGAGACCGTGATGGAACCTTCGGATTTCCGCACAATGAATCTGATAGGGGTTTTGCAAAAGGAAGGAAATTGGGGTCCCTAAAGTTTGAAAAGGGATTGATTTTGGGTGCCTCATTGCTGAGACTAATTAACTTTTGAAATTGCCTTTTGCTGAAATTGGTGGCTTAACCTCAAGCCGAAATTGGACTGTCTATGGTGGGACAGTGGGGACACAGGGAAGTGTGCGAATCTGAGAACCCAGGCGCTCAGATTATACCGAAGTAGGGAAGGAATCTTGAAAACTCCCGTTATCAAGTCCTCAAAAGGGATGGCAACTGATGTCAGGATGCACCAAAGATGAACCTCAAGCTCTCGTTTCATGCCAGGATAGCTAGAAAATATTGTCAAAATGTTGAAAATTGTTGTTAATTCAAAATAATTGAAAATGGTGCACATTGTTTTGAAAGTATTCCCTCTTTTCTACCTGAAGTATTACCTCCGACTGGGCTTAACTCCATAGAATCAACATTCAAATTCAAATTGCTTGCGATTGACTTTCTTTCAAGGAAGCTATCAATTCCCTTGATATGGACGGAAAAGAAAGTATTCTTGATATTGCGCGAGCTATTGGTGAAAGAATATTGATAAAAGAATTTCACAAAATTAAAGAAGATTCTTCTGCCCAATCAGGTTAAGGGTACAAACCTGAGCCTCCTTTGATGAGGTATTCCATTTTCTGCCAATCAGGTTAAGGGTATAAACCTGGGCTTCATTCTGATGAAGTATTCCATTTTTTTTGCCCAATCAGGTTAAGGGTACAAACCTGAGCCTCTTTTGATGAGGTATTTCATTTTCTGCCCAATCAGGTTAAGGGTATAAACCTGGGCCTCCTTTGATGAGGTATTCCATTTCCACCCAATCAGGTCAAGGGTACAAACCTGAGCCTCACGTGATGAGGTATTTCATTTCCCAATCAGGTTAAGGGTTAAGCCTGAGCTTCGTTCTATACGAGGTATTTTCCGTCCCATCCAGGTTAAGGGCAAAACCTGAATCTCATTTCTTTTTGAAGTAAAATTTTTTCCTTATTCTCCATTTCATATCTACCATCGTCATTTGAATTAATTCTTTCATGCCCAGTCAGATTTATCTAACTGGGGCATTTTATGGTTCAAATTTGGTATGTTTTCTTTGCCACTAAGCTCGGCTCTATACCGGCTTAGTAGCAAAGAGGGGCATCTGTAAACACCCCAAATTTTCACCCTCATCCAGTACTTACATTTCATGTGTCATTGCATATCATTGCATGCATTCGGCATACCATTTCATTGCATTGCATAGCATTGCATGTCATCCCATCTCATTTTCGAGATCCAGCACTCCTGTTTTTAAAATATTCAATCCAGATTTGAGTTTTAAAACTTTTTCTTTCGAAATCAATTTTAAAACCTGGGTTTTTAATCAACATTTTGTCATTTTCCAACCCCCGGGACCTTATATTTTGAAATACTTTCTTAGAAAACGATCTGGATTCATTTCAAACTCAATTTCAATTGATTTCAATTCTCAGATGAGGCCCATTTAGGTGGTGTCGCTTCTGGATTCCTTCACTTATCAAAAATCTCAAAAAAAATTTAAGAGTCCTAGTTGGATCAGGACTCTTTTTCCAGAGTCTTAGTCGGATCAAAACTCTACTTTTCACTACCTTGTTACCCATTTTTGAAGAAAACCTTTCAAAATCTTCTGTTTTGGCCAAAATTTCAGAGTCCTAGTTGGATCAGGACTCTTCTTCAGAGTTTCAATTGGATTGGGACTCTAATCTTTTACAACTATTTTTATTCATTTTTAATCAAATCTTTCAAAATCTTTCAAAATGAGTCAGAAACTCAGACTTTTAATCAAAGCAGGACTCTGTTCAGATAGTCCTAGTTGGATCAGGACTCTGATCCTGATTTCAATTTTGAGAAAATCTTTCAAAAATCTTTCCATTTATCAAATTTGTTACACTTTTATCAAATAATTTCAAAATTCTGAGGTTTTATCTCAGAGTCCTGATCAAATCAGGACTCTACCCCAGAGTCCTGATCGAAGTAGGACTCTATCCAAAATTGATTTTCTCACTTCATTTTCACTGGTTTTCAAAAGCTTTGCCCAAATTTCATCATTTGTTTATCAGAAAACCAAAATTCTTATAGTTCTGATCGAATCAAAACTCTTTCTCAGAGTCCTAATCAGATCAGGACTCTGAACCAAAACTTCAATTTCATCCTGTTTTTAACTGTTTTCCAAAATTCTCTCATTTGTTTTCTCAGAAAATCCAAAAAAATTGAGAGTCCTAGATCAATCAAGACTCTGTCCTCAAAGTCTCAGTTAAATCAAAACTCTGTTTTATTTCAATACGCGTTATTGTTTTCACTGTTTTGATAAGTTCTTTCTTTCCGTTTTTTTTAGAAAATACCAAAAAAAATCTAGAGTTTCAGTCCGATCAGGACTCTGTCCCAGAGTCCTAGTCCAGTCAGGAGTCTGTTTTGAAGTTTGTTTTTACTCCGTTTTTATTTATTTCCATTTGTTTTCAAAAATTAGGTCATTTTGTAGAGTCTAGTTAATCCAGGACTCTATTTCAGAGTTCTGATTGAGTTAGGAGTCTAACCCTGACGGTATTTTCTAACTTATTTCATCATTTTTGATAAAATCTTTTCAGAAACTCCTTCATTTGGCTTTTGAAACCCAAAATCTCAGAGTCCTATAAATCCAGGACTCTAGCCCAGAGTTCCAGTTTGCTTAGAACTTTATTTTCAAATCTTTGAATTTCAACTATTGATTTTAACCCCTTTTCAAAGGTATTTTCAGTGTTTATTTCAAAATTTGCAAAACTCGATGTGGGCCCACTCAGTTGGTACCATATCCAGAGGAGTCCTGACCCAGTTAGGACCCTATGCCATTTCAAAAAATTTAATTTCAAAGTTTACTTTTAAAAATGTTTTGAAAACTTTCTCAATTTCAAGTTTTAAAATCATTTTTTTAAAAAAAAACTCAAGTAGGGCCCACTCGGGGTGGTGCCATATTCGAGTAAGTCAGGGCTAGACTAGGGTTAGTCATTGTCCTAGTTAGGTTAGAGGTTTAGAGGAGTCAAAATCAATTTTAAAAATCCATTTTATTTAAGTTTTAAACCATTGGTTTTTAAAGGTTTTAAATTCAGGTTTTAAAAACCAAATGTGGGTCCATACTAGGTGGTGCCACATTTGGACTTTTTAGGGTTTAATTAGGTGTTAATTAAGGTTTAGTTAGAGTTCATTTAGGGTTAGGAAACCACAAAAAATCGTTGCCTTTAGTAGATTTATTAGAAAGAGTCCTGAAAAAATGAAAAACCTCTTAATTAACCCTAATTAAGTGACTTTTTAAAAAACTATAAAAGGGAACCTAAAGGGGGTCAAAGAGGGCTCTTTTTCTCTCAAATTTTCGTGGCCTCTCTCTCCTCTCCAGCACCTCTACCTTCCTCCATTGCAGATTCAGCCCCAAGGTGAGTTTATTTAATATTATTTTATTATTATTTTATTAGTTGTTTTATGAATTTTCAATAGATTTCACCATGGAAACTCTTGTGTTCATGGATTTAACCATGGATTTCATCAAAGAACCCCAAAATCGACCCAAGAAGATGATCTAACTCAGTTTGAGGGTGATTTCAAGGATTATAATCCATTAGAATCGATGAGAGGTACGTTTTTCATATTCTTAACCGACAAAACGTGAGATTTACCCGTTAAATGGGTTAAATCCATGATTTCAAAGGTGAAAGCAAATTCCAGCCATTGATTCCCTGTATTTTATTTATTTATTTGTTTATCCATGTTTATTACACGTTTTCCATCATAGAAATAATTTTTATTTTACTGTTTTAGTGTTTATTTTATTGTTTTTCATTAGTTAATGCATGTTTTCTCAAGTTTATTAGATTTCTGTGTGTTTTTAGTTTAGAACAGAAAAGAGCATGCTGTTTCGGATTGAAATATGTGTTGTTAATTTCTGATTTTTTTTATATGTGATGCATGCATATGTTATTGATCTACTGTAAAAAAATCAGAGTTTTTAGACTTCGGGAACCCTGTCATAAAAATCAGACATCAAATCGGGTTTTTAAAACTTTAAAATCGTTGTTAAAATCAAGAGGGCAACTTGCTATGATGATATTTTTCTCATCTTATATCCGGTTTTAGATCTTTAAAGTGCCATGGATTTATGTTGATTAGATCTGTCTACTGTGAAATTTTCAGAATTTTTTATTATTGTTTAGTATTTTTCCTTTGTCGGAGACTCTGATTTTCAATTTAAAACTCGTTAGGGTTTACCAAAACCCTAATCAGACTTGTGTTGTTTATAAATCCCAAACTACAGATCCGATTCATGATCTGTAAAAAGTGAGTATTGTTATTTGTTTGTCAGCTGTTTACTGTTAAAATCTCAGATATTTTGAATGAGTTCTGCTATTTATCTCGGAATTTGCAATTGAAAGTATCAGTCAGGACCAAAGTTAAAATCAATATATTCAAGTCCTGATTGTCGGATGGGTATCTCCCTGGTTTTAAAAGATTTTTCATATCTGTAAAAAGGAAAAGTTTTGCTTTCTTGTCTATTTGGTCTCTGTAAAATTTCATAGATTTTCATGGAGTTTTGACCCCTGGTTCGGGTCTTGGACTGAGACTGGTTGGTGAACTAGGTTAAAAATAGCATATTTTTAGGGTTTGATGCTATTTTCGGATTAATTTAATGCCAAAAAAATATTTTTATAATTCTAATTTGATATTAGGGTTATAACAAGTGAAGGTATCAATTTTGAGGATTTTTAGAATCCGTTTGATGCTTGAATGGCTTGAATTGCAAAACAGGGCACTCGAAGAATTCCAAAACACTGCAAAAATCACAAAATTTGTGATATTCTTGTATTTTCGTGTATAAGCACATACTTTTAGGGTTTAATCATATTCATAATCATATTAGGATACTTTAGGTTAAATTTTATGTTCATTTGATTTCATTTAGTGCATAAAACCTAAGTTTTACCAAAATATTTTCTAAAAACCCTGATTTCAAGGCCATAGTCTTGCTATCGGGGGAATTTGGTCATTTGACCTAAATTTCGAAATCCCTAACCTTAATTTTCATATTTTTAATCATGTCATAGCATATTTAGTTTGCTTTATTTTCATTTGAACTTCAAAACTTGCATTCTACCAAATATCTTTCTGAAAACCCTAATTTCAAGGCCATAGACTTGTTAGTAGGGGTATTTTGGTCATTTTGACCCCAATTTCGAAATTTCATATCTTATCTTCCTTATTTATTCAATCTTATTTCATATTTTATCAATTTTGATTTAAGGGAATCATGGCAAAAAGGCTTATATCTAGCAAAATCCAGTAATTTAGATATTACTGGATAAACCTAGAAAAGCCAACATATCATTACTAACAAAGTTTTCTAGTTTTGCAGGTACATTGAAGACTTTATTTTTCATGTATTTAAATTTCAATAGTGATGTAAATTAAATTAAACTTTGGAATAAGAATTTACATTTCCTGCTTAGCTTAGGCATCATTGCATATAGTTTACTTTTTTTGTTTAAATAATGTTAATGTGTGATGGATGATGATTCATGCATATTCAAACTCACTATGGTCTACACAAATGGCACATACACTAGCTTTTATGAAGTTTATAAACTTGGTGGAATTCGTATTTATGGCCATAGTCAGAATACGAATGATACCCAGATTTATGATCTTCACATTAGCCACATTCAGCCTACACTCTTAGGCTAACTTCAAAATGCACTGCATTTCTCAAAAATACAAAGAGATTTTCTCAATTCCTCAAAATCGTATTCATTCATTTCATGAATTTCCCAACTCCAATTCAAATTCCAAATAAGAGAAATCAATTTCTTCAAATTTTTCTAAGTCTTATTAAAAAAAAATCGATTTTCTCAAAATATGGATTTGCCAATGATATTTCAAGTATTTCCCAAGTTCCAAATTCGATTTTCTAAGTTATATTTTCAATTTCATTGATCTGATTCAAAGAAATCAAGTTTTTCAAAGTTATTTCATATTTCTCAAAATCGATTTTCACAAAATCCTTACATTTCTTCAGAAATCGATTTTTACTTTTCTCAGAAGTACATTTCAAATCCCAATTCATGATTTTCCATGTGATATCTATTCTAAGTGTTTCAGTTATTCAAAGCAAACATCATGTTTTCAAATGTGCATTTTCAGAAAATTCATAGCACATGCCTGATTCTATGTGCATTTAGAAATTAGAATATGATTTAGACAAGTTGAATAGAGCAGAGCAGTAGATTGATCCTTGGTTCGATTACCCCTGTTAAAGGTGGCAGGAACGGTCGAACCTCGTACCGACAGGCGAGTCCCATTCTACGGAATTTTCCCGCATTTTAAAACGGAGGCGAGTTATTTTCAAAAACTATTTCAAAGGTCAGTTTGACTCGCAAAAAGTTAAAAATTTTGCGATGATAACAGGGACTGCTCTAAAGCTGAAAATTCCCGATCATAACTCCAACCTTCGTGCTTCGGCTTTTCTGACTGCTTTGCTTCTGGCTAAGGCACTGATTGGACAGGCTGTGGCTTAACAAATTTTCCCTTCTGGGCTGCAGAGTTTGTTCTTTCGGCCCTAGAGTGCCCTGAGTTTTTGTTGCGATTTTTCTTGTTCTTCTTTCTGCCAGAGCTACTGCTGTTATCGAAAAAATCCGTGGAATAAGCAACATGAGCTTTTTTCTTTTGCTCAGGATTCCCTCGGATGAAAGGGTAACCCTCATATAGGCCATTATCCAAGCCGGTCTCGAGCCACTCGGCTTTCTCAATCAATTTGATGAATGACTTAGCAGGCGATGTAGAAATGAGGTTCCTCAGAGGTTGAGAAAAGTTGTTCAGGATAATCTGCAAGGCATGTTCCTCTGGGATAGGAACCTTCATCTTTTTACAGGTGCTCCTCCACCTGTGGATGAATTCGCTAGCTCTCTTATTCTCATTCTGTTTTAAGTTGTACAGATGGTTGAGAGTTGGTGCAGCCTCCATGTTGAACATGAAGCGTTCAATGAATAGGTTCACGACTTTATCGAACTCTCGTAGTTCGATAGGATTAATGTGGTCTGCATACCACCTGGCCGCTACCCCCTCTAGGCTGCGCGGAAAGCAAATGAACAACGCCCGGTTGTCTTTCCTGAAGCGACCGCATTCAGCATAGAACGTGGCCAAATGAGCCTTGGGATTTCCTAATCCATCAAACTTGAGGAACTTCCGAGGGAGATTCTCTAGATTGTCGTCTCCGTCCAGGCCATTATAAAAATCTTCACCAGAGTAGGTCTGCTTGCCTTTGCTTTTGGCCTGGATATCCTTGATGGCCCGATTCATTTCTTTCATCTGCTCTTGCATTGGGTCATTAGCCGGAATAGGTTTATTCACAGACTCGGGCTCTGCGGCGGTCTTTGCAAACTGCGGTGGAGGATTCTAATAAACAAGCTGCTCTTCCTCTTCCGATTCTTCAACTGATTCCGTTTCTTCAGAAGTGGTGTCGGGCTGTATTTTCTTTCTAACAATCCTGACTGGTTTCTTTACAGCCTTCTTCCTCGTCTTGCTTTTGGAGCAACTTCTTTCTGACTGGCCTCCGCCTGTTCTGACATCATTTTGGTCATCATTCTTTTGAACAGATTATACATGGCAGGAGCTATATCATCTACTTGATTCTGATTCTGTCCCCTGACCGATTTGGGAGAATCCATCCCTTCGGCCTCACTGTCACTGTGTCGAGGAATTGTTTCTTTTCCTGCCCTTGTTACAACCATTTTGCCAATGCCAGTGATTTCCTGTGAAGGTGAAAGGAATGATTAGGGTTTGAAGGAAAATTTTGAAAATGTGATTTTTTTAGGAAAAGACATGAAAGAAGGAATTGATAGACAATTTAGATAAGTTATCCCATCACCAGGGATTGGGTTACCACAAATTTTTGCAATGATTGTGTCACCTTTTGTGGCAACAAAATGCGCCTTATGACCTAGGCGAGTGTGATCATCGCAAAATTTTTCCTCTCTCGTGTATTTCTCTCTCTTCTTTCTCTTTCCCTTTTCTAACCTCTATTCTCCTCCTTTTTGAAGGGAGAAAAATAAAAGAAAGAAAAGAAAGAGAGAAGAGAAGAGAAAAGAAAAATAGAAGAGAAGAGGAACTCTTTTGCGGGTTTTCACTTGACCTTTATTTGAAAATATTTAGAAAAATTACTCGCCTCCATTTTGAAAATTTGCGGAAAAAAGATAGAGAGACGGGATTCGCTCGTCGGTACGAGGTTCGACCGTTCCTGGCGCCTTTACCAGGGGTAATCGAACCAAGGATCGAATCTATACCTTTTGCTTTGCCTAAATATAATCTGAGAATTTATTCTAACTCTAAATGTACAATGAATCATGCTTGTGCAATGCCATAATGTATGCTCTTTTTGAAAGATATTTTGGAAATCTCCAAGTTATTTTGAGATAAACTTGATAAGGGAGTGAAGAAATGATTGAATCTAACTTTAGAACTTGATGATAGATCAGAGGAGTTTTAAGTTTTTGAAGTAAATCAGGATTGGAAGGATAAATAAGAAAGGATCACTTGAAGCTTTGAAATGAAAGGAAATAAAGTTTCAAAGTCAAAAAATGGACTTTGAATTTGAATTTGAATTTTAGGAAAGAAAATGGATACTTGAGATGGAATTGAATTTGGATTTTTAAGTTTGGAATGGATCTGAGATAATCAAATGGTATTTAAGAATAGAAATGGATTTAGGGAGTTTTGGATGAGATCTGAAAGTGGAATTGGATTTGAAATCTAGAATTGAGAATGGAATTGGATCTAAAGATGGATTTAAGATCTGAGATCTGAGATCCGAGATAAAATTGGGTTCTGGATCCTAAGATGGATTTAGATCTGAAGTCTGAGACCCAAATGTAGAATTGGGTTCTAGATCCTAAGATGGATTTGGATCTGAAGTCTGAGATCCAATGTAGAGTTGGATTCTGGATCCTAACATGGATTTGGATCTGAAGTCTGAGATCCAAAGTAGAACTGGATTCTGGATCCTAACATGGATTTGGATCTGAAGTCTGAGATCCAAAGTAAAATTGGATTCTGGATCCTAAAGGGGATTTGGATCTAAAGTCTAAGATCCGATGTAGAGTTGGACTCTGGACCCTAAGATAGATTGTGGATATGAAGTCTGAGATCCAATGTAGACTTGGGTTCTGAATCCTAAGATGGAATTGGATCTGTAATCTAAGATCCAAAGTGAAATTGGGTCCTGGATCCTAAAGGAAAATTTTGGATCTGAAGTCTGAGATCCAAGGTGAAATTTGGATTCTGGATCCTAGAATGGATTTTTGGTTTTTGAAAAAATGAGACTTTTGAAAATGGATCTGGGTTTTGAAAACCCAGATTGAATTTAAAATTCAGGAAGGGTCAAGCTTTTGAGATTCATAATCAATCTCAAACTTTGATTTTTGGATTTTGAAAATAAGCTTGGTTTTGAGTTTGAAGATGAATCAGAAGTTTCAAAGTTAATTTAAACTTTGAATTTTCATTTAGATTTTGGAATTCTGGATATATAAGTGAATTCCAAAGTCAATTTGGACTTTGAATTTGAAGTTAGAATTTGAATTTTGGATATAAGCTGATTCTGAAGTTTCAAAGTCAAATGGGACCTTGAAATTGAATTCTTGAATCCTTTTGAGAAATAGAGTTGAATTTGAATTTATGAATAGGATTTGATATGAGAAATGAAGGAAAGAATCACTTGAATTTATGAAAAAGAATTTTAAAAATATGATGCAATTCTATCCTAAATGATGAATGAATTTAAATTTTTGAAATTGGATTTTGAAAAGCTATTCCATTCTTTAAATGAATTAAAATAAGATTGAAGATATAATACATCCTTGACTATGGTCATTGAATGTATTATATAATAATCTATATTTAAATTCAGGTGAAGAATGAAACACATTTGGTGCTTTTATAGAATTTAAAATGAAATTAATTCTCAATATACCCTGACTATGGCCATTGGTATATATTTTGAATTAATTTTAAGTTAAATTCTGATAAAAGAAAAATATTTAAGGAAAATATGATGAATTTTGAAAACGGATCCAGTGTGGATCCGATGTTATTTTGTAAAAGATAAAAATACTAAGTTTTGTCCACACCCTGACTATGGCCATTGATATGGATCATCAACTTAGGATTAATTTACCTCTTACGAAATGGTGCACGTGCCATTCGTGTTTCACCATTGTGAGATTTTGAGAAATAAAGGAAAAATGCATGAAGAATAAGAATTCCATGATATTTACGATGCTCATTCATTCTATCTAAAAGCTGGAAATTTGAATTTCCTATTTATATCTAAGTTGTTACAATCCTTGAAATTTGGAATAATGACATCTCTAATCAAAGAAAACAGTATAAGTTTTCCACGACTTCCCTGCAAAGAAATGAGTTAGCTCAATATGGAAAAAGATGTTTTATTGAAAGCAAAATTGTGTGTGATTTGTGTTGATCCTAATGTAAGGTGCTGGGCTCATGCTAAATGAGAAAGGTATGTATAATAGGTGAAGTCAAGAGCCAGGATAGTTTGAGATAGACCACTGTGAAACGTAACAGCCTCACTCCTATACAGGGTTCAATGCTTTTTGATGATATACCTATATGCAGACTGACTACAACCTGTAATGAACACGCAGGGTGGTTTCATGAAGAGGTATGTATATTCTGACTCTAACACCAGCTATCTATGTCATTGATACATTATTGGCCCCATTGGCTACAGCCAATGTCAAGTTATTGGTCCCACCCTTAATTGGTTCAATAGTCCCAGCCATACAACAATGGACTGCTACCTCACAGGGAGTTTATAAAGAAATCCCAGCCTGTTGGTTTATTAAGATAGGAATATTTAACGTATCAAAGAACCGAGATTTATCACAGCCAAATTCTCTTGGTTGCGAATGACATATTTATATAGTCAATCACTGATTTACAGCACCATCACTAAAAAAAAAAAAAAAGTTTCCTCTTGCAGTCAAATAGTGATCTGACCTTAGGTCTATGCATACTGATAATGCTTTGGACCAACACGCCTATATACCTTCCTGATTCAACATACTAATGACTATTATCTTTAAAGTGCCTGAATTTATTAGTGACCCGAACATGGTTTAGGCTAGTTTTGAGGTACTGACCAACTAGTCCTGAGCAAATTTGTGGCAAATTTGTCATCAGATTTGTATCCTTATGTGGAATATCATCTTCCAGGTATCATTCAGAAAATATTAGGACAATTGCCATACTCTAAGTAACACCTGTTAAGGGCAAACATAATTTCCTAGCTGTGTGTGGAGAGTCATTTGTGCACAGAAAGAAAGAAGGATGAGACTACTGAAATTCAACATCTTATAGCAAAAGAGAGAAAAAATAAATAAATAAATAAATTTTCAGGGGCGACCTTAGATACTTAACTGATAAATGCGCAATATCTGAGAGTAATCAAATACTCCTGCAAAGAAACAAGTAGCCAAGTCAGTATCTACTATATTCCCAAATTAACAGTTTCCAAATGTATTGAATCATATACTCACCAGGGAGGCTTGAAGAGATAGAGAGAGAGAGAGAGCACATGCTATTGTAAACAGGAGATATGAAAATAATGATCCAAGACAAAAGATGTTAGTATTAGTCAATTAAAAATTGCTAAATTAAAAGCACATTTTCCGGATCACTGGCCATTATACAAACAAGGCTGGCACCATCAATTACGAGCATTAGTGATGATCTCCTCATGCCTGCTTATTTCCCCAAAGGTTGCTCAGAATGATTTCCAGTCAGGCTATTGCCATTTAGAAGCCTGTAAGCTATTTTTAGAACCCTTAAGGCCATCTCCGTGAGAAGAAGTTGGGGTTGCTGGTACTATTGACGCAATGATGATGCCCACCTTGGCCGCAACCACCTTGTTCAAAGATTCAATGGATCAGAGCCAACCTTCATCGATGGCCTCAGTAACCATGATCCCCCACACTCATCGCTTCCCAGCCAAGATGCATCCTCACGTCCTTTGATTGGTTTCTCCGGCTCCTCAACCAATCCTTGCACGGTTTTATCAATACCTTTCTTTACAGAAACGGGATTTCGCTCTAGAGGTTACAACATAAATGCAGAGATGCATATGATAAAATGTGGATAAAAGTATCAGGTGATTTTGTATTGACAGCATACAGCAGATATATAAATTTCCTCTGACGTTCGATAAAGCACAACCAAGCTGCTTTTAACTTCCAGTCCAGTTTCCTACAAGTCTGTCATTGAACCTATATTACTTGGGGGTTTTCATAATAAAAGAATCAAACTGATCATGCTGGTCTTTGCCCCTGAGCTGGACCTTATGCAGACTTAATATCACTCTTCATTAACAGCCTTTAAGTAGTCACCCAAACCTCTGATTTTCAGAGGATATACCAAGAATGGGATGAGGTTAGGCAGTGATGCCCCAGACCCTGGATACGGGAACTGACCTTTAATGTGCAGAATGGCGTGGAAAATAAAACTAACAGACCATCTGCCTTGGGGACATACAATCACGACTCCAGATAAGGATAAACTATAAATAACCCGACAAGTCATGATCACCACAAACTTAAATGGAATAAATTGTTTCTACCAACCTGCACATGAGTAAGCAAACCTGCAGAAAAGAGAAAGAAGGAAAAGAGAGGAAAAAAAATTTTTGATTTGAGAAGACAAATAATTTAACTGATATGCCCATCGGTGTCACTCCCCTTTTACGCCAATTCTCAGTGTTATCCGGATTTGATCAGGGAAACCACCAACATTTTGTTATCTTATTCATCCTTTCAATGGCACCAGCTTTGTTGAATCCGATGTCCCTTTTACTGCATCTTGAATGACAAGTTTACGTATAAAAGAGTATAGACCTAGGCTAGAGCATGAGTTTCATATTCATTCCAACGGCGACTCTCGGTCTAATAACAGGAAAATAAAATCTATAGCCTTCATCAATCCCCTGTTCTCTGGAGGTTCTTCCCGAACCTATAACAGAAACGGGATCTAATACAAATACAATTGAATTCACAATACGGGATTCAGATCTTGGAAAGCGCAGGACCCATCTGAGATAATAGGCTTAAAAGTGCAATGCATAATAAGGAAACGAAGAAAAGACATCATCAATTATTGAATATAATACGCAAACCAACAATCAGAAATACTTTAGAGAACTAAAAACCGGAATGCGGAAGAGAAACAGGGAATTGAAACTATAAACAGGCAATAGAGAGTAATAACAATAGTAGAAGAAAAATGTATATATGAGGAATTAAAGCATGGAAATCATATAGGACAACGAAGATAGCAGGAATAGTGTCGGAATTGGAGGATTCCGGTTGCTATAGCACAGGGATGTGTTGGGCTTGCCAAGATTCAATCCAACATTCATCTATGATGCGTTAACAAAAGGAGAGGGAGAAAGGAAAAGAGAAAAAAAAAAAGAAAACGAGATTGAGCAAAACAGGGAAGATACCAAGGAAAAAGGAAGAAGAGGCAACTCTTACCCAATTTGTGGAAGCGACAATTTAAGAGGGATCGATGCCACCAGTATGTTGCTGCAATATGGGATCGATATCTTCTTATATTTTTATGGAAGTTCGTGATTCCGCCAGTTTTTTCTGAAGGATAGAGAAAGGGTTCTCTGTAACTCTAAAACTCGAGAGAGGATTTCCTCCCTACTCATTCACGCCGGGATGATCAGGCCAAGGAGGGACAACCGATGAGAGGAAATGGATGGATTCTAGAGATCCCCGAGGCTTGATTAAGGGGAGGTAATGTCTCAATGACCAATGAGGATGATCGATGTGAAATGGATTGTCCAAAAAAAAGAAATCCATCCCTTAAAGGAGGCTCAGAGGTCTGTTCTTAAAGGGAGCCTCGAATGTTCTGGTTGGGTGAAGCCGTTGGGGGATCGGATGGCTGCAGGGGAGGGTTGAGTGATGAAGGGTCAAAAAAAAATGGGGAAGGAAGTTTCGAGATGGTGGAGGCCATGGATGCTTCCAGAGGGAGATGGTGGAGGCGTGGGAGAAGGAGTTTTCGCACATGGAGGTTTCGCACATGGCGTCGGCCGTTGGCGATGGAAGGTTCGGGATGGACAGAAGATGGAGGTTTGTTTGATGATGAACGAAGGAGGTTGATCCAATGGTAGCGATGGAAGGAACGAAGGTCGACGATGGGGAAGATTTTTCTGGAAGGAGGGCGGCGGAAGAAAGGGTTTTCTTAACCCTAAACCCGACTTTTGTTTAAGGGGGTCTTCTTATAAAACTTTTCAAAAGGTCGGTACTCTTTTGAAAGATTTTCAAAAAAAATGGTTTTTAAGAGTTTTAACAAAAACAAGTTTCAAAAAGAATTTTGAACAACATAGTTCCCCCTTCTTTTTTTTTTTTTTTTTGGACAGAATTTAAGTTTTTTTACACGAAACAAAGATTAAACACTAATTTTTGTATTTTTCTGAGAAATATTTACAAGAGTATTTTTCTGAGAATTTCAGACCATTTTGGGGAAATTTCTTCAGAAAGATGGGTTTGGATCCAAGTTTTGAGAAAAATATTCGAGTTTTAAATCTCAATTTGAGGACTATAACACGATGGATCCAAACGGATATCGTACAAAGTGTTTGAGCTTTTCAAAAAGTTATTTTTGATAATTTTGATAATTTGATTTAAAATCGGATAATGAAGCTCAGATTTGGATTTTGATGTAGATCCGGATCCGAAATTGAGTCGGATATGTAAAATGAATTTAATTTCAACAAAATTTGAGAAACGAAAAATGGAATTTAGATTTAAAACCGACTCAATTACCCAAAAGATGGGGGAAAAAGGCAAAAAGGGCATATTTACAACATTTTGAAAAATTTGGGGTGTTCACAAAATCCCAGAGATGGTGGAAGATAAGAATTTTGATCAAGTTTCATGGGTGAGACAAGATCGGCCCTTTGGAATGACTCAGGTTTAGCCCTTAACCTGGATGGGACGAGGATAGATCATGATAATTTGGATGGGGAAAGGAAACATAGACGAACCTCGATGGGACATTTTGAGAGAAATGCCTCATGAGATGAAACTCAAAGACGATCCTTTCCTGGATGGATGTACAACGAGTACGGATTCCTTTGTGGGGAAAGCCAAGATGGGACAGGAGGATTGCCTCGTCTAAACGAAGCTCAGATTTAACCCAAACCTGAAAGGAAGGTACCTCACGGAGCGAGGTTCAGGCTTTATCCCCATCTTGAAAGGGACGACCATACGGGATCCTCGAACAAGGAAGCCGTGATGGGACAACAAATGCATTGCCGAAGCGAGATTCAGGTTTAACTCTTGACCTGAGTGGGAGATGAAGCGGAATCTTTGAATGGAGAAACCGTGATGGGACTAGAAAGGATATCTAGTCAGAAATGGGACTCAGGTTTAACCCTAACCTGAACGGAAGGTACCTCGTGGGGCGTGGTTCAGGCTTAACCCTTAACCTGAAAGGGACGATGATACGGAATCCTCGGATGAAGAAACCATGATGGGGCCTTCGGAATTTGGACGAACAAATCCAGAAGGGGTTTGCGAGAAGAGAAAAAAACAAGGGATTCCCTAAAGCTTGGAAAAGGGATGATCTTGGGCGCCTCATTGCAGAGACCAAAATCAGCTTTCTAAAAACAGACGACCTCTCGCAGAAGGTTTTTGGGTTACACCTCGAGGGGCGAGGTGACAGGTTTAATCCTTAGCCTGAATGGATACCGGATCCTCGAGGAGCGAGGACAACTGTGATGGGCCTCTAGACTTTGCACAACAAGTCCGCGAGGGGTTTTTGCAAAAGAATGAAAATTGGGGTCCCTAAAGCTTGAAAAGGGGTTGTTCTTGGGCGCCTCATTGCTGAGACTGAAAATAGCTTTTGACAATAACAGACCTTTTGCAAAAAGTTCAGGTTTAACCCTTATCCTGAGCGGGAACTGTCTATGGCGGGAGAGTGGAGGACACAGGGAAGTGTGCGGATCCGAGAGCGCTCAGATCAGACGGAAGGAAAGGACTTTTCAGTCCTAAGGAGAGATGACGTCAGGGTACGTCAAAACGACCTCAAGTTCACACTTCATGTTGGGATTTATTAGAAAATATTGCCAATAAGATGTCAACAATTGTAGTTGATTCAGAATGATTGAATTGTGCTCATGTGTGAAAATATCACCTCTTTCTACTTAGAGTATTAATTCCAGTTGGGCTAACTCTGTAGAATCAAGAATCAAATTCAAATTTGTCGTTGTTGAGTTTCTTCAAGGAAGATATCAATTTCCCTGATATAAAAAGAAGAGGAAACATCCTTAGCTTCATAAAAGCAATTAAGTGAAAATGTATTGATAAAAGAATGTCACATAGATAAAGATGATTCCTGACAGTTTTGGGCAGTTTGATATCCTGGGCATTTCCCATGATGATATGTTTGCACTCTTTTGAACCATGGAGCTTTCTTGGGTTCTTTCACATCATCCTTTATTTTGGAGATGTCCTGACTTTTCTCTCTTTTTCGAGGAAGGGTACGTCACAAACTCCTTCATCTTGGAGATGCTCCGATCCTTCTTTTTCTTTCTCAGGGATTATGACATTGGTTCTTGGGTTGAAATCTCTAAATAGTAGCAGAAATCAAATATCTTTTAGGGTTTGTCGGTAGGTTCATCGCATCCGCCTTCATCTCGACGGTGATCCGAACTTTCCCTGGAAGGATCCGTCACAAACTCCGTCATCTTGGAGATGTTTCAAATCTTCTTTGGCCCCGGGGGTCCACTCGCTTAATTCGCCTTCATCTTGACGACAATTGAGAGATCCCTTTTGCGGATATTTGATTGCAGCTTAGCTTGGATGACTGAGGATATATGGATTGGGTAGGTTCTTTTTACTGCCCAGGATATTTCCACTATCTTACCGCCAAAAGAATAATCTTTAAGAATGCGCCACAACTATGATCAATATCAGCTCACTTATGGCTTTTCAACATCATTGAATTTTCCTTTGCCGGTCATATCAAAGATTTTTCTTCAACCTTTTGGTTGACCAACAGAAAAAGCTTGAATTTAGCTCTTATTTCGCAAGAGTCTTGCTCTTTTAAAAATGATACTGAAGGTAGTTTGAGATAATTCTTTGTGCGATGAAAGCTTTGAGATCAACAATGACTTTTGATAGCAAATTGGCAACGTATTCTAGAAGTCCCTGATGAAACAGATTGCTTGATATCGAACTGACATGTCCGTGACAAAATTCTCCTCTCTTTTTTTCCCAAAAAGAGAGACTTAGGCTTAAGCCCTTACCTGAATGGGAAGTTGGAAATACTCCTCTCTTCCCTGAAAGAGGAGGTGTTTGCAAAATGGAACTTTCGAAGAGAAATTAAGTTTTCGTCAAAACTCCCTATCTCTAGGCTTCTCTTATGGAAAGGCGGCCGAAAAACAAAGTTGAGAAAGTATCACAGAGGAACGAATCCATCACACTCTCTAGAAGAGGGTCCTCTGTGAAGGGGTTGACCAAAGATGATAAAAACAGGGGCCACAAAAGAAACGAGCTTCCGTTGAAGCCCTCCCTGGAAAAAGGGTTCTCTTGTGTAAAGTTGGTTGTTGTTTTGCAAACTGTTCGCGAAAAAAATGAGTCCCTTCAAAACTCTCCCTGGAAGAGGGTTCTTTGCGAATGAAAAGATGGTTGTATGCGAAAGGAACGAGCTCCCTCGAACTCTCCCTGAAGAGGGTCCTTCGCAAGAGAAAAAGATTGATTTTTTGATAAAACGATGACCTGAAGGTCGAAATTGAGAACTTAGAGCTTGAATGATGATGCTTGGTTAGCACAAAGACTGAACCTGGAGGGCTAACTGATTAGTCAGCCAAACACTAGCGCAAGCGCTAGATGCACCAGCACGAACACTGGATTTAAAAAAGAAAGCCCTAGTACGAGCGCTGGATTTTTGAAAAATGCACACCAGTACGAGCACTGGATTTTCCAAAAGAAGGATTTGAAAAATGAGACCGACATTCGAAGATATTTGAGAATTGAGCGAGAATGATTGCCGGTGTTTCAGGATTATCCCTTATCCTGAAGGGGAAATAGAATGGACATTTTGATGAAAATTTAGGGAAAAATGAAAAATCCTAGTCGGAACTCGGTTTTTTCAAATATAAGAAATGAGTGAGAATTGAGTTTGAAAACTAGAATTCTCAACACGAGCATCAGATTCAAAAGGAAGTTCAAGTCGGGACTTGAGACTTCAAAGATAAGAATATATAAAAGAAAAATCTGAGTCGGAACCCGGTTTTTAAATATAAGAAAATGAATGAGAATTGAGTTTGGAAACTCGCATTGGATTCAAAAGGAAGTTCAAGTCGGAACTTGAAACTTCAGAAATGAGAATATACAAAAAAAAAAAAAAAATCCGAGTCGGAACTCGGTTTTTAAATATAAGAAAATGAATGAAAATTGAGTTTGGAAACTCGCATTCTCAACACCACAATTTGTCCAACACGAGCATTGGATTCAAAAGGAAGTTCAAGTCGGAACTTGAGACCTCAAAAATATACAAAAGGAAAATCCGAGTCGGAACCCAGATGAGAAGGAGAAAAATTCTTACCCAAGAGTCGGATTTTTAGAAGAATTGACAAAATGCATGAATAGATTCCGACGATTACAAAGATTTATTTAAGATTCTTGACCCAAGATGGTCTGAACTTTGATTACTTCAGGATTTTCCCTTATCCTGAAGGAGAATGAATAAAGGTTGATATGAATTGAAGAGTTTATGGGAAGTAGTTCAGGTTTTATCCCTTAACCTGAAAGGGATGTAAAATAAAAGATCGATAAAATTTAAAAGTTTGATAAAACTTGATAAAAACTTGACAAAATGATAAAAATGGATAACAAATTGATGAAAATTCAATTAAATCGGAAAATGAAATAAATGCAATTTAAATAAAAATAGATCAACTGAAAAATTGATAAGTTTTTCAGAAAAAGAGTTCGTTTAATCCTGCCTGCATATGACGAAGGAAACATGTATAGATCAAAATAAAAATGCCCCAGTATCAGGGAGAAGATGTGAGAATTTAATAGAAAATCGTCGCTTTATTGAGAGAGATTTTTGAAGAGTACAAAAGACTAGGAATTTAAGTGTAAAATCTCTTCAAATGTAAAGCATTAATAGGATCTGGCAATTCCGCTCCATCTGCATTGATCAGACGATAGGAATTACGGGGCAATGCTTTCTTAACCACATAAGGGCCTTCCCAATTGGGTGACCACTTGCCCTTCGGCCGATGCTTGAGATGAGCTGTCGATCTGAGCACAAGATCATTAACTCGAAACCTTCTCTCAATAACTGATTTGGCGTAGTGCCTAGCTATCCTCTGACGATAGGCCTGAGCGTGCTCTGCTGCCTTGAGTCTTTTCTCGTCTAATAGATCAAGCTATACCAATCTCTGCTGCTGATACTGATCAAGCAGAAGTTCAATGAGCGATGCAAACTTGAGTGCGGGCTTCTGAACGTGGAGAGGTAACACTACCTCTGTCCCATAAACAAGCTCGGAAGGCGTAGCATTGGTTGGGGTCCGAATGGTGGTTCGGTACGCCCAGAGTGCATCGTGCATCTTCTCGTGCCAATCACGGCCTGTTTCCACTGTTCTTTCCAAGATGCGGATCAAAATCTTGTTGGTGGCCTCAGCCTTGCCGTTCCCTTGGGGATAGTAAGGAGCTGAGAAGTGGTGATGAATCCCGAACTTCGAGCAGAAGGTCTTCATCTTCTCATTCTTGAAATGGCTGCCATTATCTGACACAATATCATGTGGGACGCCGAAGCGACAGAGAAGATTTTTATGAATAAATGAAACTACATGCCGGCCTTCTACTGTTCGCAGAGTTACAACCTCGACCCATTTGGTGAAGTATTCTGTAGTTGCGAGGAAGTACTTGTGGCCATTAGATGCAGAAGGAGTGATCGGACCCACCACGTCGAAGGCCCACATCGAAAAGGGCCAAGGAGAGACCACGGATTGCAAGTATGCGGCAGGCGCGTGAATGGAAGGCGTGTGCATCTGACATCTGACGCACTTCCTTACAAATCGATGGCAATCTTGCTGCATGGTTTTCCAGTAATATCCTGCGCGGGTAATCTGCTTGACGAGTGTTTGGTAGCCGACGTGACCACCACAAATTCCTTCGTGTGCCTCTTGGACAACTTCCATGGCTTCGTCCTTATCTAAGCATCTAGCATACTCAGAACTGAACCCACGACGGTAGAGAGTATTGGCAAGGATGAAATAGCGGACTGACATGCGTTGAATTGCACGTTGCTCCCTTCTTGGCATGTCTGGTGGGAATTCACCAGTTTCGATAAAGCTTTTGATGTCTTGATACCAAGGCTTCTCCTTCTGAGCGGCCTGGTTTACTCGCTCAACTGGAATGTAGGCAGGCTGATCAAGTTGGCCGATCTCAAAAGAACGACAGGACTCGCTATCTTTAAATGACAGAATAGAGCCTAAACAGGCTAGGCCGTCTGCTATGTGATTGTATTCCCTCTTGACATGATTGAGCTAAAATTCTTTAAAGTCGCCTATGAGAGCCAAGGCGATCTTCTGATAGGGAATTAACTTCGAGTCTTTTACTTGCCATTCTACATTAACTTGGTTAACAACAAGCAAGGAATCGCCAAAGGCATGTACTCTCTTGACGTCAAAGTCTTGCAGAATCTTGAGGCCTTGTATCAGAGCTTCATACTCAGCCATGTTGTGAGTACATTGGAAATTGAGCTTGAGGGAATAAGGGAGCATCTCCTTTTCAGGAGTGATCAACAAGATCTCAATCCCTATACCAGACATATTTCTGGCTCCATCAAAGAATAGAGTCCAAACTGGAGATTCCTAAATACTGCAAATTCGATCGTCAGGAAAATCATCTTCCGCCTTGATTTCTTCTGTCAACGGGAAGTCTGCCAACTGATCTGCGATGGACTGACCCTTGACTGACTTCTGAGAAACGTATTCCAAGTCATACTACATTAGGAGGACTTGCCATTTTGCTATCCGTTCAGTAAGAAAAGGCTGCTCAAGGACGTACTTGAGAGGATTGAGCCTTGACAAAATTTTGATTTCTGAGGCCATAAGATAATGTCTTAACTTCTGACACATCCATACTAAGGCTAGACACGTCTTCTCTATCTGAGAATATCTCTTCTCGTAATCAATGAAAGTCTTGTTGATGTAGTAGATGGCATGCTCTATCCGGTTGCCTTCCTCATACTGCGCAAGAAATCTGCCACAAGCATTGTGGTTGACGAAAATATATAAAAGGAGTGGTTTTCTAAGTTCTGGTGGCTTCAGAACAGGTGGATTGAGAAGATACTGCTTGATGCGCTCAAATGAGATCTGGCATTCTGATCCCCATTCAAATCTCACTTCTTTTCTTAATAAGTGATTGAAGGACTCGCATCTCATGGCCAAATTTGAGATGAAACGTCGAATAGACTGAATGCGCCCCTGAAGGCTCCTTAATTCTTTGAGATTGGTGGGAGGTGGCATGTCAATGATTGCCTTTGCCTTGGCAGGATCCACCTCTATGCCTTTCTTGCTGATCATGTAGCCAAGCAGCTTGCCTGACTCTACCCCGAAGACACATTTCTGCGGATTGAGTCTCAACTTGTAGAGAATAAGTCTTTCAAAGACTTGGTTGAGAGCATCCAGATGATCCTCGCCTTCTTTAGATTTGACCAGGATGTCATCCACGTAGGCATCCATGTTTTTGTGCATCTGATCATGAAAGATCACTGCCATAGCCCTCTGATAGGTTGCCCCAGCGTTCTTAAGTCCAAATGGCATGACTGTATAGCAAAAGGTGCCCCAAGGTGTGGTAAAAGAAGTTTTTGATTGGTCACGAGCGGCCAATTTGATTTGATTGTAGCCTGAGTATCCATCCATGAAGGAGAACATGGCATGGCCTGCTGTGCTATTGATCAGAAGATCGATATTGGGGAGTGGATAATCATCCTTCGGGGTGGCTTTGTTCAGATCTCTGAAATCAATACAAATCTGAACTTTGCCATTCTTTTTGGGGACTGCCACAATGTTTGCCAACCAATCTGGGTATTCGATGGTCCGAATGAACCCTGCTTTTAATAACTCTTCAAGTCCTTCTTTAACTTGTGGTGCTACTCGGGGATCCATTTTTCTGAGTTTCTGCTTGATTGGTTTGCAATCCGGCTTCAACATAAGGCGATGCTCGACTAACTTGGAGTCTAAGCCTGGCATATCCTCATAAGTCCAAGCAAAAACTTCCTGATGCTGTTTGAGGAAGTAGATGAGCTTTTCCTTCTCATCAAAACTTAGACTGGAACCAATTTTGAGGATTCTTAGATCGTCTTCCGAACCAATATTGACATCCTCCGTTGGATATTGAACTGACGGTGATGGCTCATCTTGCTTCTGAATGCTGGCAAATCTTGAATTGTCGAGTCGAATTCTGCCGACTCTTCAATCTGCTCTGTCATTTTGCTGACTTCTGTTCCTGCCTTCGCCTTGCATGTTCTGGCCGGTTTATTTTGAAAAAGGTTGGTATTGATAACGAGCTTTTTGAACGATTTAGGAGCCATGATCCCGGCAATCCTGAAAGCGAAAAGGAGGCTTTTGAGAAAAAAATGAAATGTTCGAAAAATAGCCTTTTGTACAGAAACAGAGAATGACAACATAGATAAGGATATAAGCAGAGAATTTGTGTACACCAAGATGAACAGAGCAAACAAACTTTTCATTGATTGAGTAATTTTTGATATTTACAAACGATTGTTGAAGAAAAGAAAGAGACTGGGGCGGATCTTGCCCTTACAAGATGACAGAAGGGAAAGAAAACAGAAAACACTGGCATTGTCTTCATCACTGGGTTCCCTTGACGAAGATGGTCTTTCTGCCGGATGACTGACCTGTAAAACCCAAGCCTGCACCGTCGACATGCTGAGCGGGGATGATTGGCTCCAGGATGCCGTCTTCATCTTTGCCCAGGCCCCTGAAGGGCTGATACCCGTGCTTCATCAGAAGATGAAACCCTTTCTTAGCTTTTGAGAACTGAGGAAACAGAGGGTGATCTTTAAATGAAGTGCAATCGAGGCGTCCTCCTAGCTTGAAGAAGCGAGGTCCCTGCCACTGAACTACTGCGGTGACATTTTTTGTCGGCTGGACTTCCTTCAATTTCAGCATATCCAGACTTTCACTCAAATTGATCTCGTCGACTTCCCTGACGTTGGGGATGTCGGCGGTGAAAGTAGGACGGGGAATCATCGGCTGCGAGAGTCGTTCTTCCGGATCCTCTCCTAGGACCGTAGTGATCATGCCCCCCTTCGACCATTTGATACATTGGTGCAGGGTTGATGGGACCGCATTGGCATTGTGGATTCAGGTGCGCCCCAGCAACAGATTGTATGTTGGCGGTACATTGACCACATGGAAGAGTACAGTATGCACTGAATAGTTGATGAAGATCTCGAGAAATATCTTCCCCTTGGCTGTCTGCCCATGGTTATCAAAACCGTAGATCGTGATCGGATCTGGGGTGTATTCCTCTTCTTTTAAACCCAACGCCTTGGCTGTCATTTCTGGACAGATATTTAGGTTGCTGCCTCCATCGACGAGCACATGAGGGACTGTCATGCCCCTGGTCCGCACTACTATGTATAGGGCGTTGTTATGAAAAGAATGCGGTTTTGGCAGATCCTCATCCGAAAATGTGATTGGCGCATTCGTCATGGCCTGATTGACGATTTGAGCCATGTCTTGCGGAGTGGTACTAGGCTTGACCTTGATCTTTCTGAGAAGATCTTCTAGCACTTGTTGATGCTCAGATGAAGCGTGGGTCAGGTCTAAGATAGAGATGTTGGATAAAGCAGTAATTGGCTTCTGAACTGACCCTGAAGCCTCTTCTTTCTTCGAAGCTGCCTTGATAAAGCGCTTCGGGATCCTGGGAACTAGCTTGGCAGTTTCTGCCGCTGCCTTTGTTGATTTACTAGAAGATGTAGCGACATCCGCCCTCTTGGCGGAAGATTGTGCTTGGCGAAGGACTAGGACCTGATGTTGATCCTGAATGTCCTGTTCAGAACATGGTTGGATACTGCCTTGCAGAGAGAATGCCTGCTCTGTGATGACCGAAGCTGAATGTTTAGGAAATGGCTTGGACAAGATTTCTGGCTGCTGCTCATCCTCGTCCTCAATCAACATGTTCTTGTCAATACAATCCTGAATGATGTTCTTGAGGACAAAGCAATGCTCACTGTCATGTCCCACAGTCCGGTGAAACTTGCAGAACTTGTCTGTCCATTTACCCATAGCGACGGGAGGGTCCGCCACCTTGGGAAGTTTGATCATTCTTTTCGAGATCATATATTCCAAGATGTCTTCACGGGACTGTTCTAAAGCTGAAAACTCTCGATCATAACTCCAACCTTCGTGCTTCGGCTTTTCCGGCTGCTTTACTTCTGGCTAGGGCACTGGTTGGACGGGCTGTGGCTTAACAAAATTTCCCTTCTGGGCTGCAGAGTTTGCTCTTTCGGCCCTGGGATGCCCTGAGTTCTTGCTGCGATTCTTCTTGCTTTTCTTTTTGCCAGAGCTACCGCTGTTGTCGGGAAAATCCGTGGAATAAACGACATGAGCCTTTTTCTTCTGCTCAGGGTTTCCTCGGATGAAAGGGTAACCCTCATATAGACCATTATCCAGGCCGGTCTCGAGCCACTCGGCTCTCTCAATCAGTTTGATAAATGACTTAGCAGGCGATGTAGAAATGAGGTTCCTCAGAGGCTGGGCAAAATTATTCAGAATAATTTGCAGGGCGTGCTCCTCCGGGATGGGAACTTTCATTCTGTTACAGGTGCTCCTCCACCTGTGGATGAACTCACTGACTTTTTCATTCTCCATTTGTTTTAAATTGTACAGATGATTGAGGGTTGGTGAGGCTTCAATATTGAACATGAAGCGTTCTATGAACAAATTCACAACTTTATCGAACTCTCTTAGTTCGATAGGATTAATGTGGTCTGCATACCACCTGGCTGCTACCCCTTCAAGGCTGCGAGGAAAACAAATGAATAACGCCCGATTGTCTTTCCTGAAATGGCCGCATTCGGCATAAAAGGTGGCCAAATGAGCCTTGGGATTGCTTGTTTCGTCAAATTTAAGGAACTTTCGAGGGAGATTCTCTAGATTGTCGTCCCCGTCTAGGCCATGGTAAAAATCTTCACCGGAGTAGGTCTGCTTGCCCTTGCTTTTAGCCTGAATATCCTTGATGGCCCTATTCATTTCTTTCATCTGCTCTTGCATCGGGTCATTAGTCGGAACAGGTATATTGATTGATTCGGGCTCTGCAGCGATCTTTGCAAACTGCGGTGGAGGATTCTGATAAACAAGCTGCTCTTCCTCTTTCGATTCCTCAACTGATTTCGTTTCTTCAGAAGTGGTGTCGGGCTGTACTTGCTTTCTAACAATCCGGACTGGCTTCTTTACAGCCTTCTTCTTTGGCTTGCTTTTTGGAATAGCTTCTTTCTGACTGGCCTCGGCCTGCTCAGCCATCATTTTGGTCATCATTCTTTTGAATAGATTATACATGGCTGAATCTATATCATCTGCTTGATTCTGATTCTGTCCCCTGACTGATTTGGGAGAATCTATCCCTTCGGCCTCACTGTCGCTGTGTTGAGGAACTGTTTCTTTTCCTGCCCTCATTACAACCATTTTGCCAATGCCAGTGATTTCCTGAGAAGGTGAAAAGAATGGTTAGGGTTCGGAGGAAATTTTTGGAAATGTGATTTCTTTTAGGAAAAGACATGAGGGAAGGAATTGACAAAATTTTGCAATGATCGTGTCACCCTTTTATGATGACAAAAATGCGCCTTATGACCTAGGCGAGGTCGTCTGTCATGATAAGGGATAAAAGAATAGACAAAATGGGTCTCATCACTGGGGATGAATATGTAATTATATGAAACAAAATAAGATTTGGCCATAAAAGCTTTTTATCAGGACAAAAGTTTGCATTTTCATTAAATGACCAAATTTAAATACAAAGAGAGGGTGGGCAGACAGTTTGCCACCATTCTCGATACTCTGATGATACATTAGGACCAGGAAATATAGACAAAGGAATGAAAGAGTCCCAAGTGTATTTGGCGACGTGGTATGCTCCAGACCACTAATCCGACCGTAGATTAAACTCTAGCATGCGGCCTGTCGGGAAGCGGGTATTGACACGAATTTGCCGCTGCGAGAACTGTCGAAAACACCTCTTAGGCTGATAGTCTACGCAGAAGAAAGGGCCGAGCAATTTGTAGCGCTTGTCACAAGCATAAGTGTACCGAGGAACGGTCTCTCTTCTGTCGAAGAAATCCAAAACGATTTCCTCCTGGTGCAGCTTCTCGATCAAAGTTCGACACTGAATGGCTGACTTTGGCTGTTTGTTGCTGAATCTGAAAGAACTGGCTTTTGACGGCATATGTCGCAGGAACCACGACTGTAAGGCATACGTGCATCCTTCTACCAAAATGGTCTCTCTGAGGGCAAATCGAGCCAAACCTCTGTAGAGAAAAGCTAGAGCTGCCATGGATACTAAAAGCTGACGGGTTTGCTTGCTTCCCCATCTTCGAAAGAGTTGGGCGACTCTTATATCGACGAAATTCTGACCATCCTGAAAGAATGCTAATCCTACTGTGCATAGGACCATGGCATGCTGAATTCTTTCTTTCGTTGCTCGAGATAAGGTATCGACTTCTTCGTAGGCCCCATATTTGTTGTAGAGTTCGAATAGATCGATGAACTGACTTCCGCTAATCTCTGTGAGAGGCCAGGACCTGCTCCCTGTAGCTCTGGCCAATGCTTCTCGAATATCTACCCCTTTAACATTGATCAAGAATTGCTGCTCGACCGGATCATCTGGCTGACCAGCTGGTTCTGGCAATCCCAATATATCATTGAACTCGTCCATTAGCATAGTCATCTCTCCCCACGGAAACCAAAACGTGCAGGTACGCGGATTCCATCGCTCTGCCATAGCTTGAATCAGACTGTCGTTGATGGTTCGCTTGCCAACTGCCGATGCCATCTCCAATCCACAAT
The DNA here is from genome assembly GCF_984573655.1 of Nuphar pumila. Lineage (NCBI taxonomy): Eukaryota > Viridiplantae > Streptophyta > Magnoliopsida > Nymphaeales > Nymphaeaceae > Nuphar > Nuphar pumila. The sequence continues at coordinate 77,686,995 of NC_143257.1, forward strand.
CATCCAAGTGGTCTGGGAACATACGCGAGAAGGCGGTGAACCAAGAATAGTACCACCGAGGGAAGAAGGTACGAGACTGGATGACCCGATGATCTGGGGTTCCATCCCTTATTTGATAGAAGACATGATCCCAAGGAAAGATAGCATCGGGAGATTCGGATGCCATCGGAGTGATACTGAGGCAAAAGGGAAGAGAGTCAGATAGAATGCAGGACTTACGGATAGACTTCTGATGATGGAAAAAGGATAGACACAAATCCTGGAAATTTTTGAAAGATCAAGGGGCTCAGGAAAAGACTTTCCAGGGTTTTTAAGGAAAATTCTGACACAAAAGAGAAAAAAATGTAGGTAAAAGGAAAAGTATACGCCTGGTGTTTTTTGGAAAATAGAGGAAAAATTTTGAATAGTACACCCAGGGTTTGAAAGAGGTTGATATACATAGGGGAACACAAGGAAAACATCGCATAATCATAGCTGCACAAACAAGGATGCGCACATAGCACTCCCTAAAGGCTGACTCTATATGCAATATTTGAAACAGCTTGTAGGACCTTAATCCTAACTCTATGGTTTAGATCATCTGATTCCAATCAAGGTACGCCGATATACTCAAGCCGAAGCTCGAAGTACGTGGCATATAAGATATTTCTCTGGTTCTAAGGTAAGGGCTTCCCAACATCCTTGAGCACCTACCGATATACCTCGGACTATGGCCCTTAGGTACGTGGTAGGGGGGCGCGAACCTAAATAAGTGGTCTAGTTGTGAGGCTCTCTCCCGAACTATGGTTCAGTGAGACAGCCCAGCAATATGAAGACCGGGACAATATGGGTAGGGATGTTTTCAAAATATGATCAACATGCAATAAAATCAGAAGGCTCTAATGCAAGTCCTAAAGAGATAGATTTAAATAAAGAGAAGCATACACTTGTATACATTGTTTTGCATTCAATCCCTAAAATTGAGGAGAGTTGTATTTAAGATCTAAGAGTAATGTGAACATGGAATAATCTCCTCAATATGGTCCTACCAAACCATACTTAGATCCTATATGCAATGATGTCAGCTTAGGACAGAGTCTAGGCTCCTAAGGTTTGCATGGAAATGTAGCTGACATATGTTAGAATAAAGACTTAGAGAATATTAGAGCAAAGCAAAGGCATCAATTCGACCAGACGAAGACAGGTCCCATCACGGTCGCCAAAACTGTGATCATCACAAAATTTTTCCTCTCTCGTGTATTTCTCTCTCTTCCTTCTCTTTCCCTTTTCTAACCTCTATTCTCCTCCTTTTTGAAGGGAGAAAAATAAAAGAAAGAAAAGAAAGAGAGAAGAGAAGAGAAAATAAAAAGAGAAAAGAAGAGGAACTCTTTTGCGGGTTTTCACTTGTCCTTTATTTGAAAATATTTAGAAAAATTACTCGCCTCCGTTTTGAAAATTTGCGGGAAAAAGATGGAGAGACGGGATTCGCTCGTCGGTACGAGGTTTGACCGTTTCTGGCGCCTTTACCAGGGGTAATCAAACCAAGGATCGAATCTATACCTTTTGCTTTGCCTAAATATAATCTAAGAATTTATTCTAACTCTAAATGCACAATGAATCATACTTGTGCAATGCCATAATGTATGCTCTTTTTGAAAGATATTTTGGAAATCTCCAAGTTATTTTGAGATAAACTTGATAAGGGAGTGAAGAAATGATTGAATCTAACTTTAGAACTTGATGACAGATCAGAGGAGTTCTAAGTTTTTGAAGTAAATCAGGATTGGAAGGATAAATAAGAAAGGATCACTTGAAGCTTTGAAATGAAAGGAAATAAAGTTTCAAAGTCAAAAAATGGACTTTGAATTTGAATTTGAATTTTAGAAAAGGAAATGGATACTTGAGATGGAATTGAATTTGGATTTTTAAGTTTGGAATGGATCTGAGATAATCAAATGGTATTTAAGAATAGAAATGGATTTAGGGAGTTTTGGATGAGATCTGAAAGTGGAATTGGATTTGAAATCTAGAATTGAGAATGGAATTGGATCTAAAGATGGATTTAAGATCTGAGATCTGAGATCCGAGATAAAATTTGGTTCTGGATCCTAAGATGGATTTAGATCTGAAGTCTGAGACCCAAATGTAGAATTGGGTTCTGGATCCTAAGATGGATTTGGATCTGAAGTCTGAGATCCAATGTAGAGTTGGATTCTGGATCCTAACATGGATTTGGATCTGAAGTCTGAGATCCAAAGTAGAACTGGATTCTGGATCCTAACATGGATTTGGATCTGAAGTCTGAGATCCAAAGTGAAATTGGATTCTGGATCCTAAAGGGGATTTGGATCTAAAGTCTAAGATCCGATGTAGAGTTGGACTCTGGACCCTAAGATAGATTGTGGATCTGAAGTCTGAGATCCAATGTAGACTTGGGTTCTGGATCCTAAGATGGAATTGGATCTGTAATCTAAGATCCAAAGTGAAATTGGGTCCTGGATCCTAAAGGAAAATTTTGGATCTGAAGTCTGAGATCCAAGGTGAAATTTGGATTCTGGATCCTAGAATGGATTTTGGGTTTTTGAAAAAATGAGACTTTTGAAAATGGATCTGGGTTTTGAAAACCCAGATTGAATTTAAAATTCAGGAAGGGTCAAGCTTTTGAGATTCATAATCAATCTCAAACTTTGATTTTTGGATTTTGAAAATAAGCTTGGTTTTGAGTTTGAAGATGAATCAGAAGTTTCAAAGTTAATTTAAACTTTGAATTTTCATTTAGATTTTGGAATTCTGGATATATAAGTGAATTCCAAAGTCAATTTGGACTTTGAATTTGAAGTTAGAATTTGAATTTTGGATATAAGCTGATTCTGAAGTTTCAAAGTCAAATGGGACCTTGAAATTGAATTCTTGAATCCTTTTGAGAAATAGAGTTGAATTTGAATTTATGAATAGGATTTGATATGAGAAATGAAGGAAAGAATCACTTGAATTTATGAAAAAGAATTTTAAAAATATGATGCAATTCTATCCTAAATGATGAATGAATTTAAATTTTTGAAATTAGATTTTGAAAAGCTATTCCATTCTTTAAATGAATTAAAATAAGATTGAAGATATAATACATCCTTGACTATGGTCATTGAATGTATTATATAATAATCTATATTTAAATTCAGGTGAAGAATGAAACACATTTGGTGCTTTTATAGAATTTAAAATGAAATTAATTCTCAATATACCCTGACTATGGCCATTGGTATATATTTTGAATTAATTTTAAGTTAAATTCTGATAAAAGAAAAATATTTAAGGAAAATATGATGAATTTTGAAAAACGGATCCAGTGTGGATCCGATGTTATTTTGTAAAAGATAAAAATACTAAGTTTTGTCCACACCCTGACTATGGCCATTGATATGGATCATCAACTTAGGATTAATTTACCTCTTACGAAATGGTGCACGTGCCATTCGTGTTTCACCATTGTGAGATTTTGAGAAATAAAGGAAAAATGCATGAAGAATAAGAATTCCATGATATTTACGATGCTCATTCATTCTATCTAAAAGCTGGAAATTTGAATTTCCTATTTATATCTAAGTTGTTACAATCCTTGAAATTTGGAATAATGACATCTCTAATCTAAGAAAACAGTATAAGTTTTCCACGACTTCCCTGCAAAGAAATGAGTTAGCTAAATATGGAAAAAGATGTTTTATTGAAAGCAAAATTGTATGTGATTTGTGTTGATCCTAATGTAAGGTGCTGGGCTCATGCTAAATGAGAAAGGTATGTATAATAGGCGAAGTCAAGAGCCAGGATAGTTCGAGATAGACCACTGTGAAACGTAACAGCCTCACTCCTATACAGGGTTCAATGCTTTTTGATGATATACCTATATGCAGACTGACTACAACCTGTAATGAACACGCAGGGTGGTTTCATGAAGAGGTATGTATATTCTGACTCTAACACCAGCTATCTATGTCATTGATACATTATTGGCCCCATTGGCTACAGCCAATGTCAAGTTATTGGTCCCACCCTTAATTGGTTCAATAGTCCCAGCCATACAGCAATGGACTGCTACCTCACAGGGAGTTTATAAAGAAATCCCAGCCTGTTGGTTTATTAAGATAGGAATATTTAACGTATCAAAGAACCGAGATTTATCACAGCCAAATTCTCTTGGTTGAGAATGACATATTTATATAGTCAATCACTGATTTACAGCACCATCACTAAAAAAAAAAAAAGTTTCCTCTTGCAGTCAAATAGTGATCTGACCTTAGGTCTATGCATACTGATAATGCTTTGGACCAACACGCCTATATACCTTCCTGATTCAACATACTAATGACTATTATCTTTAAAGTGCCTGAATTTATTAGTGACCCGAACATGGTTTAGGCTAGTTTTGAGGTACTGACCAACTAGTCCTGAGCAAATTTGTGGCAAATTTATCATCAGATTTGTATCCTTATATGGAATATCATCTTTCAGGTATCATTCAGAAAATATTAGGATAATTGCCATACTCTAAGTAACACCTGTTAAGGGCAAACATAATTTCCTAGCTGTGTGTGGAGAGTCATTTGTGCACAGAAAGAAAGAAGGATGAGACTACCGAAATTCAACATCTTATAGCAAAAGAGAAAAAAAAATAAAAAAATAAATTTTCAGGGGCGACCTTAGATACTTAACTGATAAATGCGCAATATCTGAGAGTAATCAAATACTCCTGCAAAGAAACAAGTAGCCAAGTCAGTATCTACTATATTCCCAAATTAACAGTTTCCAAATGTATTGAATCATATACTCACCAGGGAGGCTTGAAGAGATAGAGAGAGAGAGAGCATATGCTATTGTAAACAGGAGATATGAAAATAATGATCCAAGACAAAAGATGTTAGTATTAGTCAATTAAAAATTGCTAAATTAAAAGCACATTTTCCGGATCACTGGCCATTATACAAACAAGGCTGGCACCATCAATTACGAGCATTAGTGATGATCTCCTCATGCCTGCTTATTTCCCCAAAGGTTGCTCAAAATGATTTCCAGTCAGGCTATTGCCATTTAAAAGCCTGTAAGCTATTTTTAGAACCCTTGAGGCCATCCCCGTGAGAAGATGTTGGGGTTGCTGGTACTATTGACGCAATGATGATGCCCACCTTGGCCGCAACCACCTTGTTCAAAGATTCAACGGATCAGAGCCAACCTTCATCGATGGCCTCAGTAACCATGATCCCCCACACTCATCGCTTCCCAGCCGAGATGCATCCTCACGTCCTTTGATTGGTTTCTCTGGCTCCTCAACCAATCCTTGCACGGTTTTATCAATACCTTTCTTTACAGAAACGGGATTTCACTCTAGAGGTTACAACATAAATGCAGAGATGCATATGATAAAATGTGGATAAAAGTATACAGGTGATTTTGTATTGACAGCATACAGCAGATATACAAATTTCCTCTGACGTTCGATAAAGCACAGCCAAGCTGCTTTTAACTTCAAGTCCAGTTTCCTACAAGTCTGTCATTGAGCCTATATTACTTGGGGGTTTTCATAATAAAAGAATCAAACTGATCATGCTGATCTTTGCCCTTGAGCTGGACCTTATGCAGACTTAATATCAGTCTTCATTAACAACCTTTAAGTAGTCACCCAAACCTCTGATTTTCAGAGGATATACCAAGAATGGGATGAGGTTAGGCAGTGACGCCCCAGACCCTGGATACGGGAACTGACCTTTAATGTGCAGAATGGCGTGGAAAATAAAACTAACAGACCATCTGCCTTGGGGACATACAATCACGACTCCAGATAAGGATAAACTATAAATAACCTGACAAGTCATGATCACCACAAACTTAAATGGAATAAATTGTTTCTACCAACCTGCACATGAGTAAGCAAACCTGCAGAAAAGAGAAAGAAGGAAAAGAGAGGGAAAAAAAAAGAAAAAAAAAATTGATTTGAGAAGACAAATAATTTAACTGATATGCCCATCGGTGTCACTCCCCTTTTACGCCAATTCTTAGTGTTATCCGGATTTGATCAGAGAAACCACCAAGATTTTGTTATCTTATTCATCCTTTCAATGGCACTAGCTTTGTTGAATCTGATGTCCCTTTTACTGCATCTTGAATGACAAGTTTACGTATAAAAGAGTATAGACCTAGGCTAGAGCATGAGTTTCATATTCATTCCAACGGCGACTCTCGGTCTAATAACAGGAAAATAAAATCTATAGCCTTCATCGATCCCCTGTTCTCTGGAGGTTCTTCCCAAACCTATAACAGAAACGTCAATTTGACATGTATGAAATGCTCTCTCAATTCAATATTTAAGGAAATTCACCCCTGGTCTGATCTGATGATAGGAGGGTTTCTAGTAGACTACTGAACTAATGTTAAACCATACAGACAAGGGAAATAAGAAAATCTGATTCTGAATCGGTCTTTTTCAGAGTCATCACCTCTTCACGTGTCCCATTAGCCTCCGAGAGGGAGAGAGGGCGCGTGTTTTCATCAATGGATAGGTTTTTAATCCCTGATGAACAAGGAGATAGACACATATATGTAGAAGAATGTGTTGTTGAACCTTGATCTAATACAAATACAATTGAATTCACAATACAAGATTTAGATCTTGGAAAGCGCAGGACCCATATGAGATAATAGGCTTAAAAGTGCAATGCATAATAAGGAAACGAAGAAAAGACATCATCAATTATTGAATGTAATACGCAAACCAACAATCAGACATACTTTAGAGAACTAAAAACCGGAATGCGGAAGAGAAACAGGGAATTGAAACTATAAACAGGCAATAGAGAGTAATAACAATAGTAGAAGAAAAATGTATATATGAGGAATTAAAGCATGGAAATCATATAGGACGACGAAGATAGCAGGAATAGTGTCAGAATTGGAGGATTCCGGTTGCTATAGCACAGGGATGTGTTGGGCTTGCCAAGATTCAATCCAACATTCATCTATGGTGCGTTAACAAAAGGAGAGGGAGAAAGGAAAAGAGAGAGAAAAAAAAACGAGATTGAGCAAACCAGGGAAGATACCAAGGAAAAAGGAAGAAGAGGCAACTCTTACCCAATTTGTGGAAGCGGCAATTTAAGAGGGATCGATGCCACCAGTATGCTGCTGCAATATGGGATCGATATCTTCTTATATTTTTATGGAAGTTCGTGATTCCGCCAGATTTTTCTGAAGGATAGAGAAAGGGTTCTCTGTAACTCTAAAACCCGAGAGAGGATTTCCTCCCTACTCATTCACGCCGAGATGATCAGGCCAAGGAGGGACAACCGATGAGAGGAAATGGATGGATTCCAGAGATCCCCGAGGCTTGATTAAGGGGAGGTAATGTCTCAATGATCGATGTGAAATGGATTGTCCAAAAAAAAGAAATCCATCCCTTAAAGGAGGCTCGGAGGTCTCTTCTTAAAGGGAGCCTCGAATGTTCTGGTTGGGTGAAGCCGTTGGGGGATCGGATGGCTGCAGGGGAGGGTTTGGCGATGAAGGGTCCAAAAAAAATGGGGAAGGAAGTTTCGAGAGGGTGGAGGCCATGGATGCTTCCAGAGGGAGATGGTGGAGGCGTGGGAGAAGGAGTTTTCGCACATGGGGGTTTCGCACATGGCGTCGGCCGTTGGCGATGGAAGGTTCGGGATGGACAGAAGATGGAGGTTTGTTTGATGATGAACGAAGGAGGTTGATCCAATGGTAGCGATGGAAGGAACGAAGGTCGACGATGGGGAAGATTTTTCTGGAAGGAGGCCGGCGAAAGAAAGGGTTTTCGTAACCCTAAACCCGACTTTTGTTTAAGGGGGTCTTCTTATAAAACTTTTCAAAAGGCCGGTCCTCTTTTGAAAGATTTTCAAAAAAAATGGTTTTAAAGAGTTTTAACAAAAACAAGTTTCAAAAAGAATTTTGAACAACATAGTTCCCCCTTCTTTTTTTTTTGGACAGAATTTAAGTTTTTTTACACGAAACAAAGATTAAACACTAATTTTTGTATTTTTCTGAGAAATATTTACAAGAGTATTTTTCTGAGAATTTCAGACCATTTTGGGGAAATTTCTTCAGAAAGATGGGTTTGGATCCAAGTTTTGAGAAAAATATTCGAGTTTTAAATCTCGATTTGAGGACTATAACACGATGGATCCAAACGGATACCGGACGAAGTGTCTGAGCTTTTCAAAAAGTTTTTTTTGATAATTTTGAAAATTTGATTTAAAATCGGATAATGAAGCTCAGATTTGGATTTTGATGTAGATCCGGATCCGAAATTGAGTCGGATATGTAAAATGAATTTAATTTCAACAAAATTTGAGAAACAAAAAATGGAATTTAGATTTAAAACCGACTCAATTACCCAAAAGATGGGGGAAAAAGGCAAAAAGGGGATATTTACAACATTTTAAAAAATTTGGGGTGTTCACAGCGAGGTCGTCTATCATGACGAGAGATAATCGAAGAAAAAATATACAAAAAAATGGGTCTCATCACTGGGGATGAATTCGTAACTACATGAAATAAAAGCTTTTTATCAGAACAAAAGTTTGCATTTTCATTAATGACAAAATTTTAAATACAAAGAGAAGGTGGGCAGACAGTTTGCCACCATTCTCGATACTCTGATGATACATTAGGACCGGAAAATATAGGCAAAGGAATGAAAGAGACCCAAGTGTATTTGGCGACGTGGTATGCTCCAGACCACTGATCCGACCGTAGATCGAACTCTGGCATGCGGCCTGTCGGGAAGCGGGTGTTGACACGAATCTGCCGCTACGAGAGCTGTCGAAGACACCTCTCTGGCTGATAGTCGACGCAGAAGAAAGGGGCAAGCAATTTGTAACGTTTGTCACGAGCATAGGTGTATCGAGGAATAGTCTCTCTTCTATCGAAGAAATCCCAAACGATCTCCTCCTGATGCAGTTTCTCGATCAAAGCTCGGCACTGAATGGTTGATTTCGGCTGCTTGCTGCTGAATCTGAAAGAACTGGCTTTTGACGGCACATGTCGCAGGAACCACGACTGCAAGGCATAAGTACACCCTTCCACCAAAATGGTCTCTCCGAGGGCAAAACGAGCTAAACCTCTGTAGAGAAAGGCTAGAGCTGCCATGGATACTGAAAGCTGACGGGTCTGCTTGCTTCCCCATCTTCGAAAGAGTTGAGCGACTCTGACATCGATGAAATTCTGACCATCCTGAAAGAACGTCAGTCCTACTGTGCATAGGACCATGGCATGCTGGATTCTTTCTTTCGCTGCTCGAGACAAGGTATCGACTTCTTCATAGGCCCCATACTTGTGATAGAGTTCAAACAGATCGATGAACTGAGTTCCGTTGATCTCTGTGAGAGGCCAAAATCTGCTCCCTGTAGCTCTAGCCAATGCTTCTCGAATATCTATCCCTTTGACATTGATCAAGAACTGCTGCTCGACCAGGTCGTCTGGCTGACCGGCTGGCTCTGGCAATCCCATGATGTCACTGAATTCGTCCATTAGCAGAGTCATTTCTCCCCATGGAAACCAGAATGTGCAGGTACGTGGATTCCACCGCTCTGCCATAGCTTGAATTAGACTGTCGTTGATGGTTCGCTTGCCCACTGCCGATGTCATCTCCAATCCACAATCATCCAAGTGGTCTGGGAACATACGCGAGAAGGAGGTGAACCAAGAATAGTACCACGGAGGGAAAAAGGTACGAGACTGGATGACCCGATCATCTGGGGTTCCATCCTTTATTTGATAGAAGACATGATCCCAAGGAAAGATAGCATCAGGAGATTCAGATGCCATCGGAATGATACTGGGGCAAGAGAGGAAAATAGTCAGATAGAATGCAGGACTTACGGATAGACTTTTGATTAGAGGAGGGACAGACATAATTTCCTGAAAATTTTGAAAAAAGATCAAGGGATTTTAAAGAAAGAGTTTCCAGGTTTTTTAAAGAAAGATTGACACAAAAGAGAAAAGAACATAGGTAAAGGAGAAAAATATACACCCGGGGTTTTTGAAAATAGAGGAAGTTTTGAAGAGTACACCCAGGGTTTTGAAAGAGGTTCGATATATATAGGAGAACACAAGGAAAACATCGCATAATCATAGCTGCACAAACAAGGATGCGCACACAGCATTCCCTAAAGGCTGACTCTAAAATGCGATATTTGAAATGGCTTATAGGACCTTAATCCTAACTCTATAGTTCATATCATCTGATTCCAATCAAGGTATGCCGATATACTCAAGCCGAAGCTCGAAGTACGTGGCATAAAAGATAATTCTCCGGTTCTAAGGTAATGGCTTCCCAACATCCTTGAGCACCTACCGATATACCTCGGGCTATGGCCCTTAGGTACGTGGTAGGGGGGCGCGAACCCAAATAAGTGGTCCAGTTGTGAGGCTCTCTCCCGAACTATGGTTCAGTGAGACAGCCCAGCAACGTGAAGACCGGGACAATATAGGTAGGGATGTTTTCAAAATATGATCAACATGCAATAAAATCAGAAGGTTCTAATGCAAGTCCTAAAGAGATAGATTTAAATAAAGAGAAGCATACACTTGCATATATTGTTTTGCATTCAATCCCTAGAATTGAGGAGAGTTGTATTTCAGTCCTAAAATCTAATGTGAACATGGATATAATCTCCTCAATATGGTCCTACCAAACCATACTTAAATCCTATATGCAATGATGTCATCTTAGGACAAAATCTAGGCTACTAAGGTTTGCATGGAAATGTAGCTGACATAGAAGAATAAAGACTTAGAAAATATTAAAGGAAAGCAAAGGCATAGATCCAACCGGATGAAGACGAGTCCCATCACGGTCGCCAAAACTGTGATCATCGCAAAATTTTTCCTATTCTCTCTCTTCCTTCTCTTTTCCTTTTTTTGACCTCTTATTTTCCTCATTTTTGAAGGGAGAAGAATAAAAGGCAGAAAAGAAAGAGAGAGAGAAGAAGAACTCTTTTGCAGGTTTTCACTTGACCTTGATTTGGAAGATATTTAGCAAATAACTCGCCTCCATTTTGAAAATTTGCGGGAAAATGGAGAGACGGGATTCGCTCGTCGGTACGGGGTTCGACCCTTCCTGGCACCTTTACCAGGGGTAATCGAACCAAGGATCGAATCTAAGCCCTTTTGCTTTGCCTAAATATAATCTAAGAATTTATCCTAACTCTAAATGCACAAAGAATCATGCTTGTGCAATGCAAGGATGTGTGCTCTTTTGAAAAGAATGTTTTGAAAAATTTCCAAGTTTATTCTGAGATGAACTTGGTAAGGGAGTGAAGAAATGATTGAATCTATCTTTAGAACCTAAGATAGACCAGAGAAGTTCTAAGTCTTTGAAGTAATTTAGAGTTGGGACAATAAATCTTTGATTTTTGGAAATGGATGATTTGAATGTGAGAAAAAAAGAAAGGAAATTTCAAAGTCAGAAATGGACTTTGAATTTAAATTTTGAACTTGGATTTAGGAGAGATAAATCTGTGGAAAGAGAAATTTAGAATTGAGATTTTCAAAGTCAGGATAGACTTTGAATTAGAATCGATTTTCAAGGATCGATTTTGAATTTTATATCAAAATAGGAGTTTGAATTTTAGACTTGAGAAAGAAATTTTGAAATTGGCTTTTAGAATTGAAGATGAATTTAGATTTGAAATGGAATTTTGATCTGATATCTGAGATGCAACTGAGATTTGAAATTCGAGATAGGATTGGATCCGAGTTCTGGAGCTCTAAGTGGGATTGGATCCGAAGTCTAAGATCCGAAAGTTGAATTCTGGATCCTAAATGGAATTGGATCAGAAGTCTAAAATCCAAAAGTTGAATTCTGGATCCTAAATGCAATTAGATCCGAGATCTGAGATCCAAAGGTGGAACTGGATTCTGGATCCTAAAATGGAATTGGATCTTGAAGTCTAAGATCCAAAGTGGAGTTGGATTCTGGACCCTAGGATGGATTTTGGATCTGAAGTCTGAGATCCAAGGTAGAATTGGTTCTGGATCCTAAAGGTGGAACTGGATCCAAGATCTGGGATCCAAGATGAGATTGGGTTCTAACTTTAGGATTTGGAATTTCAAAATTGATTTGAGAAGTTGAACTTGAAAAATGAATTTCAAAGTCAAATTGGATTTCGAATTTGGAGATTAAATTTGAAAAAATGAATCAAGAATTTCAAAGTTAAATTGAACTTTGAATTCGATTGGAATCTTGAATGAATTTGAATTTTCAAAGTCAGATTGGACTCTGAAAATAAGATAGAATAGATGAATTGAAATAGAGTTTGAAGAAGGATATTCAAGATCACTTGGGTTTTTGAAAAAAAGAATTTTGAAGATATGATGCAATTTTATCCTATATGATGAATGGATTTAAAGAATTTTGAAATTGAATTTTTGAAAAGCTATTTCATTCTTTAAATGAATTAAAATAAGATTGAATATATAATACATCCTTGACTATGGTCATTGAATGTATTATATAATAATCTATATTTAAATTCAGGTGAAGAATGAAACACATTTGGTGCTTTCATAGAATTTAAAATGAAATTAACTCTCAATATACCCTGACTATGGCCATTGGTATATATTTTGAGTTAATTTTAAGTTAAATTCTAATAAAAGAAGAAGATATTTAAGGAAAATATGATGAATTTTGAAAACGGATCTAGTGTGGATCCAGTGTTATTTCGTAAAAGATAAAAATCCTAAGTTTTGTTTACATCCTGACTATGGCCTTTGATGTAAATCATCAACTTAGGATCAATTACCTCTTACGAAATGGTGCACGTGCCATTCGTGTTTCACCATTGTGAGATTTTGAGAAATAAAGGAAAAAAATGCATGAAAATGAGCAATTCATGGTGTTTACAAATGCTCATACATTCTAACTATGATAGGAAATATAAATTCTCATTCAAGTCTAGCTATTACAATGATTTAAACTGAATTTTGAAATCCTAATCTAAGAAGGACATCAACACTTCTGGATATTCCTGCAAGTAAGAAGAATTAACACCAAGCAAAAGAAAAAAAAAGAAGATTGTAGAAATTAGGCTGTGAATGTAAATATAGATGGTTTATGCTAATTCTAATTTAAGAGGTCACATCAAGCTAATAGAGGTACATTGCATATTCTTTACTTATGAGAAAATGTATATATGTATATATATATACATGCATATATAGACACATGTATATGTATATATACATATATACATTCATATATACATATATGTATATAGATGTTTATATATATGAATAAATACTATGAGCAAGTGAGGAAAAATATATACAAGACTTTGAAAGACAACAAGATGGTAAACTGCATATTTTGTGCAAAAATTCGCTAAAAGAGTGAAGGTTATGAGGATAGCTAACGTGTAGTAAGTCTAAAAAGATGAACCACAACAATGCTTTGGTGTTGTTGTAGGCATGTTTAGAGGGGATGACAGTACCCGACATGACTGCAGATAAAAGAGAGTACCACAGTAGTGCATAGGCACTGTTGTGAGTCTATGAAACGCTACAGCAGTGCCACGCACTGCTGTGGGTGAGGATGAGTGTGGGATGTGACAAAGGGGAATGTACATGGAGGTTAGGAAGTAGCTAATGGGGCAGGGGCAAGGTTGTGCTATAGGATGCAGCAAATCAAGTGTTTCCTAACCTAATTAGGAAGACTTGATGCCACAGTGGCCTCTGTGGACTGCTACAAGTGCAGTGGTAATGAGGGAGAGGTTGAGAGTACTGTGAAGGCAAGGTGATGGTGCAAGCCTGATTTCTATGGAGAAAATAGTTGACAGGTACCCAGCATGAAAGTAAGTGTGGTCTTGCCACAAACAGTGGCATAGTGCCACATAGCTTGCAGCAAATGGGGAGGTGGTGAAATGACATATGCAGCCGATAGAGGGAGGCACAGACAACATACTGAAGGCGGATGGAGGCTAAAAACTGCAGAGGTAATGGAGAAGAGGTGCTGCCATATGCAATGCACAATATCAATGGTGAACGGGATGTGATACAGGGGATCACAAGGTGTATGTTGGTATGGGCTGGAGAGCGTAGCAGATGATAAAGATGGGAAATCATACGCTACAGAGAGTGGATGTAGCGTGCTTATGGCTAAGTGGAATAAAAGGCACACACAATAGATGAAGTAGTGAGGGAATTTGCAGCAGAAGAGGTAAAGGCTTTGAGCTTACAGGAGATGACTTCCTGTAAAATGGCAGCATCTATGTTATTTGTAAGATGGAGGTGATGCTGATTAAGTGATGATAACGATTATAGGCAGGGATCTCCCTGTCGTGTGCATAGCACAATGTTGTTGTTTGAAAGGTGATGGGAATGATAATAAAAGAAAAAAAAGGAAAAAAGGAAAAAAAATAATAAAATAAAACAAATAATAAGAATAAAACATGTATATGGAATGTTACAGATGAGTTATAAATAGGCAAGTGTGCTATGACAATGGTGGACTAGATGCATAGGTGAATGCATCTGTGGAAGGATGGTGAGGTTATCACAACTGGAAGTGCGCCTCCAAAATTTAGATCCATATTGCCCTTCTACTATCCTAGTTATCATAGGAAGCTGGGCTTATCAATAATTGAGCTTGTAGCGATCCTCTCTGCAGGCGAAGACCACATGGCTAAGTTGAACGACCAGAAGTGAATGAGTATTAGGGCTAAATTGTTCAGTTTCAATGTCTTGTTGGCTAATCTCTCTCAAGGGTTATCAAGGGATAACCAGATTGCTACTTGCTTTATGGGCTAACCCCCCGCTGCATCTATGAAAGTATCACATCAAGTTGAGTCAAATATATCTTTGAAGGACTCGTATTACTGAATTAACAAAAAAAAATGATTGCTGAGTACGAAATATAGGATGTGGGGGTACGGTCATATATTAGAAACATGCATCCGATGCATTCAACACAGAATTTCAAACCCAAATAATATGTTATACATTTGATGCCCCAAAATATAATAGCTGGAACTCATTTCATACCGTTTGAAGCACAATGTGTTCAGCGCTCAACACTTCTAACAGACTACTAATCATGAAACCGACTAGAGTTAGTCATCTCAAAAAAAAAAATGTTGACATATCTAGTTTAAGAGAATCTCATGATAACTGAGCAAAAGCAGGCATTTCTCCAGAAATGTTTGCGAGTCTGCCCATCAATCCACCAAATAATCTTTTCCATAAGCTTTCCTTACCTTCCATCTTGATTTCAGACCATCATTTGTGTGACTGTGCTTTAAGAATCCAGACTTTTGCAAAACTTATACATCGTAGATGGGGTTGGAAAATAATGAGTGTGCAAAAGGGATAGATGTGATAGGAAATTCTGTAAAAGGGGGTTGCGGTGCCAACATAATGGATGAAATGAGATGCAGATTAGTGCTAACTTGCAGGAGATTCATCATGAGAATGAACACAAAACCTTCAATGAAGCATTACAAAAGACATAAATGCTGATATGTGAGATCAAACTGGAGCTGATGGTCCATCATAATACTGTAATAAACAAGCTAGAGCAAAAATAGAGAGAGCCATTAAATTGACAAATCATTAAACTTCTTAGAAAATGCGCAGAATACAGAAAGAATTTTAACAATCAAGAATCGATTTCAGAGGCTCAATGACTTATGTGAGAAATATAGGGAGATATGCAGAGAAACGCAGTGACTAAATACATAGGGTTCTAGTTGATGCATGGCGTATGGGGATGGAATGGGGCTATGCTAGGTGGTTTGATAAACCTAAAACAAAATCAGATCTATCTATGTATTAAACTTGACACACAGGTGGGGTTATAAAGGGGTGAGTGATAGAATCTGTGTAGAGAAATAATGACACAGGAAAGGAAAATGTAAGTCTGTAAATGATTCTATTGCTATGGGCTGCCACAGGGTAGGACATCGATGCTAAAAAATGAATGTTGTACATGAATTGTAGCAATGTGAGGCCCGATAGCCATAATCAAAAGAAGAAATAAGGAATCCCTTGGAATCTTCTGCAGTATGAGTCTGATCTGATACTGGATCAGATCGAACACCACTGTAGGGATTTGTTTCAAGAAAGTGAGAAAACTGAAACCAAATAAGTAGATACCTTCGTACAGACGAAGGAAAGGAAACGACCACTTACCACAACGCAGGGCGTAAAAAGTGGAATCTCCATGAAGTGTCTAAACGAACTATAAAGAACATCAGACTTAAGCAGTACCCAGCAGTTGCGGTATCAACAAAAATCAAAGTATCATAGCCAATAGAGGTAATAAATCAAACGAAAAAACAGAGATCTTGTAGGAAATTCGAAATTTAACAGAAAATCAAGATGAGAGCGGTTTTTGGCAGCGAAATTGGGCTGGGATTCTGATGAACCCTGTCGGATTCTTTTAATCCGACAGTCTAAGCCCAAAATTCGCAGCACAAATGGGGTAGAAATTAAAAGAAATGTTGGAACGATCGTTCCGTTGTTGTTGCACAAAAGGCGGGCTGATTTGCCAAAACAAATCAGTGTTGCCGTGGTGCTTTAAATGAAGATGAGGAAAAGAAAAGGCAAAAACAAAAGAAACGAAAAAAAAAAAAAACTCGAGAGAACCACAAGAGAGAAACGAAGTTGGGAGGTTCTTACCTTGTTTACAGGGGATTCTGAGGGAAGGAAGAGGTTGATTCTCCTTCAGAGGAGACCAGAGGGAGGTCTGATAGCTTCACCTTTCTCGTAGGGACTCCGGAAGAGGGAAACAGAAGACGACTGTTGGCAGTAGACAAGGGAGAGAAGGGATGGTGTAAAGAAAATTCGATCCCCCCTGGAATCCTGGAGGGGCTCTTCTTAAAGGAAGGGTGGAAGGCTCCAGAGGGTGGAGGTTGGTTGAGGATGAATGGAGGAGGGAAGCTCCCAGACAATCGAGGGTGGAGAGGGGAAGCTCGCGAACCTGTGGCCGTTGTGAACTTTTCTTTCTTTTTGAAAAGAGGGTCCCTTTACAATGACTTTTCAAAAAAATGGTTTTAAAGAGGGGCTTTTAGCAAAACAAGTTTCAAAGCGGGTTGGAGCTCTACATTTTCCTAATTTTTTTTTTGGTTTTTGTGTTGTTTTTCCATTTTTTTTTTGTATTTTTTTTATTTTTGGAATAAAATCTAAGACTTTACGAGAAAACAAAGATTAAAATACTATTTTTATTTTGTATTTTTCTGAGAAATATTTACAAAAGTGTTTTTTTCCGAGAATTTCAGGTCATTTTGGGGAAAATTCTTCAGAAGAATGGGTTTTGACCCAAGTTTTGAGAAAATGTTCGAGTTTTGAAACTCGAATCGAGAAATACAACGCAATGGATCCAAACGGATACCGGACGAACTGTTTGAGCTTTTCTAGAAGTTATTTTTGGAAATTTTGAGAATTTGATTTAAAATTGGATAATGAAGCTCAGATTTGATTTTGACAATGGATCCGGGCCAAAAATTGAGTCAAATATATAAAATGAATTTAATTTCAGCAAAATTTGAGGAATAAAATGGAATTTAGATTTAAAACTGACTCAATTACCCAGAAAGTGGGGTCAGGGGCAAAAAGGGGAATATTTACAACATTTTGAAAAATTTGGGGTGTTCACAGGAGGATATGATACTTACCTGTGGTTTTCTGAACCACGATCGACCTTTGATCACTGTAGCTGGAATCAAGCTTCTTTTAGTTGTTTGTGATCTTGCAGGGAGGAAGGAGGTTGATCGATGGAATCGCTTGAGAGTATTGCAGTGGAAGGATAAGGAATGGATGGTGGTGGTAGGAGACCGATCAGAGGCAAATGGAGAGGTGGGGGACAAATTAAGAAGAAGAAGATGGAGGGGTCGATAATGGATGCCCTTGAAGAGGCTCCAAGGCCTCTTCTTAAAGGGAAATCGAGAGCTTGAGCGTGAGGTCAGTTGAAGATGGGAGGATGAGAGAAGAAGAAGTTGTTGAAGATGGAGGGTAGGCGAGAGAGAGGGGAAGTGCGCGGGAGATGGCCGTTGCCTCTTTTCCAAATTTCCAAAAGAAGGCCCCCTTGAAAGAATTTTTTTGTAAAAAAAAGGTTTAAAAAGAGGTTTTTGGCAAAAATTCAATTTTTCAAGTTTTAAGACCATTTGCTTTCCTCAATTTTTGATTTTTGTATTGCTTTTCCATTTTTTTTTTGTATTTTTGTAGTAGAAAACTAAGATTTTAAAAGAAAACAAAGTTGCAAAACACTAAATTTTTGTATTTTTCTGAGAAATATTTACAAAAGTATTTTTCTGAGAATTTTAATCCATTTTGGAGAAATTTCTTCAGAAAGTGGGTTTGCACCCAAGTTTTGAGAAAATGTTTGAGTTTTAAAACTCGAATCGAGGAATACAACGCAATGGATCCAAACGGATGTCGGATGGACTGTCCGAGCTATTTAAAACTATTTTTGGTATTTTCTATAATTTTAATTTAAAATTTGGACAATGAGACTCAGATTTGGATCTGGACAATGGATCCAGATCTGAAATCAATTTAAACATATAGAATGAATTTAATTTCAGTAAAACTTGAGAAATGAACTGGAACTTAGATTTAAAAATGAGTCATTTTGCTCAAAAAATGAATTTAGGGGCAAGAAGGGAATATTTAAAAGATTTTGAAAAATTTGGGGTGTTCACAGTTAGTCTTTATGTTCTTCTTTTTAACCTCCTTCGGGTACGCGAAGGAAAGACCCTCGAGTTTTGTGAGACATGCACCCGACGTCTGTTATTAAATTTCTAGTGTGGTAACCGGGAATGCTACAGAACGAGAAAACCACCTGCGGGCAACACGCAACCAGGAGAAACCTTTCGCAGGGGCAAATGATTGCAATCCGTACTACTGCAATAGCAAAGGTCCCTGTGGAGGGCAACCTTGACCTCCCTAACTCCGAGTGACTGGAGGTCAGAGGGCACATCGGCTCCTCAAAAGAACAGGTCGTAGTAACGACACGTCACTCGGGGTTGTACCATTCACCCTCTCCCTGGGTGACCAAATTTGTGAATAGGGCGCGGCAGGATTATCTTATTTAGGCTCATTCTTCAAGTCATACCTCCCTTCGAGGTAGTTGTGCCTCGTGGTCCCCGCGGGGTACGCAAACGAGGACTTGGCCTGCCCATCCACGTGCTCAGCCTCTCACGGCCACCACGAGCACATCGCCTGTGAAAACGATATTATAACATTTTCATTTTATGCCTAGGGTGACACAAGATGTGAGTACACTCTCACAAACCCGGGCCACTACCCGAAGACTCCAACCGAGTCCCAAACCTCAACAGGTCGAAAGTGTCATACCCGACAGTGCTTTCAGTTCTTTCCAGGTGTATGTCACATCGAGTACAAAACATGCCTCTGGAGTGTCATATATCCATTGATATACGAATGTGAGCCAAAACAAGAAGTACTCGACGAATCCAAACGGGTGACATATGTGTCATGATGTGCCACGTGCATAAACCACACATTATCACGATTGGGAATACATATTCATAAAGGCACAATTATGAGCGATAATAGGCTCAAAATATATATATCATCATTTTCGTACGACCACAAGTGTCCAAAACTTTAAGCACGAATTTCCCAAATATACATATTTCTGCCGCCCTATGTCGGCTCCAACGCTTAGCGAAGCCATTCGCTCAGGAAAATCGTAGTGTCGACACTTATGAGTGTCGAGAAAGGTTCTTAAAGTAACCCCATGTGTACAGGGATTACGTCAATACATCCATGATGTGCCATCGCACTAGCAAAACTCAAAGAGGCCAAAACGATGATTTTCTGCTGAAAACATCGAAAAACCCAATACTTGGGAATCGTAATAAACTACGTGGGCAGCGTACTGCTCGCCTCACTATCCCCCCTCTTTTCATCACTCACCACGATGTGACAGTGAAGTCTTTGGTGGTCATACGGGACCACCGACGGGACATGCAAGGGTAAACGGTGCAACACGTGCAAAAATGCCGAAAAGGCTAACTGTAGCCCACCCAGCCCTACGCGCAGTTCCGTACCTTACGCCGTTGGTGCCAAGTGTACTAGACGGGCTGTTTGGACAAAAATGTGTGTGCCGCAAGGATTCCCTTAGTGGCTTTCCATCCGTTTGCCTTCATACACGCGTTTTGTGCATTTTGAATTGGTGGCGAAGTGGAATCCGCACAGGTAGGTTATTTGGGGTCTCGTACCAGACACTCATGTCTACCACGACAACTAATATGAGCTTTACTAAACTCTACAATGAGACTACAAGGTGGTTGCAGCCGGACACGTACCCACTTGACGGTCGGCTAAGTCCCCCGGGCGCGCTTAGCACCCGACAATACTGTGGGGCTCCTACCGGGGTCCTTTTGGACGGTCTGGTCTGCTGGACTAGACCTGGCCTTGTCTTTGGTTTGACCCGTATGTCAGACCTGGGCTGCTAATACGGCAGCAGCCCGCAAAGACCACGAGTAGCCTGCACCATGGGGTGCGGCTAAGGCACGGACAAAAGGGCAGACTAATCAACGACCAACTGGTCTGGCCCACGTCGGACCAAACCCTGCCGGGTCTAGGAGGAAACCTCCTTGGCCAAGGGACAGCCAGCAGCAAGGCTGCAGCCTGCTGGCTGTTGGGGCGTGTCGCAACAAGAGGGTGATCCGGGTGCAGTGCGCACTCGGTTACCCAAAACCGTGGGGCGTCCCATGTGGCGCCCCTTCCCCATATGATTGGGGAAGACCCAACGGGTGGGTCTGAACCTCGAGGTGGGTCAGACCACCTTGCTACACACTACGCTGCAGAAGTTGTAGCGGGACACGGCGAGTACCAACCATCCTTCAGCTTTTTTTTTATAATATATATATATATATAAATACGTATATATATATAGTTATATATATTGCCCATAAATGGCCTAAAAGATGACCCAATTCGGGATCTGTACGCACTGAAACAGCAAAGATTTCCAACACGAAACTCGTAGATCCATGTCTCAGCTTCGCACAGAGACCATGATCATCCAGATCCGACCAGCGGTCTGGGAAGTGGCACCGAGTTACCAGACAGTGTCTGGAACTTCTGGGACCACTGTCGGAGACCCGTCAGTCTGCAAAAAGTGAACTTTTTAAGGAGTTTACAAAACAAATCAGAAGAAATTGTCAACACCGAAGACGTAGCTAAGGGTTTTACTTTTCCGAAAAGTCATAACGTGGAAAATTTTCGCAAACGGTTTGAGAAATACCACCAGATTACCGGACAGTGTCTGGGACTTCCTGGACATTGACAGAAATCCCTGGATGTCTGCTAATACGTGAATTTTTAGAGAGGTTTTTAGACCGAACCAGGAAAAACTATAAACATGGATGTTGGAAAGAATCGTCTTACCTTTTCGAAAAGTCTAATATCGCCTCGTTTGGACAAGTATCGAGTGAGATACGGTCTTTTTAGCAGAGCGGACTCCGAAGCTCCAGAACTCTGAAAACGCCTAAGGATAGCTTCATTGCGTAGAACGTCCGGTGTGTGTGTGTTCGGGCTTAAGTGATACATATTTCATCATGGGACAGCATAACCCATGTAAACAAACCATTCGGCAGCATACACATCGTACAATATGTATTTTTCAAACAAAATGGGAAAAATTTTGAAATCCTTCACCTTGGAGTTCGAAAAGAAGAAGGAATTGAGGTGTCGGCTTCTACCACATCCGCGCAGCCCCTACCAGCCCCTTGCAACCCCACACTCACCTTCTACAGCCCACAAAACCTCTGGACAAGGCCTCTCTCTCTCACCCTCTTCACTCTCACACTTGAGAAAAAGAAGAAAGGAGGGAGACGATGGAGGAGGAGGAAGAGAGAAATGAATTTCTCTCTCCTCACTCCCTTAAATACCCCCTCCATGTGATGGAGGGCTGGGATGAGAGGGGAGGAGATGGAGGGCTCTCCACCCACACGCCCCTCCCTCCCTCTAATGCTATAGGGGCAAGGCCCAAGGGATTTGACCCCCTATGATGGGCCAAGCTCAAGGGTGTACAACCCTTGAGCCTAGCTCCCAACCACTCTCCCTAAATTAGGGAGAGTAGGTCTCTCCATAGACCCCACTTTTTGACCCAAAGGTCAAACCCTTTTAAAAATCAAATTTCATATATATATATATATATATATATATATATATATATATATATATATATATATATATATATATATATATATATATTTGACTTGATGGGCTGGAGCTACCCCCTAAGGGGCGTCCAGCCAATGGGTGCTAAGCTACCCACTTCTATAATTTCCAAAAACCAACCCCTTTTTGAAAATTTTTAACCTTTTCAAAAATGCCTTTTTAAATACCATTTTTTTGTATTATTGCTTTATTTTTTTGAAAAGTAGCATGGGCTGAGCTCATGCTCACGTGGGCCACATGCTAACTACCTTTTCCAAATTCCAAATTAAGTCTTGGAGATTTTTTGAAAAAGTCTCTTTTAACTTTACAAAAATCAAATTTTAATATTTCATAAAACCTTAGTAAATTTTTCATTTAAAAGCTATGTTTCAATCATTTAAACAATTCCATTTCAAACCTTATTCTTTGTATATTAAAACCTAAGTTTTAAATTTATTCATTTAGGTTTTCCATTCTAACAAAATTCGCTCTCGTCGTGACTCTTATTTACCGATATACCCATTTTTCGCCATATTACATGAAATATTTTCCTGGTTTAGGTTTCAAATTCAGAGTGAACCTACTTAGATGTGTTATAAATCTAATCTAGGGATATCGGACCTTAGTTCGCCAAGGTCGTCCTTAATTGCTTCATAAATCGAATCTTACGCGATTAAGACTTCGTATTGCTATATTAGCACAATTATGAGAAATTCTTGCGACAAAGCAAGATGTAACAAATAATGAAGCACATGTCAATACAAAATATCTCAGAAATATCATGGTTCTTACATTAGTATAGCTGTGTGGTGCTTGAGACCAGCACCTTAGGGTCTAGATATTATTCCCTTGCTTTAGGCGTTTTTAGATTTTGAGAAAAAAAATATCGAGTTCTTGTTTTATGTTGTTGTGTGTCGTTCATTTATAATGTTCTTATTTTGTGATTCTCGTCCAGTATATTGGTTCAATTAGGTGTCATAAGCTTTAGTTAGCTTTAGTTTTCATTTTAATCCTTTGAGTGTTGTTGAAGATCAATATTTTTTATGTGCGTCTAAATTAGATTTTAGTTTCCATTAGTTTGATTTTAGTGTAGCGTGTTGTGTAGGATTTGAATTTCGTATATTAGTTTCAGTCATTGGGGTTGTTGTGTCATTGTAAGGTAGTTCTCATGATGTATCATATTGAGTTTAGAGTAAATACAGTTTTGCGTTTTGAGATTAGTAGAGTGGAGTGTGAATAGTTAGATCATGTTTTCTGTTTTGATTCAAATGTCAGTATGTTTGTTGTTTAATTTTTTTGTTTATTAGTTTTAAAATTTCATTCATAAACTTGTATCCATGTATTTTAATTTAGATCTTGACTAGAGTCATTAGTGTTATATCTTTTAGTTGTTAATTTAGTGTAGATTTCATATTAGGTTGTGATCAATTCGTTTTTAGTTCAAAGTTCTGTAGATAGCAGTTTGTAGATGAATATTTGACGTGTTTGATATTAGGTTAGTCATAGATTACTTAGATTAATTACAATTCCTAATTTTCGTTTCAGCTAATTTAGCATTAAGGTAGAATATCGATTTTTCGTGTAGTGTTTAATTCAATAGATTTTCCAAGTTAATATTTTCTGTTCATACCCTTTGCATTCTTTGTGTATAAGTTTCTTTAGTTAGGTTAGACATAGGTTATGTTAGTTAATTAAGTAGTTTAGATAAGAGAGTATTTGAGTCTTTGTTGTGAAAAACATTTTTGGTAAGGATGATACACCTCCAATTTTGTTGATTGCATGGAAGGAAAGTTTTTAATGATTTGTCCAGTCAATTTGCTTATGAGTTATGGTTTTAAATGTGGAAAACCCTCCTTGACTTTCAAAACAGTTCCTAAAGTTGTCTTTCACGATTTTGGCCAGAATTTAAATGCTATATTCTCCTTTAAGACCAGCCAAAATCGTGTATTGTGATTTTGGAAAGGTTTTCAAAATGACTTACTTGTTTTTAATGCAAATATGGAAAAACGCATGAGCTAATAGGCTGGATGGTTTTTATAAATTGAAATCTTTCCTATTGAGCTTTTAAGGCAAGAATGGAGGGGAAATTAATTACCAAATTCATGGATTCATATTTTTAAAGCCCTAATTACTAATTGTCTAGTTTGCCTTAGCATTAATTAAATATTAGTTAACTTAGTAAGCTTAGAATTAGGATTAGATTAGAGAAATCATGTGTGTCCATGTAGGTATTCATTGACAT
Source organism: Nuphar pumila (assembly GCF_984573655.1). Taxonomy (NCBI): domain Eukaryota; kingdom Viridiplantae; phylum Streptophyta; class Magnoliopsida; order Nymphaeales; family Nymphaeaceae; genus Nuphar; species Nuphar pumila. The sequence continues at coordinate 77,711,410 of NC_143257.1, forward strand.
TAGTTTACATTCCATTTAAGGGTTTTAATTAGATAGATTAATTAGGAGTTGAGCATTTTTAGTAGGTAGTCATTTTAGGTTACATTTAAGTTATGAGTTAAATTGGAGTCACATTAGTATTTTTAGGAAATTACAATTTAGTATTAGTGTAATTAGTCCACCTAGGGTGGCGTGAAGTTTAAAGACATATTCTAAAACTGCCACCTAGATAATCCTTAACCCTAGTTAATTATTTTCTAACTCTAGGTACTTAACTAACCCTAGTTATTAGGATAACAATAGTTAGTATTTAACCGTAATTAGTTTAGTTAAACCCTAGTTGACCGTAACGTCCCTTAGTTGGAAACTAACCTAGTCGACCTTAGTTAGTAATTAATTTTAGTGATTCTAGTAGTCTAACATTAGTTAACTAACCATAGTTAATTAGTAGTTCTAGTTAGTTAACCCTAACCGCCCCTAACTAACCTAAGTTAGTAGCCAACCCTAGTAGGTAATTAAACCCTAGTTACTTTAGGTAAGATCCTAACCCTAGGTACCTAATCCTAACTGTATACTAGAACCGTAGTTAGTCTTACCCTTAGTGATTAATTACTTTAGCTATCCTAGTTAACCAACCCATAGCGAGCCATAGTTAGCTGACCCTAGTCGACTTTAGTTAGGCCCTAACCTTAGTTAATATCTAACCTAGTTAGTAAGTAATCCTAGGTAGTTATCTAACCCTATTTAGCTTAGTTGTAGGTTAGTAGTTGTTTTATTAGGTTAGAATTACACTACATTAATTAGTTCATTGGTTAATTATATTAGCTAGAGCATATTAGATTTAGTTAGATTTGTGATCCAGTTAGATAGTTTAGCATTAGAGTTAGTTAGTTAGTGAGTTTAGGTTAGATTAGAGTTAACGAGTGATTTAGATTAGAATTAATCTTAGTGGTTTAGGTTATTTCTTAGATTTTAGATAATTAGCTTAATTGTTGCCCTTTTATGTATTAATTAGTAGTTTAGATTAGTATAGGACTGTGTTTGTCCAAGGTTTATTGTTTTAATGTCATTAGTGGATTTAAATAAATGAATAGTGCACTGAACATAAACCCTGATTTTTACCCTGTCATGCACTCATCATTTCATGTGGATTTTTCTTGAGTTTTCTAGAAATTATTTTTCTATTCTTCACATCTGCGTGTTAACTGTCTGCAGACCAAATTTCAGCTCAATCCGAGTTGATTTGGTCTGGTTTCTAAGTGTTTTGTGAAAACAGCTTTTTCGGGTTTTCAAATTTCGGGTCCTGCGATTTCCAAGATTATTTTGATTTTGAAACACTTATATCTGGAGATCCATAATGTATTTTTCAAATCTGTAAAGTGTGTCAGATTCTTGAATCTGTCAGTTATAGAACAGAAATGATTTTTGAAAAATTAAAATTCGTTTAACCCCTCAAATCTGTGATTTGCGAAAAGTTGTTAGAGTCCACTTTTACATTCTTTAGGGACAAAACAATCATTTAGTTAATTGTTTGATTTAGTGTAGTTTTCATATTTTCTAGTATTGTAGTTAGTGAATTAATAGTATTTAGATTAATTATGATTGATTTGCTTAGTTAGTTTAGTTAGACAGTGTAATTTTAGTTTTCTATGTTTATTTAACTATAGTTTAATTGTAGAATTAGTTTAACATTAAGTGTAGATGTAATTTAGAGTTAATTATTAATTTGTTTACTGACTTTGTGTTTTCATTGGTGTAGGTTGATAAGTTAGAACAGGTGTAATTCAGAGATGAAGTGCAACTGCATATGTGGTAAAAAGACAATTTTGCCCCTGGAGATCTGTTGAAGACTTAGCTTCCTGCTTAGTTTATTTTCGTAGTTTAGACTGTTATTTAATTTAAATTTTAATATTGACATAGTTGTAAACTTTGTTATATTAATAAAATGTTATTTTAGAAATATTTCAGAATGTATACCGTTCCCTGTGGATTCGGCTCGTACTCGCCACTTCTGTGGAAAGTTGGTTTTTATATCTTTGGTTAACGATTTTCCCTTGTTTTCATTGAAAAATGTCGTTTAAAAATATGCATCCAAAAAGTCAAACAAAACTCCACCCCACTAGGTTTCTTCTCGGCTACAATAGCAAAAACCTGAGACTGATGCTCGGGTTGGGCTTCATCCAACAGAGTAGCTACCTCAATAGCTTCTTCGAGCGACTTAGGCCCGTTAGTGAACACCTTAGTTCTCAAAGTAGGCCTCAAACCATGAGCAAACTTCATTGCTCGATCATTCTCCACAACGTAAATGGTTGATTTTTGATAAATGCTCTTTTTAAAAGATAGTTTTTCAATAAAATCTTTGGAAAATCGTCAACCAAAAGTAAATAACCGACTTTCCACAAAGTGGTAAGTACGGGTCGAATCCACATGGAACGGGAATTACTCAAGTATTTCTAAGAAATTTGATTTATTAATCAATACACACTAGTCACAAATACAATGTTAATACAATGACAAATTAACACTAAAATAAAATGGAAAAGCAATTCAGTCTTCTATTGCATGCCAAGGGTATTTCTGTCTTTTCGCCACTTCTCAATTTTCACACTTTGAAAAGAATCGCTGGAAAATTATTATGCTTTTCAACCTAAAAACACAGGAAAATACAAAGTTAGTAAATCATTTAATTAAACTAAACTAAAATGTAAATTAAACCTAATTCTGGAGAATTTAAACAACTAAAACCTAATTAATAATAAAATTCTAAAATCAATTAATCTAAGTCTAACAATGCTGGATGATGCAGATGCCGCAATTAAAATGCAGAAAATACTGAAAACAGCCCGAAAATGACTAAATGAATGAAATTACAAATCTACCCCTAACTAGTGTAAAATAGACTTCTGACAGCTCTTCGGAAAATGACTGTTTGAAAAAAAAAACAAGGTTTGATTTTCCCGAAATTTATTCTATTCTGTAACTAACAGATTCAAGAATCTGATAGTTTTTACAGAATTAAAAAATGATATCTGGAACTCCAGATATAAGCGTTTCAAAACTGGGAAAAATATGGATATCGCAGGTCCCGAAATTTTAAAATCCGAAAAAGTGGTTTTTACAAAACACTTAAAAATCAGACCAAACCAACTCGGATCGAGCTGAAATTTGGTCTGCAGATAGTTAACACGCAAATAAAGTGAATAGAAAAATAATTTCTGGAAAACTTGAAATTTTTGCACATGAAATAACGATGGTGCGCCAGGGCAAAAATCGGGTTTTGATTTCAATGCACTATTCACTTTGGGATTCTATTTTAAACTCTATGAATGCAATCTAAGTGCAATGCAGACCTAAATGATGCTGAATGACAGTTTATATGCCGATACTAAATGCAATGATGCTAAATGTAATGAAAATGGAATAAACTATGCAAATTATGACTAAAGCTATGTTAATTACTAATGCAAATGCAACTAATATACTTAAAACTGCACACCTAACTATATGAATTAGTAATTGCAGTTAATAAGAACTAAATACAAATTAACTAAATGAGAACAACAAAAAACAAACACTCACTATAAGTCATAGAAACATCTACTTCTAAAATATGATAAATTTGAACACAGAACCACTCAACTAACTGACTTTCTATTTAATATTAACTAAACTAAAATTAACTAAACTAATAAAGTCCAAAGGGGTGCGGTTTTTAAAAATAAGAATTGGACTCGATTCACACCACACTTGGCTAGGTCGACTCGACTTGGCTTAGACTAGATACACGACTCATCTAATTGGGTCAATTAGGTTGAGTAGATTAGGTTAACTACCTTAGACAATGCCTAATTTAGACACCTAAAATTAATACCTAATTAATTAAAAATAATAAATAACAATAATGACTCCACTACTTATACGCCTAATATATGAAACCCTAGTTAAGACCTTCCTAAACAATAATCCTAATTACTAACCTAAGGTTAACACTATTAATTAAATTAATTACTAGTAATTTTATGGTAAATCACTATGGATGGTTAGAGAAATAGGAAAGAATAAATGCTCAAAGATAATTTTGGGAAAGTTGATAACTCCAAAAATCGTCCAGCTAGAGGTTTGTCTATACTTACCTTAAATCTCAATTTAAAAAGGTAGGAAGTGGAAATCGTCCAACTAGGGGTAGTTACCTTCTTTAGTGTCTTTCATCACCTACTAAGGTAAGTAGACAATTTGAAATTGTCTAATTCAAGATAGTCTCCATGGTTTTAGCTTACCAAAAATGGTTTACAAAACAAATAATTACCTTATTCAAAACCGTGATCCCCTTTTTAGAAAAGATTTGAAACTTCTATTCAACTTTCCAAAAAATTATTGATTCTATCTTGACTATCCTTCCTTAAACCCAATTTCAAACTTGCTTAAATGGGAGTCAACGAATTTGGAGCAATCACTTCTCTCAAGACATTTTTCTTTTTGGAGCAATTACTCTACTATTTCAAATCAACTTTCCTAAAACCACACCAAAAACGTTTCCTAGACTACAACTAATGAATGTAGACAATTAAATTAAATGAACTAACTTAAGGAAACTTACTAAACATTTCAATAAAAACGTCTAATGCAGCCAAGATCTAATGCAATGCACCTAGACACACTAAAGACTTTCTAAATGCACAAGACACTTACCAAAAGCAGCCTAGAGCTCTAATGGAGCTCTAATGGCTGACGCCCCACCTTGGGGAAGAAGACTCTATACACCAAAGACTCGATTTTACATAAACTAATAAAATCATAATTTTTACTTTTGTTTTTCAATATAACCAATTGACTCAAATGCAAACTTACTCAATTATAACTAAAGTAAATCAAAACCTACTGAAACATGGCTTGTAGAGACAATACATTTATCACTAAAAGAAAACACAAACAACAACTATATTCAACCACAAATTGCACACGCATAAATCAAATAATGCAACTAGACACACCTATAATATCAAAAGACTGAACATGAATCATCTAATACAAAATTTTATACTAACGAAGCTGATATGTTTGATCCAATATTGCTGATAACCTATAAACCACAGAAAACTCAAACAATTAAATTGGCTAATATGGATTGACATGCATTTCATGATTTTTTTTTGTAAGAGATTGGTTCTAATTCCAATTTCTTTTATCTCAAATGCTTGACAAGAGTTTTCCTTCTTGAGATCTTCTATCTCTTGAAGTAACACTTTATTTTGAGAGTCAAGAGTTGAATTTTCAGTTTTTAACTCTTTGTTTTTAGAACTTAGACTCTTAAATTTAGCATATAAATCATTGAATGCTTCTAATAAATCATCATAGTCAAATTGACTTACCGAATCTTCTTTTGCTACAAAGCACATGTTGGCGACTTCTTCATTTGATTTTTCATCGAAAGAGGAGTCACTATTATCCCAACATGCTTGAAATGCCTTTTTCTTCTTGAATTCGTCCTTGGGCTTGATTTTGAGAAGAGGACAATCTTTCTTGATATGTTATGCCTTTTTGCAGGTAAAGCACTTGACTGCATTTGGATTGGAAGAATCCGCTTTCTTTATCTTTCTTTGAAATCTTCCCTTTTTGATGAATCTTCTGAATTGCCTTGTGATGAGAGCAATATCTTCATCTTCATCTTCTTCTGAATTTTCAGATTCAGAAGTAGCGTTAAAAGCAAAAGATTTTTTCTTGGGTTCTTCTTCTTGTCTGTCTTGAAGTTGAACTTCATATGCCATTAAGTTACCAATCAAATCTTCAAGAGTGAGAGTGTTTAAATCATTTGCTTCCTCAATAGCTGTGGTTTTTCTCTCCCATTCAAGAGTTAAACACCTTAGGATCTTTCTGACTAAATCCACTTGTGAATATTCTTTTCCAAGGGATTTCAGAGTGTTAGTAATATCGGTCATTCTTGTTACCATGTCTGATATAGATTCATTTTGCTTCATTTTAAACAATTCAAATTTATGAACTAAAGAAGCAATTTTAGATTCCTTTACCTTTGACGTACCTTCGTGAGTCATGAGAAGAGTATGCCAGATTTCATTTGCTGTAGAGCATTGAGAGATGCGATTGAACTCTACCTTGTCAACGGCACAATACAATGCATTCATAGCCTTGGCATTAAGTAAAGCAGTCTTATTTTCTTCTTCGATCCATTGACTGAAATTAGTTGATGGCATTTGGTACTTTTTTGAAACGACTCTGCAAATTTCGAGATCCATGGATTGTAAGAATATTGTCATTCTCACTTTTCAGTATCCATAGTTTGTCCCGTCGAAGAGAGGAGGACGAACATAGGAGCATCCTTCTTTGTGTTGAGATGTTGTAGTTGTCATGCTAGATGATAGTTAAATCAAAATAATAGCAAACCTGCTCTGATACCAAATGAAAGTGTAGTAGGATTGAGGCAACGAGCACAAGAGGGGGGGTGAATAGTGCTTTTAAAAATTGTCTACGAAATTTTGACGGATTTTGCAATTCACAAAGCAAACACACAAAGAACACAATAATTTATCTTGGTTCGGTCTTTCCCGACCTACATCCAGTCCCCAACAAAACCCGCTTGAGATTTCCACTATCAACCTTGTGTAACTACAAGATCATACATACCAAATCCGGTCCCACTTCCAGTAACACACCTACTGAAAGCAAACAACTCCTTTAAACCAAGGACTCCTTTCTTTTACAGAAAATTGAAACAAGTAACAACTTACAATACAACCTATGAGCCCTTCTTTTGAATGCAAATGAGCTGCAATTGGCTTTTGAGGTTATTGAAATACTCTACTCACGAATTCACTATCTCGCAAAGAAATTTGAGTGAAAAACTGAAGTGAAAAATATCACGTGAGTAAGAAAATGAATATGAGTGAAAAGCAAAGAGTAATTGATTCAAATTGATTGAATTGTAGTGCTTTTGAGTGTAAAATGCACTCATATTTATAGTTGAAAGTTTCCATACGTTGAGGGTATGAAAGGGTGTCAAAACAGTCTGTTTTGAACGATCAAAACATTTGAAAAATAAAAAGACACGCCTTTTTAAAGTTTAAGGAAAAATGATAAAATTAGTTGACTGAAACAGTAGTTAGTCGACTAATAATTAGTTATTAGTAGACTAACAATTATCGTCGGTCGGCTGATCTGTTAATCGAGCTGTTTGAAAATCTGAACTTTTAAAACTTAGTCGACTACTGCTAAATTTCCAGAAAACACATGTTCTGTCCAGTCGACTGATAAAGTCATTAGTCGACTGCTGCTAAAATTTCCAGAAAACAACCATTCTTTCCGGTCGACTAATAAAACCTTTGGTCGACTAATTTGATAAAAATGACTTTTTAGAAAATATGGCACGAAAGGGTTAGTCGACTGGTGAGTCTATTGGTCGACTAATAAACACGAAAATTTAAGAAAAGAGTTTTCTAAAAAGATTTTCATGAAGGGTTCTTTTAGAAAAGTTTTTCTAAAGACTTTTTAGGTAAAATGCAATCGAAATATGCACTCTAAGTAAGGCTCTTACAAGAATCTAAGACTTTAAATGAATTTTACATTTGCACACAAGTCTTCAAAGATTCTTCATCGAATTCTTCAATTCTTGTTCATCATCTTTCTTCATTGTCATCTTTCTTCATTGCCTTAGCTGAAATGCAGTTGATTTACTTGTTCATCATCAAAACCTTGTACTTGAAGTATCATGTACGACTTCATTGTCGTAACACGCATCACATATCATCAATTACCATGAATCACATCTCACTTCAACATTAACATTTGTGAAGCTAAGCTCTGAAATATAGTCATTGCATCTGTACAAATGGAGCCACGTTTGCTACATTCTTCTATTATGCCATCTGTGTGTGATTACCTCTTTGTTTGTTTGTTTTGTATGTGTGTTTCCACATTCATTTAAATCATATCTGCATTTTCGCATCTGCATATTCTCTGCATTTTCATCATTTGTGTGTTGTATTAGATTTGCATTATTTATTTCATCATCACCTTCATGGAATTACCTTCGGTATGCGCATCTGCATATGCATCTGTATCCTTTACCTGCTAAACACCTGTGCTACTTATCCACTCACCTCTTTGTCGCCAAAGCCATGCACAGCTGGTGACCACCGTGATAATCAACAATATGAGTATGGTCAGGGAATGAGACATTGCACCCCCCCCACCTTTTTATTTTAATAAGAGTGCTTGATACAGTTGAAGGCCATTTGTTAAAGCTGCTGGAAGCGATTTGTAGAATCCAACTTGCAGAAACTTATCTACAAGTGATATCCAAAGTTGGTTTGCTGCTGAGAGTGATTCATCAACTTACTGTGCGATGGTAAAACCAAGTGAAGAATTTGATATGCTATACAAGTTTGATCCGTTAAAGTCAACCTGTTGCAGGAAATCAAGTAGAGGAGTTAATATATTCAAGTTGTTGTTAGCATTTATTCACTGCTCAATCTCCATGATAGCCTTTGTACCTCATCCTATCATACTCCCCACACTTATACTCACCTGTAGCCTCACTTGCTGCAGCACATCACTTCCACTTCCAGCTCTTATCACCTGTAGTAACCTCCAACATTATATTTGTAGCCACATTCATGTACCTATTATTTCCACTTCCTAGGTGGTATAACACATCTCCATCCCTTCACTCACCTCACTTGCCACACTTTACATCCACAACACCCATGCCCCTGCTGCATCCTCGCTATTCAAAATACACCACCAGCATGTACATTTGTTCTATCATCGCCCTTTGCACACTAAACTTCACCTCCACTTTCCACAGTGTGCACACACACTGTGTGGAGACTCGATGTAGGAGCGCCTCACTACGAGATTAAGGCCAACATTATTCAGATGCTCCCATCTTTTTATGGACTTAGTCACGAGGATCCCTACCGACATTTAGATGAATTCCTCGAGATCTGTTCTACTATAAAGATACATAATTTTGACGATGATGCTTTGAGGTTGACACTATTCTCGTTTTCATTGAAGGACAAGGCCAAGTATTGGCTAAAGTCCTTAGATTCTGTAGAGATAGGGTCCTAGGATCAGTTGCAGCAGGAGTTTCTTCGAAAGTATTTCCCCATTGGTTGTACGAACCAATACCGTAGAGCCATCACTAGCTTTTCAGAGATAGATGGTGAGCATTTTCATGAGACTTGGGAGAGAATGAAGGATCTCCTTAGGAAATGTCCCCATCATCAGGTGCCGAGATGGTAGCTGGTGCAAAGCTTTTACGATGGATTGTCTGACAGGAATCATCAGATGATCGACTCTTCATGCGGGGGGACATTCATGTTGAAGAGCGAGGATGAAGCATGGCGGTTATTTGATACATTGGCCGAGAATTTGCTCCACCATGCTTCGAGCTCTCATTCGGAGAGAGCCACACCCAACACTCAGAAGAAAGCTGGTGTTCTTGAGATTGGTCCATCTACTGCATGTTATCGTCGCGAAATTTTTCCCCGTCTTCCCTTCCTTGCGGAAGAGAGAAAGAGGAAACGCTTTCGCGCTTCAAACTTGACCGAATTTTGGAAATTGCTTTTGAAATACTCGCCTCCGTTTTTGAAAATTGCGGGAAAATCCATGGGATGGGGCTCGACCTGTCGGTACGAGGTTCGACCGTTCCTGCCGCCTTTAACAGGGGTAATCGAACCAAGGACCAAAACTATGCTTGACTTAGTTAAATCATCAAAATCGTGTTCTATCCTAGATGCACAAAGAATTCAGGCATGTGCTTATGAGATTTTGGAAAATGGAAGTAGGAAAAACATGATGTATGCTTGAAAAATATTTGGAGTTGAAAAGATTCTCTCAGGAAAAAGCTGAAAGTCACTTTCTCATGAAAACTCTTGTGAAAAAGGGGTTTTTGAAATCACGGGAAAGTTCATGAAGTTGTGGGAAAATCATGAATGGTTGAAAATCCTGGGAAAATGGAAGTGATTCTTGAGAAAAAGGTGAACCTTTGAAAAGGGAAACACTTCTTAGGAAAACTTGGACTTTGAGAGTTTTCTTAGGAAAATGATGAAAAATTTATAGGAAAACTCATTGAAGAAGGAAATTCAAAACTTGGGGAATCGAAATCCTGGGAATTTTACCTTTTGAATACTTGGAAATCGATTTTGGATCTTGGAGAAAGATTGGAAAACTCTTTTGGATCTCTTAAGAAAATAACATTTTCCAGGGAAAACTATGGGAAAATTGACTTGGGAAAACCGATTTTGAAAAATCCTTAGAGTTTCTTGAGAAATCGATTTCTTGAGAATGAAGTTTTCTTGAGAAAATCTTGAGAAAATCAATGATTTCATGATGCAAATGACATGAGTAAATGAATGCCCTTTGAAAAGATTTTCTGAGGAATTGGTTGGAAAATGTGCATTAAGTCCAAATAAATCCTTCACATATTCTGACTGTGGCCATGAATATGTTCAGAACTTAGTTGATTTGATGCACATGATTTTGAAAACTTTGGAAATATGATGTGCATTTTAAGATAGCCTAAGAGTGTAGGCTCTATGTGACTAGTAGAAAGATGATGGATCTGGGTCTCGTCCATATTCCGACTAGGGCCGTAAATATGGATCCCACCGAGTCCATCAACTCCCTAAGAGTTGGTGCACGTGCCATTCGTGAACATTCATAGTGCTTTTGAAATAAGATGTATGCATCACATAAGCAGGATATTTGCATAAATTCAAACTATATGATATGCATCCTAGTCTAAGCAGGAAATTAACTCTCTTATTCCAAAATTTACATTATTACATCACTAAATAAAGGAAGTAAAAGAAATTTGCAGACTTCAGCTCCTTCTTTTGATTGTTCCTGCCAAACTTGAAATAGGGTTAGCTCAACTATGTGGGTTTTTCCAAGATTTTCCAATAATATTATGAAATTATTGGATTTAATTGGATATAAACCCTATTCTCATGCTTCCTTGATATTTGAAATGATGTAAATGCAGGAAATTCAGTAGAAAATAGTTTGAAATTTGGAATGGTGGTCAAAATGACCAAAATACCCCTAATTATAAAGTTATACCTTTAAAATCAGGGTTTTTTTTTTGAAGGAAAACTTGGTAAAATTGAGATTTTGAAGTTCAAATTGAATCAAATGATGATGAAATGCAGTATGACATGCTGCTAAACACATTAGGACTGTAAAATCAGAATTTGGCATTTTGCAATTTATCCAAAATAACGAATTTCGCTTGTTTTTCACTTGGATCCGGGTCCTGCGGGACCCTGTTTTGGTATTATGGCTAATCCGAACCTCAAATGGATTCCAAATTGCACCAAATTCGGTATGAAGCATCTACTTACTCTGATAAACAACCTAGAATGCTAAAAATCACGAAATGATATGATTTAAATTCTAAAATTCAAAAAAAGTCCTAAAATGGTGGATTTTGCCTATGGATCCAAACCAAATGCAATGCCTAATATGATAATGCAAGATTTACATCATGGAAACTTATGATATTTCACATACTGCTAAAATACCTGAAATGGAACATTTTTGGTTTTTACAGCCTTGGGATTTGAGCCATGGTGAGTTCGGCAACAGTGATTTAGTTCTGACAGAGGTAAAAATCACCCTAATCTGATGTAAAATAGAAAACAAATATAAAACCACCATGGAAATTTATGAAATTAATCAGAGATATGAACGACATCTACATGAACAACTTTCATGTTAATGACTTTGGCATTTGATCAACAGAAACACAGATAAAAATATAACTATTCCTGCCTAAACTAACAGAGCAGACAAATGTAGCAAAACAGGGGACTGACAAAACAAATCCGAAGCAGGTATCAAAACTATTCTAAAAATCACAGGCTTTCAGATGCAAATAGAGGACATCTCGGACACAACTTTCACTTTTTACAGTTTTGGATTTGGAGCAACACACAAAGATAAACCACAGCCCTAAGTCGATCTAAGATCTCAGAGGCCCAAATTAGGCTCTGACACGTGTCCCGAACTCTCGGATTTTTGTCAGACATTAAAAAAATTCAGAAAAGTCTGAGAAAATAATATTAAAAAATAGACATTATTCCGAGTTCCGAACATCTTTCGGATTGAAAATCGGATCTCCCATGAGGGATATCTCGATTTTACAAGTCGGCAAATGATTTTCAAAACGCATCCCAGGTAGAAAAAATCCGACTTGCCATATTGAATGTTTACCACAGTAAACAAATTCAAATGCCTCCAAATTTTTGGCACTATTTTAGGGACACCTAAGGGCGCATTTTGTGATTTTTTTGGGATTTTTAATAAAAAATAAATGCATGAAATGACGTGTGAACTGACTAACAAAGACAGAGACTTACTGAAAATGCGCAGAATTGAAATAAATGCTAAATTAATCCTAATTAATTCATGAAACGTGCTAAATTAATGAAATAAAATGAAAATTAAATCTAGATAAATGCATGAATGTTAGAAATCATCAAGGAAGCATAATTAAATATTTTTATATATGTCGTTTTATGAGAATAGCTCAATCCATCTCTCGGATGAGCTCTTTTTTCAAACGACTCCCGAATCAAATCATGGCATCAAATCAAGAGGAAAAGAAGTGCACTTTGCTTCGTTACGCAGCGTAGAAGTTCTTGAAAGGGGCGGCTATCACGAGTTTCCTTCGTCCTTCGCTCCAGGCTTCGGATGGTTCACCAAAATCGACCTATGCTTGAATCGAATTGGCCACTGCACGAACTTTACTCTACCTTCTCCAATGAGCCAAAGGGGGCACGATTTCCAAAGTTCAAAATCAGATGTTAGGAAGGCTAGGTCGAATTTTTCAGTTCAGAAAAATGGTCTCCAAAGATGGTCCTTTCTCCTGGGCGTGGAGCCTTGTTTTTATAACTTTTCTGAAGAAATTTGAAATTCAAACAGGCTCAATCTGAGCCCTCCATGTGGCGTCATCTCAGGGGGTGCTATCTGGAGGTTTGAAATTCGAATTTGGCTTTTGCAGGGAGCCCTCAGGTGGCGCCACCTCATGAGGCTATTTTGATTTTTGAGAAAAATAAAAAAAATGGAAATTTTGTGGGTGAGACACCTCAGCAGGGGAATTTGGAATTTTTCAAAAGTTTGCTTGATTCTCTCTGCAGGGAACTCCCAGATGGCGCCACCTCAGAGGGTGCTCTCTTGGAGTTTGAATTTCAAATTCACCTTTTGTAGAGAGTCTTCAGGTGGCGCCACCTCATGGTGGGCTACCTTTATTAAAAATAAAATAAAAATCAAAAAATGGAGCCAAGTGGAGTCCTGGAATGGTGCCACCTCAAAAGGTGTTTGACACATGTCAGAAGGTCAGAGCAGTGGGCTCAGAAGGCGCCACCTCAGAGGAATTTGAATTTTGCTTTTTTTGGTGAAAGGAGATCTGGACATGTGGCAGTCTAGGACGGTTCCAAGTGTCAGCCTGCTGGAGAGGTTCTTCAGATGGCGCCACCTCAGAGGAGAATTCGAATTTCAAATGGAGGTTGGCCCTGGAGGAATGGAGGATGGACATGTGCGCCACCTCAGGGTGGCTTCTACAATGCCATGTGGCAAGAGGGAGGAAAAGGAGGGAAGGGACATGTGGCGCCCTCATAGGCCATCTGGAAAAATCAGAGCTCCGGATTTGCGCCACCTAGGCCTTGTTTGAACATTTGAATGGTTTGCTTTTTTTGAAGAAAGCCAGGAGTGACATGTGTCTCCTACTTTTTTGAGAAAAGTAGGGAGAAGACATGTGTCCTCTACTTTTTCTGAAGGAGTGAGAAGGAGACATGTGTCACCTGCTTTTTCTGAAAGAAGCAGAAGATGACACGTGGCAGAGGGGAGAGAAAGAGGGCCAAGCCATGTGGCGCCATCTCAGACAACATGGAAAAGGGTAGAAGTTCAGAATTTTCGCCACCTATGAGGAGATTTGAATATTTGAATTCTAGCTTTTCTGAAGATAGCAAGAAATGACACATGGCAGTTGCTTTTTCTGAGGAAATAAGAGCTTGACACGTGTCCTCTGCAGGAGACACACTCCAGATGGCGCCACCTCAGAGGAGACAAGCCTACCTTTTCTGGAGGGATCTAGGAGTGACACATGTCTCCTACTTTTCTGAGAAAAGTAGGGAGAGACATGTGTCAGGCTACTTTTCTAGAAGGAGGGAGAGGTTGACACGTGTCTCCTGCAGGAGACACACTTTAAGTGGCGCCACCTCAGAGGAGACAAGCTCCACTTTTTCTAGACAGGACAACCTATGACACTTGGCATCTCCTGGTAATCTTGGAATGACACATGGCGCAGGATGGATAGGGTGACACATGGCAGATAAATGGGATGACATGTGGCGGCTTCTTAGGGTAGCCCCACGCTGACACTTGGCATAGAAATGGGAGGAGAGAGAAAAGACAAGTGACACCAATCCACGGGACAAGGCTCCTATATTTTTGGGTTTTTCAAAATTCAAATTTTCAAAAGAAAAGCTTGTGTGACACCACCTCAGTGTGGGTCCCGCATTGCTTCATTATTGAAATAAGGATAAAACAACAACTTCTTTTTGGAATTTTCATAAAATCTGGACTAATTGGTAAAATAAAATTTTTTGGAAAGAGTTGGCCCTTGTGGGGCGATTTTGTAAAAAGGAGATATTTGAAATTGTTGACAAAATGGCAAAATCTGAGATGAAGTAGCTGAAATCCATATTGAAAACTATCTAGATTGTTTTCCTGAGGAAATATTTTGAAATTCAGAGCCCTGGGGGTAAAATAGGAAGAATTGATAATTTTGAAAACCCAGGGTTTTGAAATCAGTTTTGAAAAGAGTTAAAATTTCAATCTGGATTGAAAATTTTGAAATCAAGAGTTCTGGACCTCGAAATGACATGCTATGCAGTGTAGTGATTTGAAATGCTCATGCAATGATATGCAATGTCATGTCTTATGAAATGCAATCTTGAACCAAGACTTGGAGCTGTCTGTCTCCTGTCAGGAATAAAATTTTGAACATCTGAGCTAAAAATAGGGAAATTTTGAGAGTTCCAGATGAAATTTGGACTTTTGCAAGGTCTGGGCTCAGAAAATGACCATTTTGCCCTCCAGCGATTTCAGAGGCTGGATGTTGATGCTTGGTGGAAATGTTGGGGAGGTGAGTGAAAATTTGGGGTGTTTACAGATGCCCCTCTTTGCTACTAAGCTAGCTCATGGCCAAGCTTAGTGGCAAAGAAAAACACACCAAATTTGGGCTATAAAAAAATGCCCCAGTTAGAAGGATCTGACTGGGTATGAAGAAATTAGCCCGAGGAAGATGGTAGATATGAAATGGAAAATGAAGAGAAAAGATTTGCTCTATGAGAGCGAAGTTCAGGTTTTTGCCCTTAACCTGGATGGGACAGAAATACCTCGCATGGAACGAAGCTCAGGTTTTGACCCTTGACCTGATTGGGGAATGGAATATCTCATCGAAATGAGACTCAGGTTTGTACCCTTAACCTGATTGGGCGGAAGATGAAATACCTCTTTGATTGAGGCTCAGGTTTATACCCTTATCCTGATCGGGCGGAAAATGAAATACCTCTTTGATTGAGGCTCAGGTTTGTACCCTTATCCTGATCGGGTGGAAAATGAAATACCTCTTCGATGGAGGCTCAGGTTTGTACCCTTATCCTGATCGGGCGGAAAATGAAATACCTCATTGGTTGAGGCTCAGGTTTATACCCTTATCCTGATCGGGCGGAAAAATGGAATACCTCTTTGATTGAGGCTCAGGTTTGTACCCTTATCCTGATTGGGTGGAAAAATGGAATGGAATCCTCGAAGGAAGAGACTATGATGGAACCTTCGGATTTTGCACAATAAATCCGACAGGGTTTTTGCAAAAGGAAGGAAAAATGGGGTCCCTAAAGCTTGAAAAGGGATTGATTTTGGGCGTCTCATTGCTGAGACTAAATCAGCTTTTGAAATTGCCTTTTGCGGGAAATGATTGGTGGTTTGACCTCAAACCGAAATGGGACTGTCTATGGTGGGACAGTGGGGACACAGAGAAGTGTGCAATCTGAGAGTTCATGTTCTCAAAGAAGGGAAGGAATCAAGTCCTTAGGAGGGATTTAAAATTGGTGTCTGGATGTATCAAAGACGGATATCAAGCTCTCACTTCACGTCAGGATAGCTAGAAAATATTGTCAAAATATTGAGAATTTTATTGTTGATTCAAAATATTTGAAAATGTTGCACATTTTTGCAAAGATATTCTTTCTTTTCTACCCAAAGCATTACCTCCAAACAAGGTTCACTTTGTAGAATCGAGACTTGAAATCCAAATTACTCGCAATTGACCTTCTTCAAAGAAGTTATCAATTTCCTTGATATGAGCAAGAAATAGAATTTGATATTATAAAAGCAGTTGATGAAAGAGTATTGATAATAGAATTTCAGAAATTTAAAGAGGATTCTTGATAAATCTGGCAGTTTGATATCCTGAGGGCTTCTCTCATGATAATCTTTCTGCATTCTTTTGACTCTCTTGTGTTTTGGCTGCATTCTCCTTTATTTTGGAGATGTTTTGACTTTTTCTCTCTTTCTTTTTCCTCTCTTTCTCTCTTTTGGGAAGGGTACGTCACAAACTCCTTCAACTTGGAGATGTTTCGATCCTTCTTGGATGATGGGTTTGGAAATCTTTGGGCGATAGCTGAAATTAAATATCTTTTAGGGATTGTCGAGAGGTTCATCGCATCTGCCTTCATCTCGACAGTGCTTTGGACTTTCCCTGGAAGGATCCGTCACAAACTCCGTCATCTTGGAGATGTTTCGAATCTTCTTTGGCCCCGAGGGTCTACTCACCTAATTCGCCTTCATCTTGACGACAGGTGAGAGATCCCTTTTGCGGATATTTAATTGCAGCTTAGGTGATTTTGAGGAAACGGGGCTTGGGTAAATGCTCTCTTTTCTAGCACTCAGGATATTTTCACTGCCTCGTCTTTACAAGAATAGCCTTTAAAGATGCGCCATTGACTGCGATCAATATCGATCATCTACGATTTTCAATAACATTGAATCTTCTTTTCTGGCCATATCGAGGACTTATCCTTCATCCTTTTGGTTGGCCAATAGAAAGAATTTGAAGTTTGAATCTCTTTTCGCAAAAGCTTCACTCTTTTGGGAGTAATGCTAAAGGTAAATTGAGATAAAGGATTGTGCAATAAAGATTCTGAAATCAACAATTAATTGATTGACAAATTGATAAAACTTTCTTGAAATCCCTAGTGAAAGTGAGTATTTGAAATCCGGCTCAATACATCCGTGACGAAAATTCTCCTCTCTTTTTCCCCAAAAAGAGAGACTCAGGCTTAGCCCTTACCTGAATGGGAAATGGGAAATACTCCTCTCTTCCCTGAAGAGGAGGTGTTTGCAAAACGAACTTTCGAAGAGAAATTGAGCTTTCGTCAAAGCTCCCTAATATTAGGCTTCTCTTATGGAAAGGGGGCCGATAATAGTGAGGTCTGAAAAATTGGGTCATAAAAGGAACGAGTCCATCACACTCTCCTTGCAAAGAGGGTCCTTCATGACGAAAAATGGCCTAGTATGAAATTGGGGGGGGGGGGTCACAAGAAAAGCGAGTCTCTCCCTATCAAAAGGGTTCCTTGTGTGAAATTGGAAATTGTTTTGCAAACGGTTCACAAAGACGCGAGTCCCTTCAAACTCTCCCTGAAAAGGGGCTAAGTGAACAAATTGGATAGCATGCGAAAGAACGAGCTCCCTCGAACTCTCCCTAAAAAGGGTCTTTCGCAAGAGGAAATGATTGAAATTGGATATTGAGATTGATTGACCCGAAGGTCGAAACTGGAAGTTGGAAATTGGTTGTTGAGAATTGAATGACCCGAAGGTCGAAATTGGATGACCTGACGGTCGAGATTGAGAATTGATTTGACCAAAACGGTCGGAATTGAGAATTGGTTGACTGAAAGGTCGAAATTGTGTGACCCGAAGGTCAAAATTGAGAATTGATTGACCTAAAGGTCGAAATTTGGAAATTGATTGACCCGAAGGTCGAAAATTGGAAATTGGAAATTGAGATTGAGAATTGGAAATTGGGTGACCCAGAGGTCGAAATTGGAGAATTGCCTGATTTGAAGATTTAAATTGGAATTTGGAGGTCAAAATGTCAAATTTGAGCAATCGACAGACCCTGAGGATCAAAATGACTTGTATCAACAAGGGAGAATGATGAGTTAGAGTCAGAGCTCGAATAAAATACAGAGATCACGAGTCGAAACCCGGATCAACAGAAGAAAATGAAGCGCTCGAGTCAAGGCTCGAGTAACTAAAGATATCTCGAGTCGGAACCCGGATCAACAAAAGAAAATGAAGAGCTCGCATCTGAGCTTGAATAGGATAATGAGATCACGAGTCGGAACCCGGATCAACAGAAGAAAATGAGAGGCTCGAATCAGGGCTCAATTAAGATGATGAGAACACGAGTCGGAACTCGGATCAACAAAAGAAAATGAAGAGCTCAAATCTGAGCTCGAATAAGATAATGAGATCACGAGTCGGAACTCGGATCAACGAAAGAAAATGAAGAGCTCAAATCTGAGCTCGAATACATAGAGAGATCTCGAGTCGGAACCCGGATCAACAAATGAAAATGATTGAAATAAAAGCCCGAGTCGGAACTCGATTTTCTGAAAAATTGGGATTTTGAAAATGTGTCAGTTTGAGTACTGGATTTTGAAATAATACCAGTCCGAGCGTTGGGTTTTGGTTCAGTATGGATGATGACCTTTTAATTTTAAGTCTTTAGGAATTGTGATGGGACTATTTGTTGAAATCCCAATACTGACTAGATTGTTGTTAATGCAGTTGAATGCAAATGAACATGAATTGATGCACATGAATGCACAAGTGCGTGAAATGAGGAATTTGTTTGTTCTGCCTGCATACAGAACAAAATTTTAAAATGCCCCAGTGTAACTGAGAAAGAAAGTTTGATCATTATTTGAAGAAAATAGGAAGGATTACAAGAGGAGAATAAATGTTTCAAGTATAAAACTTTTTCAAGTGTCGAGCATTAATAGGATCTGGCAATTCTACCCCATCAGCATTGATGAGCCGATATGAGTTGCGGGGTAATGCTTCTTTGACAACATAGGGACCTTCCCAATTTGGCGACCATTTGCCGCCGGGACGATGCTTGAGATAAGCTGTGGATCGAAGTACTAAATCATTGACTTTGAATCTTCTTTCGATGATAGATTTCGCATATTGTCTTGCTACTCTTTGGCGATAGGATTGAGCATGTTCTGCTGCTTTTAGCCTTCTCTCGTCGAGCAAGTCTAACTGCACTAGTCACTGCTGTTGGTATTGATCAAGAGGTAATTGCAGAAGTGAAGCAAATTTCAAAGCGGGCTTCTGAACATGTAGCGGCAATACTACTTCTGTTCCATAGACCAATTCTGATGGAGTAGCATTCATTGGTGTACGAATGGTGGTCCGATAGGCCCACAATGCATCGTGGATCTTCTCATGCCAGTCACGGCCTGTTTCCACAGTTCGCTCCAAGATACGGATTATAATCTTGTTGGTGGCCTCTGCCTGACCATTCCCTTGAGGATAATATGGAGCGGAAAAATGATGATAGATCTTGAATTTTGAGCAGAATGTCTTCATCTTTTCATTCTTGAAATGACTGCCATTGTCTGACACAATGTCATGTGGGATGCCGAAACGGCAAAGAATGTTCTTGTGAATAAAAGAGACCACGTGTCGGCCTTCTACTGTGCGGAGACTGATGGCTTCTACCCACTTGGTGAAATATTCTGTCGCGGCAAGGAAATATTTGTGGCCATTTGAAGCTGAAGGAGTGATGGGACCTACGACATCGAAGGCCCACATGGAGAACGGCCATGGAGAAACAACAGACTGTAAATAAGTTGCTGGAGCATGGATGGAAGGTGCATGTATCTGACATTATACACACTTCTTCACATAATGATAACAGTCTTGTTGCATAGTCTTCCAGTAGTACCCTGCTCTTATGATTTGCTTGACAAGGGTTTGGTAGCCGACGTGGCCACCACAGATGCCTTCGTGTGCTTCTCGCACGACTTCTTTGGCTTCGTCTTCATCTAAACATCTGGAATACTCTGAACTGAATCCACGACGATAGAGGACATTGGCCAAAATGAAGTATCGAGTAGACATACGCTGGATTGCTCGTTGCTCTTTCTTTGAGAGTTCTGGAGGAAACTCGCCAGTTTCTATGAAAGTTTTGATGTTGTAATACCAAGGCTTCTTCTTTTGCTCAGCTTGGTTTACTTGCTCCGATGGAAGGAAAGCAGGTTGGTCAAGTCTGCCAATTTCAAAAGAGCGACAAGATTCTCCATTCTTGAATGCCATAATGGAGCCTAAACTGGCTAGGCTATCGGCCACTTGATTAAAATCTCTCTTGATATGGAATAACTGAAATTCTTCGAACTTGCTGACGAGAGCTGAAACAATTTTCTGATAGGGAAATAACTTCTGATCTTTGACTTGCCATTCAGCTCGAACTTGATTGACAAGTAATGAGTCACCGTAGGCATGTACTCTCTTGACATTGAAGTCTAATAGAATCTTTAGACCTCGAATCAGGGCTTCGTATTCAGCCATAATGTGAGTGCATTGAAAGTCTAGCTTGAGAGAAAATGGAATCATCTCCTTTTCTGGAGTGATTAATAGGATTCTGATGCCTATTCCCGCCATATTCTTAGAACCATCAAAAAATAAATTTCAGACTGGAAATTGCTGGATATTGCAAATTTGCTCATCAGGGAAGTCATCTTCGACTTTCTCTTCTTCGGCCAGAGAAAAATCCGCCAATTGATCCGCAATTGCTTGGCCTTTGATTGATTGCTGCGAGACGTATTCTAAGTCATACTGCATCAGTAAGACTTGCCATTTGGCGACTCGTCCGCTTAGGAAAGGCTGCTCTAAAATATACTTGAGAGGATTGAGTTTGGACAAAATTTTGACCTCTGATGCCAACAGGTAGTGTCTTAGCTTCTGACACATCCATACCAGAGCTAGGCAGGTTTTCTCTATTTGAGAGTATCTCTTTTCATAATCTATGAAAGTCTTACTCACGTAATAAATGGCGTGCTCTATCAAGCTGCCTTCTTTGTATTGCGCCAAGAATCCGCCGCATGCGACTTGATTAACTGAGATGTATAATAGAAGAGGTTTTCCCAATTCTGGCGGCTTCAGGATGGGAGGATTAAGAAGATACTTCTTGATCCGATCGAACGATTGCTGGCACTCTGGTCCCCATTCGAACTTCACTCCTTTTCTGAGCAAGTGGTTGAAGGGTTCACATCTCATCGCCAAATTGGAAATGAATCGTCGGATTGACTGCATACGTCTTTGAAGGCTACGTAGTTCTTTGAGATTCTTCGGGGGTGGCATATCAATGATAGCCTTTGCTTTGGCTGGGTCAACTTCAATTCCCTTTTTGCTGACCAGAAAACCCAACAGTTTGCCTGATTTGACTCCAAAGACAAACTTTTGTGGGTTAAGCCTTAACTTGTAAAGAATAAGAATTTTAAAGACTTGATTAAGTGCTTCGAGGTGATCTTCTTCCTCTTTAGATTTCACGAGAATATCATCAACATACGCATCCATGATTTTGCGCATCTGATCGTGAAAGATGACAGCCATTGCCCGTTGATACGTTGCTCCAGCATTCTTGAGCCCAAAAGGCATAACCGTATAGCAGAAAGTGCCCCAAGGCGTAGTAAAGAAAGTTTTTGATTGGTCGCGGGCGGCCAACTTAATCTGATTGTAGCCGGAATATCCGTCCATGAAAGAGAACATGGCATGTCCTGCCGTGCTATCGACTAGAAGATCGATGCTTGGAAGTGGATAGTCATCCTTTGGAGTTGCCTTATTGAGGTCTCTGAAGTCTATGCAAATCCTTACTTTGCCACTTTTCTTTGGGACAACGACGATATTGGCTAACCAATCTGGGTAGTCAATAGCTCGAATAAATCCTGCTTTGAGCAGATCTTCAAGTCCTTCCTTGACTTGCTGTTCTATTCTGGGATCCATTTTTCTCAGCTTCTGCTTGACTGGCTTAGCATTCGGCTTTAAGACAAGACGGTGTTCGACTAATTTGGGGTCTAAGCCCGGCATGTCTTCATACGTCCATGCAAACACTTCTTCATGCCGCTTGAGAAAATCTGTAAGCCTTTTCTTTTCTTCTGAACTCAGACTGGTTCCGATCTGGAGAATTTTTGGATCTTCCTCTGAACCGATATTGACACCTTCAGTTGGATCTTGTACTAGAGGAGATGGTTTGTCCTGCTTCTGAACTGCGGCGAACTCCGGTAATTCTTGAAGAGACTGATCATATTCTGCATAATCATCAGACTGCTTTGCACTCTTGTCATTTCCGGTACTTGATTTGATTCTGTGAATTGCTGTCGACTTCTAAAAGGCCTTGGGATTGAGAACGAGCTTCTTGATTGTCCGAGAAGTCATTCTGAAATTTTGGAGAAGAAATTTGGTTCAGACAAATTGGCCTATAGTAAGACAAGCAATCATTTGAAGAGAACCATACATAAAATGGCATTGAATTATAAAATGATGAGACAGACAAAAAGGGAGTAGATGACATCCGGATAGACAAAGAAACTTGAAATTTTATTGATTGAATTGATCAATGACATTGGTAAAATGAGACACTTATTTGGAAAAGAATAGAAAGAAAATAACAAATGGTCTTCATTGTGCCCCTTTGACAAAAACAGTCTTCCTTGATGCGCTTCCTCCGGAGAACCCCAATCCTGCCCTGTGGAGACGATGTTTCTGGATCATTGGCTCGATGCGGCCATCTTCGTTCTTGCTGAGTCCCTTGAAGGGTTGATAGCCATGCTTCAGGAGCAAATCGAATCCCCTTCTTGATTTCATGAATTGAGGAAACAAGGGATGATCCTTAATGGCGCTGTAATTGATCCGACCTCCAACCTTGAAAAATTGAGGACCTTTCCATCGGGCCATGGCTACTGTGTGCAGAGATGGTTCTGATGGTGCCTGAAGTATTTCTCGATTCTCTCCGAGATTGATCTCTTCACTTTCCCTGATGCTGGGAATATCTGCATTAAATGAGGGCCGAGGAATCATTGGTTGTGGGAGCCTTTCTTCTGGGTCTTCTCCCAGTATTGTGGTAATCATTCCACCTTTTGACCACTTCACGCATTGATGGAGGGTAGAAGGCACTGCATTAGCATTGTGAATCCATGTCCTTCCGAGCAGCAAGTTGTAGGTTGGTGGTACATTAACCACATGGAAAAGGACGGAGTGCACCGAATAGTTGATAAACATTTCCAGAAATATCTTGCCCTTGGCTGTTTGACCATGATTGTCAAACCCATAGATAGTGATGGGATCTGGAATGTATTCTTCGTCCTTGATCCATAATGCCTTTGCTGTCATCTCGGGACAAATATTGAGGCTACTACCTCCATCGACCAGCACATGGGGAACCGTCATTTCTCTTACTCGAACGACAATGTACAAGGCATTATTATGAAAGGAATGAGGCTTTGGAAGGTCCTCATCTGAGAAGGTGATTGGCGCATTGGTCATGACAGAGTTCACAATCTATGCCATGTCTTCAGGAGTGGTACTGGGTTTAACCTTGATTTTCCTGAGTAAATCATTCAGTACTTGCTGGTGCTTGCTAGAATTCTTGGTCAAGTCAAGGATGGAGACATTGGATAGAGCAGTCAGAGGCTTCTGACTTGACCTTTCTGACCTTGGTCTAACGATTTGCTTGAAGAAGCCAGGAGTTCCTTTTGACTTGGGAACTGACTTCACAGGTGTTTTCACAACTTTCATTTTACCGAATGCTGAAATTAAGTCCATCTTCTTAGAATCTGGAGCTGCTTGTCGTAGCACCGTCACCTGATGCTGAACTTGGAGATCTTGCGCAGAACATGGCTTGATATGTTCATGCGGTAGAAAGGGTTGTGCAGACACTACTACTGTGGTGTGTGAAGGGAAGGGGTGATTGAGAATGTCCATTTTCTCTTCTTCTTCTCCTTCTACCAATAGATTCTTTTCAATGAGATCTTGCACGATGTTTTTGAGAACAAAGCAGTTCTCGGTGTTGTGTCTCACTGTCATGTGAAACTTGCAGAACTGATCTTTCCATTTTCCCATGGGCACAGGGAGATCGGCCAATCTGGGCAATTTGACCATCTCTTTCGATAGCATGTACTCGAGCACATCTTCGAGTGATTGGTCAAGGTGAGTAAACTTTCTGTCGTAGCTCCATCCTTCATGTTTAGTCTTCTCACACAACTTCGACCCTTGATCCTGCTGAGGAGGCTTGCTGTACTGAGGAGCAAACTTTGCTTTCTGATCCTTGTTGTTCGAACTGCCAGTGCCGTAGCAGTAATCTTTCTTCTGCCCTTTGTATCGATTTTGGCTTTTGTTGTTGTTGCTGGCAGAATAAGTGAAGTGAGCTTTCTTCTTCTGCTCACCATGGGAGTTGTTCTTGGAAAAGGTGAAGCCTTCATAGACTCCATTTTCCACACTCAGCTCGAGCCATTCGGCTCGTTCAGTCAGCTCAATGAAGGTCCTGGACAGCGCTGTGGAGATTAATCCTCTTAACGGCTGCGAGAAATTGTTGAGGATTAAAGACAATGCATGCCCTTTCGAGATAGGATCTCTCATCTTATTATAGGCTGATCTCCATCTGTGAATGAAGTCCCGTGCTTTTTCATTCTCATTCTGCCTTAAATTGCAGAGATGACTTAGTGTAGGCAGCGCTTCTGTGTTGAACAAGAAGCGTTCAATAAAGAGATTCACAACTTTGTCGAACTCCTTGAGCTCGATGGGGTTGATATGCTCAGCATACCACTTAGCTGCAACTCCTTCCAAGCTGCGGGGGAAGCATAGAAACAATGCTCGGTTATCCCTCTTAAACCGAGAGCATTCAGGAAAGAAAGTGGCGAGGTGCGCTTTTGGGTCGCCAGAACCATCGAATTTGATGAATTTTCGGGGGAGATTCTCCAGATCATCATCCCCTTCTAAGCCATCATAAAAGTCCTCACTGGTGAAGACTTTCTTGCCCTTGTCGCGGGCTTGCAGATCCTTGACAACTCGGGCCATTTCTTTAAACTGTGCTTGCAAAGGTTCTTCTTTATCTCTGCTCTTTGATCTGCGGCTTTTACTTTGGCCACGCTTCTGAAATGCCGGAGGCACCTCATATTCTTCATCTGTGTTTTCAGTTGAGTCTGATTCATCTGAAATCTCTTCTGGCTGGATCTGCTTCTTGGGAGCCTTCTTACCCCTGTGACTATGGAACTTTTCTCTGAATGGGTTCCTTTCTGAGCTGGTCCCGGGCTGCTCATTCATCATCTTATTCATTATTTTTCTGAACATGGCATACATTTGAGGGTCTATGCCGTCATCTTCTTGTTGTTGCTCTTGACTCCTCTCGGATCGAGGGGAACCCATCTCTTCTTCCGATGCTGACGAGTACTGGGATGCCGTGGTTCTTTTGCCTGATCTTGTCTCAACCATCAAATGGTATGGATGCTCTCTGCAGGTCAAAGACCTGATTAGATTATGAAGGAATTAGCTTTTGGAAGAAATATTTGTTGAAAATATGGTAGACAATTTGGAAAAGATGTCCCATTACTAGGGAATGAGTCGTCGTGGGAATCACGACAATTGTGTTGTCATTCCTTCTGCAAAAGAAATAAACAACGAAAACATGCCTTGTTACCTAGGCGAGGTCGTCAAACCACAATGGAAAGAGAAAGAAAATTTTATTGAAATGGGGAAAATATGATTTTATTGATCCTGACAAAGAGGTGGGGGACAAACAATTTGCCACCATTCATGATAGTCGGCAGACACTCTAGGACCTGGAAAGATTTTAAGAGAGACAAAGGAATCCCAGCCGTAGCGGGCAGAGTGATATGCCCCGGACCATTGTGCGGAAGTGAGATCAAACTCTGCCATAACTCCTGATAATAGTCGGGCTTCGACATACTGCTGCCTCTGGGAGAACTGCCGAACACATCTCTCTGGTTGGTAGTAAGTGCAGAAGAATGGTCCCAGCAACTTGAACCGCTTGCCATAAGCATACGTATATCTGGGAGGAGACAGCTACCGATCAAAATAGTCCCAAACTACGTCATCCTCTTGAATGTTGTTGATCATAGACCGGTACTGCGCCACTGGAAGGAGTTCTTGTCCATTGTATCTAAAAGAGCTTGCTCAGGCTGGAACGTGTTGGAAAAACCAGGAATGAAGTGCGTAGATGCATCCTTCAACTAAAATGGATTCTCCAAGTGAGAATCGAGTCAGATCTCGATAAAGGAAGGCGAGCACTGCCATGGCTATAGAGAGGCGATTGGTTTGCCGATTTCCCCATCTTCTCATAAGTTGGATTATTCTGATGTCCATGTAGTTTTGTCCATCTGGGAAGAGGGATAATCCTACAGTGCACAGAACCATCGCATTTTGAATCCTTTCTTTAGCTGTTCTTGATAGCGAACTGACTTCCATGAAGGTCCCGTACTGGCGGTATAACTCAAGTAGGTCAACATATTCATTTCCTTCCAACTGGATCAGGGGCCAAGATCGGCGGCCTGTCATACGAGCTAAGGAGTCTCGGGGGTCCAAACCCTTGACATTGATAAGGAATTGATGCTCTAATGGGTCTCCCGGTTGACCGGCTGGTTCTGGTAACCCCATGATTTCTGAAAATTCATCCATCAAAACGGTCATCTCTCCCCATGGGAACCAGAAGGTACACGTTCGAGGATTCCATCGCTCCGCCATTGCATGGATCAGGTTGCCATTGATGGTCTGCTTTCCGACTGCTGATGCCAGCTCTAATCCGCACTCTCTCAAATGGTCCGGGAACATTCGGGAAAAGCTCTTTAGCCAGGAATAATACCACCGGGGAATGAAAGTTCCGGTGCTAAGGGCTCGATGTTCAGGACGACCTTGTCGCACCTCGAAGGAGATGTGACCTTCAGGAAAGATAGGATTGACTTGACTGGATGCCATCGAACTGAAAACAGAGAAAGACTCAGAATGAGACTTAGGAAAATGTGAGAAATTTTGAAAAATTTTGCAGTCAGGATAAAAATGCAGCTAGAAATTCGAGATCTAGTTGAAAGGTAGGATGTAAAATCGCCTGGAGTCTTGGAAGAAATTGGATATTTGAGAAAATTATCCAGGGTTTGAGAAAAAGACCTTGTGGAAAATAAGGATGTTTTTAAAAAAAAGACCTAATAAGTTGGAAAACATTGGGAAGTATAAAAAATTAAGGAAATCATACACATACAATCACATCCTGCACAAACATTTATGCACATACAACACTCCCTAAAAGGCTGACTCTAGATGCATCAATTTTGAAAACAGCTGTAGGACCCTAATCCTAACACTAAGTTCAGATCATCTTTGTCCAATCCAGTTATGCCGATATACTCAAACCGAAATCCGAGGTACTTGGCATAGAGTTTCAACTCCGGTTCTAAGGTAAGGTTTTCCAACATCCTTGAGCGCCTACTGATATACTTCGGACTGTGGCCCGCGGTACGTGGTAGGGGGTGTTAACCCAAATAGTTGGCCCAGTTGTGAGGCTCTGTCCCGAACTATGGTCCTGGAAGAGAGCCCAGCAACGTGAAGACCGGGTAATGATAGGTAATTGGAGATTTTGAAAAATGATCACATGCAAGAAATAGAGGGCTCTAAGTCCTAGAGAGATAGATTTTGAAAACTTTGAAGAAGCATACATTGTTTGCATTCAGATCCTAAATTGAGGAGGGTTGTATTTAGACCTAAGTCTATGTGAGCATGAAAATTTCTCCTCAATCTGGTCCTACCAAACCATGCCTAGTCTATATGCAGTCAATGTCAGCTAGGTCAGAATCTAGGCACCTAGGCTCACATGATATTGAAAGTAAAGAGCTGACATTTTGTGAACATAATTTCAATAATTGAACTAAGTCAAGCATAATTTAGGTCAGACAAGGACAGGTCCCATCTCGGTCGCCAAACCTGTTATCGTCGCGAAATTTTTCCCCGTCTTCCCTTCCTTGCGGAAGAGAGAAAGAGGAAACGCTTTCGCGCTTCAAACTTGACCGAATTTTGGAAATTGCTTTTGAAATACTCGCCTCCGTTTTTGAAAATTACGGGAAAATCCATGGGATGGGGTTCGACCTGTCGGTACGAGGTTCGACCGTTCCTGCCGCCTTTAACAGGGGTAATCGAACCAAGGACCAAAACTATGCTTGACTTAGTTAAATCATCAAAATCGTGTTCTATCCTAGATGCACAAAGAATTCAGGCATGTGCTTATGAGATTTTGGAAAATGGAAGTAGGAAAAACATGATGTATGCTTGAAAAATATTTGGAGTTGAAAAGATTCTCTCAGGAAAAAGCTGAAAGTCACTTTCTCAGGAAAACTCTTGTGAAAAAGGGGTTTTTGAAATCACGGGAAAGTTCATGAAGTTGTGGGAAAATCATGAATGGTTGAAAATCCTGGGAAAATGGAAGTGATTCTTGAGAAAAAGGTGAACCTTTGAAAAGGGAAACACTTCTTAGGAAAACTTGGACTTTGAGAGTTTTCTTAGGAAAATGATGGAAAATTTATAGGAAAACTCATTGAAGAAGGAAATTCAAAACTTGGGGAATCGAAATCCTGGGAATTTTACCTTTTGAATACTTGGAAATCGATTTTGGATCTTGGAGAAAGATTGGAAAACTCTTTTGAATCTCTTAAGAAAATAACATTTTCCAGGGAAAACTATGGGAAAATTGACTTGGGAAAACCGATTTTGAAAAATCCTTAGAGTTTCTTGAGAAATCGATTTCTTGAGAATGAAGTTTTCTTGAGAAAATCTTGAGAAAATCAATGATTTCATGATGCAAATGACATGAGTAAATGAATGCCCTTTGAAAAGATTTTCTGAGGAATTGGTTGGAAAATATGCATTAAGTCCAAATAAATCCTTCACATATTCTGACTGTGGCCATGAATATGTTCAGAACTTAGTTGATTTGATGCACATGATTTTGAAAACTTTGGAAATATGATGTGCATTTTAAGATAGCCTAAGAGTGTAGGCTCTATGTGACTAGTAGAAAGATGATGGATCTGGGTCTCGTCCATATTCCGACTAGGGCCGTAAATATGGATCCCACCGAGTCCATCAACTCCCTAAGAGTTGGAGCACGTGCCATTCGTGAACATTCATAGTGCTTTTGAAATAAGATGTATGCATCACATAAGCAGGATATTTGCATAAATTCAAACTATATGATATGCATCCTAGTCTAAGCAGGAAATTAACTCTCTTATTCCAAAATTTACATTATTACATCACTAAATAAAGGAAGTAAAAGAAATTTGCAGACTTCAGCTCCTTCTTTTGATTGTTCCTGCCAAACTTGAAATAGGGTTAGCTCAACTATGTGGGTTTTTCCAAGATTTTCCAATAATATTATGAAATTATTGGATTTAATTGGATATAAACCCTATTCTCATGCTTCCTTGATATTTGAAATGATGTAAATGCAAGAAATTCAGTAGAAAATAGTTTGAAATTCGGAATGGTGGTCAAAATGACCAAAATACCCCTAATTATAAAGTTATACCTTTAAAATCAGGGTTTTTTTTTTGAAGGAAAACTTGGTAAAATTGAGATTTTGAAGTTCAAATTGAATCAAATGATGATGAAATGCAGTATGAAATGCTGCTTAACACATTAGGACTGTAAAATCAGAATTTGGCATTTTGCAATTTATCCAAAATAACGAATTTCGCTTGTTTTTCACTTGGATCCGGGTCCTGCGGGACCCTGTTTTGGTATTATGGCTAATCCGAACCTCAAATGGATTCCAAATTGCACCAAATTCGGTATAAAGCATCTACTTACTCTGATAAACAACCTAGAATGCTAAAAATCATGAAATGATATGATTTAAATGCTAAAATTCAAAGAAAGTCCTAAAATGGTGAATTTTGCCTATGGATCCGAACCAAATGCAATGCCTAATATGATAATGCAAGATTTACACCATGGAAACTTATGATATTTCGCATACTGCTAAAATACCTGAAATGTAACATTTTTGGTTTTAACAGCCTCGGGATTTGAGCCATGGTGAGTTCGGCAACAGGGATTTAGTTCTGACAGAGGTAAAAATCACCCTAATCTGATGTAAAATGGAAAACAAATATAAAACCACCATGGAAATTTATGAAATTAATCAGAGATATGCACGACACCTACATGAACAACTTTCATGTTAATGACTTTGGCATTTGATCAACGGAAACACAGATAAAAATATAACTATTCCTGCCTAAACTAACAGAGCAGACAAATGTAGCAAAACAGGGGACTGACAAAACAAATCCGAAGCAGGTATCAAAACTATTCTAAAAATCACAGGCTTTCAGATGCAAACAGAGGACATCTCGGACACAACTTTAACTTTTTACAGTTTTGGATTTGGAGCAACACACAAAGATAAACCACAGCCCTAAGTCGATCTAAGATCTCAGAGGCCCAAATTAGGCTCTGACACGTGTCCCGAACTCTCGGATTTTTTTCAGACATTAAAAAATTCAGAAAAATCTGAGAAAATAATATTAAAAAATAGACATTATTCCGAGTTCCGAACATCTTTCGGATTGAAAATCGGATCTCCCATGAGGGATAGCTCGATTTTACAAATCGGCAAATGATTTTCAAAACGCATCCCAGGTAGAAAAAACCCGACTTGCCATATTGAATGTTTACCACAGTAAACAAATTCAAATGCCTCCGAATTTTTGGCACTATTTTAGGGACACCTAAGGGCGCATTTTGTGATTTTTTTGGGATTTTTAATAAAAAATAAATGCATGAAATGACGTGTGGACTGACTGACAAAGACAGAGACCTACTGAAAATGCGCATAATTGAAATAAATGCTAAATTAATCCTAATTAATTCATGAAACGTGCTAAATTAATGAAATAAAATGCAAATTAAATCTAGCTAAATGCATGAATGTTAGAAATCATCAAGGAAGCATAATTAAACATTTTTATATATGTCGTTTTATGAGAATAGCTCAATCCATCTCTCGGATGAGCTCTTTCTTCAAACGACTCCCGAATCGAATCATGGCATCAAATCAAGAGGAAAAGAAGTGCACCTTGCTTCGTTACGCAGCGTAGAAGTTCTTGAAAGGGGTGGCTATCACGAGCTTCCTTCGTCCTTTGCTCCGGGCTTCAGATGGTTCACCAAAATCGACTTATGCTTGAATCGAATTGGCCACTGCACGAACTTTACTCCACCTTCTCCAATGAGCCAAAGGAGGCACAATTTCCAAAGTTCAAAATCAGATGTTAGGAAGGCTAGGTCAAATTTTCCAGTTCACAAAAATGGTCTCCAAAGATGGTCCTTTCTCCTGGGCGTGGAGCCTTGTTTTTATAACTTTTCTGAAGAAATTTGAAATTCAAACAGGCTCAATCTGAGCCCTCCATGTGGCGCCATCTCAGGGGGTGCTATCTGGGGGTTTGAAATTCGAATTTGGCTTTTGCAGGGAGCCCTCAGGTGGCGCCACCTCATGAGGCTTTTTTGATTTTTGAGAAAAATAAAAAAAATGGAAATTTTGTGGGTGAGACACCTCAGCAGGGGAATTTGGAATTTTTCAAAAGTTTGCTTGATTTTCTCTGCAGGGAACTCCCAGATGGCACCACCTCAGAGGGTGCTCTCTTGGAGTTTGAATTTCAAATTCACCTTTTGTAGGGAGTCTTCAGGTGGCGCCACCTCATGGTGGGCTACCTTTGTTAAAAATAAAATAAAAATCAAAAAATGGAGCCAAGTGGAGTCCTGGAATGGTGCCACCTCAAAAGGTGTTTGACACATGTCAGAAGGTCAGAGCAGTGGGCTCAGAAGGCGCCACCTCAGAGGAATTTGAATTTTGCTTTTTTTGGTGAAAGGAGATCTGGACATGTGGCAGTCCAGGACGGTTCCAAGTGTCAGCCTGCTGGAGAGGTTCTTCAGATGGCGCCACCTCAGAGGAGAATTCGAATTTCAAATGGAGGTTGGCCCTGGAGGAATGAAGGATGGACATGTGGCGCCACCTCAGGGTGGCTCCTACAATGCCATGTGGCAAGAGGGAGGAAAAGGAGGGAAGGGACATGTGGCGCCCTCATAGGCCATCTGGAAAAATCAGAGCTCCGGATTTGCGCCACCTAGGCCTTGTTTGAACATTTGAATGGTTTGCTTTTTCTGAAGAAAGCCAGGAGTGACATGTGTCTCCTACTTTTCTGAGAAAAGTAGGGAGAAGACATGTGTCCTCTACTTTTTCTGAAGGAGTGAGAAGGAGACATGTGTCACCTGCTTTTTCTGAAAGAAGCAGAAGATGACACGTGGCAGAGGGGATTGAAGGAGGGCCAAGCCATGTGGCGCCATCTCAGAAAACATGGAAAAGGGTAGAAGTTCAGGATTTTCGCCACCTATGAGGAGATTTGAATATTTGAATTCTAGCATTTCTGAAGATAGCAGGAAATGACACATGGCAGTTGCTTTTTCTGAGGAAATGAGAGCTTGACACATGTCCTCTGCAGGAGACACACTCCAGATGGCGCCACCTCAGAGGAGACAAGCCTACCTTTTCTGGAGGGATCTAGGAGTGACACATGTCTCCTACTTTTCTGAGAAAAGTAGGGAGAGACATGTGTCAGGCTACTTTTCTAGAAGGAGGGAGAGGTTGACACGTGTCCCCTGCAGGAGACACACTTTAAGTGGCGCCACCTCAGAGGAGACAAGCTCCACTTTTTCTAGACAAGACAACCTATGACACTTGGCATCTCCTGGTAATCTTGGAATGACACATGGCGCAGGATGGATAGGGTGACACATGGCAGATAAATGGGATGACATGTGGCGGCTTCTTAGGGTAGCCCCACGCTGACACTTGGCATAGAAATGGGAGGAGAGAGAAAAGACAAGTGGCACCAATCCAGGGGACAAGGCTCCTATATTTTTGGGTTTTTCAAAATTCAAATTTTTAAAAGAAAAGCATGTGTGACACCACCTCAGTGTGGGTCCCGCATTGCTTCTTTATTGAAATAAGGATAAAACAACAACTTCTATTTGGAATTTTCATAAAATCTGGACTAATTGGTAAAATAAAATTTTTTGGAAAGAGTTGGCCCTTGTGGGGCGATTTTGTAAAAAGGAGATATTTGAAATTGTTGACAAAATGGCAAAATCTGAGATAAAGTGGCTGAAATCCATATTGAAAACTATCCAGATTGTTTTCCTGAGGAAATATTTTGAAATTCAGAGCCCTGGGGGTAAAATAGGAAGAATTGATAATTTTGAAAACCCAGGGTTTTGAAATCAGTTTTGAAAAGAGTTAAAATTTCAATCTGGATTGAAAATTTTGAAATCAAGAGTTCTGGACCTCGAAATGACATGCTTTGCAGTGTAGTGATTTGAAATGCTCATGCAATGATATGCAATGTCATGTCTTATGAAATGCAATCTTGAACCAAGACTTGGAGCTGTCTGTCTCCTGTCAGGAATAAAATTTTGAACATCTGAGCTAAAAATAGGGAAATTTTGAGAGTTCCAGATGAAATTTGGACTTTTGCAATGTCCGGGCTCAGAAAATGACCATTTTGCCCTCCAGCGATTTCAGAGGCTGGATGTTGATGCTTGGTGGAAATGTTGGGGAGGTGAGTGAAAATTTGGGGTGTTTACATTGCACTACAGTGCAAGGTAGACATGATTTCTCAGAAGCTGGACCAGCTTCTCTCAAGACCACCCACTACTCAACAGGTGTGTACTCTGTGTGTCAGTCTGGCACATGATATTACTGAGTGCCCTTCGGCAGCTGAGTACCCTGAATTTGTTCAAGAACAAGTTCAGGCAGCTCAGGGTTACGTCAGACCGCAAAACAACCCATTCTCATCTACATATAATCCGGGTTGGCGTAACCATCCCAATTTTTCATGTAAGAATCCACAGTCTTCCAAGCAGATGCCTACATCCTCTCAGCCAGCTCGACCGCCATCTTTTTCTTAGACATTTTCGAGGCCGAGCTATTCTCAGTCTTCTTCTTCATTTCCTCCCCCGATTCCGCAGGAGTCTGCCCAGCAGACATCTTTTGAGGAGAGACTTCTCCAGGCATTCCAAGAGGTGAAAACCTCTAATCAGAATGCCTTTGAGAAGTGTAGCCAGATCTTGAGCTCACATACACAGTCCATTGCAAAGTTAGAGTCGCAAATAGGACAGTTAGCGAAGGCTATCAGTAGGAGACCCGAGGGTACATTGTCGAGCCAGGATATCATAAACCCGAAGGGCAAGGACCAGATGACCGGAGGCCTGTTTCATGTTGAGTCACAGCAGCAGGCCAAATCTATTATGGCCCTGGGAGTGGACGTGAGTATCACGTCGAGAGCAGAGAGAGTAGAGAGAGGATCGAGGAGCCAGAGACCATTGTTTCACCTTTGTCGGCCCAACCATCATTATCATCCCCAGCCCCATCATCACCATCACCATCACCATCATCATCATCTTCATCCTCAGTGCAAAAGAAGGATAGGAGTGAGTCTTCTCACAAAGAGGGGGAACCACCAGCGTATATTCCCCCACCATCCTATCCCAAAGCATTAGAGTCTCCCGGATTCAGAGGGAAGCAGGGCACGAAGATCCATGACATGCTTGACATCTTTAAGCATGTGCAGATCAACTTGCTTTTGCTCGATGCGATTCAGCAGGTGCCGGCTTATGCCAAATTCCTGAAGTTGCTATGTACGCAGAAGAAGAAATCCAGAGAGAGAGTTCCTAACAGGGTCCATCTTACTGAGCAGGTGAGTTCAATACTTCAGCATCCAACACCACCAAAGCTCAAGGACTCTAGAGCCCCCTTCATTGCTTGTACTATAGGGAACATCCATATAGAACGTGCTTTGCTCAATCTTAGAGCAAGCGTGAACATTCTGCCCAGGTATTTCTTTGATTCTTTCAGGCTAGGAGAGATAAGATAAACTCCTATTACACTTTAGCTGGCAGATCGTTCTGTTAAGATACCGAGAGGTGTCTTGGAGGACATGCTAGTTAAAGTGGATGATTTTTATTTCCCCATCGATTTCATTATTCTTGATATGGAAGGAGTAGATAGCCAGCACCAGACTCCGATCATTTTGGGCAGACCATTCTTGGCGACTGTCAATGCGTGCATCAACTGTAGGACCGGAGCCATGGATCTCTCATTCGGCATCAGGAAGGTCAAGCTGAATATTTTCAATGCCTCTATGGGACCAGCAGGAGACATGGACTGCTTCCATGTAGACATTGCACAGGAGTTAGTGGAGGAGCAACCCGAGTTGTACATTACTGAGGATCCGTTAGATCTATACCATATAGAGAAAGATAGTTGTACAGTTAGCATAGATGTATCTAGAGTGTCGTCAGAGAGACCACCTTGGAGAGCTATCATTGAGCCACTCCCACCACTTGCGGAGTCCCCCGCCAAATCTCCGATCGAGTCTCCTCTGAAACTTGAGTTGAAACCCTTACCGGATTCACTCAAGTATGCATATCTCGGAGATGATAAGACTCTGCCTCTGATTATCTCGTCCCTGCTCACTGAGGAGCAGGAGCAAAGATTGTTGACTATTCTACGAGAGCACAAGGCAGTGTTTGGCTGGGGAGTTGCTGATTTGAAGGGGATTGATCCTTCATTCTTCATGCATAGAATCCATTGCGATGAGGAAGTCAAGCCAGTGAGGGATATGTAGAGAAGGTTAAATCCCAACATGAAGGAAGTGGTGAAGAATGAGGTGGTGAAGTGGTTGGATGCCGGGATTATCTACCCTATTTCTGATAGCCAGTGGGTTAGTCTGATTCAGGTTGTTCCGAAGAAGTCAGGACTCACTGTTGTGGAGAACGAGAAGGGTGAAAGAATTCCGATGAGGACGACTACAAGATGGCGAGTCTGCATCGATTATTGGAAGTTGAACGTGGCAACTAGGAAAGATCATTTCCCATTGTCGTTCATTGATCAGATATTAGAGAGACTCGCAGGACAGAGCTACTATTGCTTTCTAGACGGGTATTCAGGATACAATCAGGTAGTTGTTCATCCTGACTACCAGGAGAAGACGACATTTACATGTCCTTATGGCACCTTCGCATTCAGACGTATGTCGTTCGGGCTCTGCAATGCCCCGGCAACTTTTCAGAGGTGCATGCTTGCTATCTTCTCGGACATGATAGATGATGTGATGGAGGTTTTCATGGACAATTTTTCAGTGTATGGCTCTTCATTTGAAGATTGCCTCCAAAACTTACTCGAGTACTGAGTAGGTGTGCGGAGACAAATCTTGTCCTAAGTTGGGAAAAGAGCCACTTTATGGTCCAGGAGGGGATTGTGCTTAGACACATTGTGTCCAAGAGAGGCATTGAGGTTGACAGAGCGAAGGTGGAATCCATTTCTCGTTTGACTGCACCTACCACTGTGAGGCAGATTAGGTCATTTTTAGGGCATGCAGGTTTTTATAGGAGGTTCATAAAGGATTTTAGCAAAATGTCTCGACCGCTTTGTACTTTATTGGAGAAGGACAAGCCCTTTGTTTTTAACGAGGATTGCATGAAGGCCTTTGAGATTCTCAAAGAGGCCTTCATTACTGTGCCCATTCTGAGACCTCCGGATTGGACTCTTCCATTTGAGATTATGTGCGATGCATCTGACTATGCTATGCGGGCTATTTTAGGACAGCGCATTGATAGGAAGCCCTATGTGATTTACTACGCAAGTAGAACTTTGTCTGATGCTCAGATAAATTATACCACGACAGAGAAGGAGCTACTTGCTGTAGTATTCACATTAGACAAATTTAGGTCCTATTTACTCGGTTCAAAGGTGGTTGTCTATTTTGACCATGCTGCATTGAAATATCTGTTGAATAAGAAAGACACCAAACCGAGATTGATTCGTTTGGTTCTACTACTACAGGTGTTTGATCTCGAGATTCGAGATAAGAAGGGAAGCGAGAATATAGTAGCAGACCATCTTTCCAGACTGATCGTAGAGACCACGCAGGATCAAAGGCTGATCAGTGATTCTTTCCCCGACGAGCAGATCATGTCAGTCAGGATATCGCAGTTACCCTGGTTTGCGAACATTGTGAACTATCTGGTTTCGAGACAGATACCTGAGCATTGGAACAAGAATGAGCGAGAGAGATTCCTATCTCAGGTGAGGCACTATTATTGGGATGAACCAGAACTGTTCAGATATTGCGCAGATCAGATCATCAGAACATGTGTTGCGGAAGAGGAGTACGAGTCCATTTTGAGTTTTTTTCATTCTTTAGCCTGTGGAGGGCATTTTAGTAGTAGGAAGACAACTGCAAAGTTTTGCAGTCTGGATTTTATTGGCCTACACTCCACAGGGATGTGCATGAGTTCTGTAGGTGATGCATTAAATGTCAGCAGATTGGGAACATGTTCAAGAGGAACATGATGCCCTTGCTTCCGATTTTGATTGTTGAGATTTTTTATGTTTGGGGCATTGATTTCATGGGACCATTTCCGCCTTTATTCAGAAATTTATACATTCTTGTGGCGGTTGATTATGTTTTCAAGTGGGTTGAGGCTGTGGCAACCAAGACCAATTATCATAAAGTGGTGCTTAAGTTTATTAAGCACAATATTTTCAGTCGTTTTGGTGTGCCACATGCGATGATTAACGATGGTGGCAAGCATTTTAGGAGTATACAAATAGCTTTTCTGCTGAGAAGATATTCTGTCAATCATAGATTCACCACTCTGTATCATCCGCAGACCAGTGGACAGGTAGAGGTGTTGAATAGGGAGATTAAGTGGATTTTAAAAAAGACAGTTCGCTCGGACCGCAGGGATTGGTCCCAGCGCTTAGATGATGCACTTTGGGCATATAGGACTGCATTTAAGACTCCCATTGGCATGTTCTCATATCGCCTTGTTTTCGGGAAAGCATGCCATCTTCCTGTTGAGCTGGAGCATAGAGCGTATTGGGCCATCAAGAAGTTGAATTTTGACCTCGCCCAGGCTGGCAAAGCGAGAGCACTGCAGCTCTCAGAATTAGAGGAACTCAGGAATGATGCATATGAGAATGCCAAGTTATACAAAGCTCGCACTAAAGCTTTTCATGATAAGCACATTATCAGAAAAGTGTTTGAGCTGAAGCAGAAAGTTTGGCTATACAATTCTCGTTTGCATTTATTCCTAGGGAAATTGAGATCGAGATGGACAGGACCGTACATTGTGAAAGAAGTGTTTCCACATGGAGCATTCACATTATTCGATCCTATGACCCAAGGTACATTCAAGGTTAATGGGTAAAGACTGAAGCCCTACATTTCAGATTCCTTGCAGAATGGTGAGTGTGAGGTGGTGCATCTCACGAAGGCATGAGGATTCGACCAGAGGGATGTATCATATGTATATTAGTGTTGTTTTTCATTTCAGTATTTTTCTTTATTTCAGTATTTCATTTCATATGTGCTGACATTTGTTTTTGATTTATATAGGATGAATCTAACACTTAGTGCATGAGAATGAGTTACCAAGTACATGGCAGAGTTTTCAGAGCAAATATTGACCAGATAAGCAAAAAATTATACAACCAGATATGCATAAGATGCTGCAAAGTCAAGTCAATCAAATTCAGAAGCCCAACATAGATCAGATTGTATCTATCCTTTCTCCCATATTCATTTTCATGTCTTTAAGTGTGCATTTGCATTGCATTTTTACATATTTTGTATGCCACTAAGGACAGTGTCATTCAAGCATGGGGGGTGGTTTAGATGCACACTAAATTTTTTTTTATATGTCTGGTAGCTAAAGTAGGCATTTGAGAACAAGTTGTAGCATATATGATTGTTTTTGGCATAGTCTAGCAGTTTAGAAATTTTTAAGCCCCATGTAAATTTTTTTTTCTGAACTGATTCAAATAGAGTAGTGATTTATGAGAAAATTCAAAGAAAAGATAGTATTTGATTGTTAGAAAATTTCAAATCACTTTAGTATAAGTATGCACAGTATGTTTTGTGAAAGAAATAAGCAATGGAAAGATGTTTTTGAAAAATGAGTTTAAAAGAATAGAGCTACATTTAGCTGTTGATGTCTTCGTGAATCCTAGTAGTGGAACTCAGACACGAGATGAAGTGTTTGAGTTTCTTGACGAAAAGGATAACGAAGGAGATCATCCTCTTGTCTAGTCGATATCTGTGGCCTTTGTAGTTCGAGTAAGTAGAATCTGAAGGGTGTTTTACACCTGGTGCCCCAAAGTCAGCTGGTTTGGAAGCCATCGGTTCGAAAGCTTGTTACATGGACTGCATAGAA
This sequence comes from Nuphar pumila, assembly GCF_984573655.1. Classification (NCBI taxonomy): domain Eukaryota; kingdom Viridiplantae; phylum Streptophyta; class Magnoliopsida; order Nymphaeales; family Nymphaeaceae; genus Nuphar; species Nuphar pumila. The sequence goes on from NC_143257.1 coordinate 77,750,815, forward strand.
AGCCTAAGAGATAGAGACATTGCACATGACGAGAGGAAGACTATACGTAAACTATTAGAATAAAAGCTCTAGTGACTCGAGCAATTAAGTCTGAGGGATACTTTGTATCTAGTGCCCTAAGGTCGTCTCGCCTGGGAGTCACTGACCCAAAGCTCGCTACACGGGTCACGAAAACTGGATATTTGAAATAGTGCTCATGTGAGAAGAATGCTCAAGAGAGAAAATTTGAAAAAGGGTGAAAAATTGAAAATCCAAAGAAAGAAAAAGAATGTGCTGAATGAAAATTTTCATTACTTAGGAATCTGTGTGAATTACTGTGCAGAAAATATACAGGTGAGGATGAATGAGTAAAACATGATAGTACTTGACTTTCTGAGAAAAATCATAAATACCTACAATTTTAGAAAAGTGAAGGAAAAAGATTTTTACTGTGGTGGCATGATATTTCTGAATGTGTTTTGAGAATGTCCATTACATGAAATATTTGTTCCAACTATTTTCTTAACTGCCTAATATTTTTGAAAAGTCATTCCTGTATTTCATTGACGTTTGTGGGTAGTATCTCTACAAACCCTCACGAGACCTTACTCATCCACTGGTGTAAGCCAGGGGTTTAAAGGGCATGTTGCATACGCTAAATGCAATCGTGATTCCTACAAAAGTAAGTTAGTCTTTATGCATTCATGTCTAGCATTTCTTTGTCTGTTGCATAACATAGTAGTGGTTTGTTAAGGCACTAACAAACATTCAAGCATGGGGGTATTTGATGATGCATGAAATGCACATCATGTTAACAGATTATTCATGCATTTTGTAGTGAGATTAAGGTTTTAAACCCATGTTTCGATGCATTTTGATTGTAAGGGGTTGTGGTTCGAATTTCAGAGAAATCAGAGTTAAAATGAGTAAGTTATGGCTATTTTAGTGTTCGGGCACAGATTTCAAGGTGGATCGGATCCATATCCGACCCAACTAGGCTGTTTGGACCTTGGATCAACCTTTAGAAAGCCCAAAATCCAACCCACACGCATATCCATATCCATTTCAAAAAGATTTGCAGAAAACCCCTTAGAAAGTGGCGCATAGGAATAAAATTTTTTAAAACCTTGTTTCTGAAAACTATCAAAAGTATAAAATACAATTTCCAGCAAACCCTAGGCGTCTTTGGCATTGGGATTGATGCCTCTTGCAGTGAATCTAACTCCATCCCCTCTCCAACCCCTCATCCCACCTCATTTCCATTGAAGATTGGGTTTATGCTTGGAAATCAAGCATTCTTCGATCTCTCTTTTCATTTCTATACATTTCTTTATCTTCCTTGTTGTGTTTAATCACCATTTGCTGTGTTTTTGCAGGTGTAGCAGAGGTGGAGACCATTAATCTTGCTTGGAAGTGCAAAACACCCCAACAAGATTAGCCGACCCTATCTCCATTCGGTTCTCTAAGCCCTCCGATCGCAAATCGGCACCCGTTTTATCTTCGGTGGATCTCCAATGTGTTGCAGCTGTAGATACCAGACTCGTGTTGATATTCCAGCATTCTCGAACCATTCGGGACGTCAAGCCAAGGCCATTGTCCGCTCTCTTCTCCCCCACGATCGTTGGATTGCCCTTGAGGTAGGTCTTCTTCTATCTTTTCTTCTACTTAAAGCCCAAATCGTGTGTGTTGTTTTTCTTTTATTATTTTCTATGTGTTTATTGTATTTTCATTGTTTTAGCCCTAGTATAGAACTCGTGCATAGACCATCACGGTAGATCTAGGTTTGATTTCATGTTTATATTGTTTGAGTCTTGTTTTTCCCTCGTTTTCACCCAAATCGTGTAAATCGGCTAGATGTTATTCTAGCCGATTTTTCCTTTCAGTCCAGCGTGTTTTAGTGTGTTGTGTTTACAAAAAAAAAACGTGTTCAAAAGTTCATTTTAATTTAGTTCAACCATTGGTTTTGATTGAGCCTTGTTTCAATTAAAAAGAAAAAAAATTGGCTATAAAGTAATCTAGCCGATCCTTGTGTTTTAGGAAGTTTAGTCTTTGCATTTTTTTTGTAGTTTCCTCGTATCATCTGAGTTTATTCAGTTGTTCCAGTGTCATTCATCTATGTTTTAGGTGTGGTTTGATTTCTTGCATGTCTTGTGATTTGTTTTTAAACTAAGCGTTGGGTTAGAGTTAAATTCAAGTATAGGCGTGTGATTTTAGTTTCAAGTTGTGATGTGTTTGTGTGTTTGGTGGATTCACAGTCTCGTAAAAGTGTATTAGTCAATTTCATTAGCTTAGGATATTTCTAATTCTTGTTTTAATCGTTCGGTGTTTTGGGTGTTTTGTTCTATTAAAAATACAAAAAGGATCGAATTTTACCTCATTGTTTTAGGTGTTGTCAGCCGGCTGTAGTCAAATCTCATTTAGTTCCAGTTTATTACAGTGGTCGAATGTGTTGATTAGTCTTTAGTTAAGATAGATTTTTATTTTGTGGTAACCGTGGTGTTGATTAGATTAAATCACTAGTGTTCTAGGTTATGCGTGTAGTTAGGTTATTATTCTTGTTTTATGTAATGTTTAGTTCCAGCATTTTATTTAGTTAATGTGGTTTGCAGTAGTATAATTAGTTAATTAAGACCCTTTGTTTAATTAGAATAGTCATTAGCATGGTAATATTTACATAGTTTTAGAATTTTGTGTTAGTTATTTAACAAGTCGATTTTCATTTGGTGCAGTCATCTTCCCCAAGGAGGGGCGACAGCCATTAGAGCTCCAGTTGAGCTCTAGGCTGCTTTTGGTAGGTTCTAAAGAATTAGGTAATTTAAGTTAGTTGTCTAGATTCATTGTATCAAGGGTATTAGTCAAAAATGTTTCTTGATTCTTTTGGTAAGTGAGATTGCTCCAAATTCGTGTAAGGTAACTATTGACCTTTGTGATTCAATCAAAAGAAATTTTAGAAGTTTTGTTGTCCAGCCAAGGGAGCAAGAGTTTACTTTTTCAAAAGTGGAAATAAGTGTGGATTTCAAAATTAAATTGCCACAATTGTTTCACACGATTTTTGGAAGGGACTTAATTACTAGAAAGGTTTTCTTTTTGGAAATCAAGGAAATCGTGTGGACCATTTTGGGCTGGACGGTTTCTTCTTTAATATTTCCTAAAGTGCTATTCAAGACCATTAAGGATAGAGCCACTATCCTCTATATGTTTTTGGAAACTAACCTTGAATTTCAAATTCCTTTCTTAAAAGGTTTTCCAGGATTTGGGAAAGATATTTAAGATTGTTTGGTTGTTTTTAAGGTAAGGTCAATTAGTTTAGACCCCATTTTGGGCTGGACGATTTTGGAGGCTCTCCACTTGCCAATTTCGGATTGGATTAATTAGTAACTCCCTTGTTACTTTGTGTTATTGACTTAGATAAGTTTTAGCATTAATTTTGAATTAAGTTTGCATTAACATTAGGTCAATTACCTTAGTTAAATGTATTAACCGTAGGTTAGCAATTAGGTTATTAATTAGGATATTTTAAATTGGTTTTAATTTTTGGGTTTTTAAATTAGGCAGTGTCTAAGTAGGTCGACCCGGTTGAATCATCTTTGTGGGGCATGAACTTAATTCAATCCCAACTCTAAAACCGCACCCCCCTGTAGTCTTTAGGTGTTTAGTTAATTTTAGTTTTGGTTTTGATTAATGTTAACTATAGTATAAGTTAGTTTAGTTCTTCACTTAATCGATTTAGTTAGATTTTAGAAGTAGTGTTATTTAAGGTGTGCTTGCTCATTGTGTTTGACTTTAGTAGTTCACTTATTTCATTTGTAGCTAGTTGGTATTAACTGCAGCTTCTAATTTATGTAATTAGGTTTGCATTTTTAATTACCTTAGTTGCATTTGAATTAGTAGTTAACTTAGCGTTATTCGTAATTTGCATAGTGCATTTCATTTTTATGTCATTTAGCATAATCACCTTCATCATCTGCATATAAACTGTTATTCAGTACCATTTAGAGTTGCATTAGGGTTAGATTGCATTTTTAGGGTTTAAAATAGACTTATAAAATGAATAGTACATTGAAATCAAAACCCGATTTTTGCCATGTCGCGCTGTCGTTATTTCATGTGCAAAAAACTCGATATTTCCAAATATTATTTTTCTATTCATTTTATTGGCGTGTTAACTGTCTGCAAACCAAATTTCAGATCGATCCGAGTTGGTTTGGTATGATTTTTAAGCGTTTTGTGAAAACTACTTCTTCGGATTTTAAAATTTCGGGCCCTGCGATATCCTGATTTTTTCCAGTTTTGAAACGCTTATATCTGGAGTTTCAGATATCATTTTTTAATTCTGTAAAAACTGTCAAATTCTTGAATCTTTCAGTTACAGAATAGAATAAATTTTGGGAAAATCGAACCTCGTTTTTTTTGTTTCAAAGTCATTTTCCGAAGAAATGTCGGAAGTCTATTTTGCACTACTTAGGGGTAGTTTCGTAATTTCATTCTTTTAGTTGTTTTCGGTTTGTTTTCATCAGTTTCTGCATTTTTAGGGCTGCATTTGCATCATTCAGCATTTTTAGAATTATGTTAGTTGATTTTAGAATTAGTTTGATATTTTCTTTATTATTTTATTAGTGATTAGGTTTTATTTGTTTAAATTCTTCAGAATTAGGTTTAACTTATATTTTAATTTAGTTTTATTAAATTAGTTACTAACTTTGTATTTTGCTGTGTTTTTAGGTTGAAAAGCATAACTATTTTCCAGGGATTATTGTCTAAGTGCAAAGATTTAATAATCAGCGAAAAGACAGAAATACCCTTGGCGTGCAACTGAAGACTGAAGAGCTTTTCTCATTAGTTGTAGTTTTAATTTGATATTGCATTAGCATTGTCTTTGTAATTAGTGTTTATTGATCAATAAATTAAATTTCTTAGAAATAATTGAGTAATTCTTGTTCCCTGTGGATTCGACCCGTACTTACCTCTTCGTGGAAAGTCGGTTATTTACTTTTGGTTGACGATTTTCCAAAGATTTTATTGAAAAATATTGTTTTAAAAATACCACTTCCAAAATATCAACCAATAGCCTTATGCTACTAGCCTTGCTTTGTTTCGAATGACTTCGTCATTTTCGTCCAGATATTTCGGAAGACCCATCTTGGTCCAATTACTGGATGATCCTTTGGTCTATCAACTAGATCCCAAACATCATTCCTAGTAAATTGGTTAAATTCTTCAGACATGGCCAAAAGCCAAAACTCATCATCAGAAGCCTCATTGATATTCTTTGGTTATATTTTAGATATGAAAGCAATATTTGCAATATATTTTTCTAATTGTCTTCTTGTTTGGACACCACTCTTTATTTCTCCAATAACTTGTTCATGTGGATGATTGGGAACTTCTTTCCAAACAGGTTGAAGAGGAACATTATCTTGAGAAGTACTCTCTATTAAAGGTTCTTCTTGAAGTATTACTTCTTCTACTTCGCTTAGAGGTATAACCTGCTCACAATTCTCATCAAATGAAACATGTAAAGATTCTTCAATGCAAGATGTTCTTTTATTAAAAACACGATAAGCTTTACTTCTAGAAGAATATCCAAGAAATATTGATTCATCTGATTTTGAATCAAACTTATCAAGATTATCTTTGGTATTTAACAAGAAACATTTACTACCAAAATTTTTGAAATATGAGATCTTTGGTATATGATTATAATATAATTCAAAACATGTTTTATGTAAGATTGGTCGAATAAGAACACGGTTTAAAACATAACATGTTGTATTTATTGCTTCAGCCCAAAAGTATTTTGGTAAATTTTTATCTTGAAGCATAGTTCTAGCACATTCTTGCAAAGTTCTATTCTTTCTTTCAACAACTCCATTTTGTGGAGCCGCTCTAGGAAAAGCAAAGTTGTGAGATATACCATGTAAATCACAATACTTTACAAAAGATTCATTTTCAAATTCACCACCATGATCACTACGAATTTTAATAATAGATGTAGATTTTTTATTTGTAATTCTTCTACAAAGTTTGGAAAATTCAGAAAAAGCATCATTTTTGCCTTTTAGAAAAATTACCCATGTAAATCGAGAATAATCATCTACTATAACAAAAGCATACTTGCTACCATTCAAACCTTGAATTTTAGATGGTCCAAATAGATCTAAATGTAAAAGTTCAAGAGGACGTTTTGTTGAAACTATATCTTATGCTTTAAAAGAACTCTTGATTTGTTTACCCCTTTGGCAAGCATCACATAAGTGATTTTTCTTATATGGTATTCTAGGTAGGCCTCTAACAAGATCATTCTTGGATAACTTGGAAATAATTTTAAAGTTAACATGTTTAAGTCTCTTGTGCCATAACCATTGAATTTCATTTGAAACAATAAGACATTTTTCATTAAAAATGGGTAACTTATCTAGATAAAATTCATACACATTGTTCCTTCTTATACCTTTAAAAATGATCTTTTTAGATTAAAAATCAGAAATTAAGCATAAATCATGTTCAAAAGAAACATGAAAACCTTTATCACATAATTGACTAATAGATAATAAATTATGCATTAAACCATCTACTAAAAGAACATTTTCTATCAAGAGAAATTTTGGATTACCAATATTACCAATACCTATTACTTTTCCCTTGTTATTGTCACCAAAGGTGACGATTCCTCCATCCTTATTTTGGGGGGTGAAAAATAACTCCAGCCTTCCAGTCATATGTTTGGAACAACCGCTGTCCAATATCCATTTGCTCATTTGATCCTTATTTTGTGTACCTACAACAAAATTAGAAGACAAAGCATTTGACCCCTTTCTATTTTTGGGTCTATGAGAGTTAGTCTTAGGAACCTATATCCATTTGTATTTTGGTTTCCTTTGATAATAAATATTCTTTCTATAAAAAAATTTAGCATTTATAGAGTAATCATGTATAGGCTTATAAGCATTATAAGTTCCATGATTAAATGCATTTCTATTAGAACTGGAAAATTTAGTTCTATGAACAAATGGTTGAGAATATTGTCTTTGATTCTTCACCACATAGTTTGGTCTATTTTGAGTATCAAAGAAGCTATATCCCAAACCAGTTTTATTAACTGAGCATCTTTGAGAACCAAGAAGTCTTTCTAGATTCTCTTGACCATTTTTTAATTTGGTCACTATAGAAAGAAGATCATTTGATTTTTCTTTTAGACTAGTTATTTCTTTTTGTAAGAGATTGGTTCTAATTCCAATTTCTTTTATCTCAAATGCTTGACAAGAGTTTTCCTTCTTAAGATCTTCTATCTCTTGAAGTAACACCTTATTTTGAGAGTCAAGAGTTGAATTTTCAGTTTTTAACTCTTTGTTTTTATAACTTAGACTCTTAAATTTAGCATATAAATCATTGAATGCTTCTAATAAATCATCATAGTCAAATTGACTTATCGAATCTTCTTTTGCTATAAAGCACATGTTGGCGACTTCTTCATTTGATTCTTCATCGGAAGAGGAGTCACTATTATCCCAACATGCTTGAAATGCCTTTTTCTTCTTAAATTGGTCCTTGGGCTTGATTTTGAGAAGAGGACAATCTTTCTTGATATGTCCTGCATTTTTGCAGTTAAAGCACTTGACTGCATTTGGATTGGAAGAATCCGCTTTCTTTACCTTTCTTTGAAATCTTCCCTTTTTGATGAATCTTCTGAATTGCCTTGTGATGAGGGATCTTCATCTTCTTCTGAATTTTCAGAGTCAGAAGTAGCCTTAAAAGCAAGAGATTTCTTCTTGGGTTCTTCTTCTTGTCTGTCTTGAAGTTGAACTTCATATGCCATTAAGTTACCAACCAAATCTTCAAGAGTGGGAGTGTTTAAATCATTTGGTTCATCAATAGCTGTGGTTTTTCTCTCCTATTCAGGAGTTAAACACCTTAGGATCTTTCTAACTAAATCCACTTGTGAATATTCTTTTCCAAGGGATTTCAGAGTGTTAGTAATATCGGTCATTCTTGTTACCATGTCCGATATAGATTCATTTTGCTTCATTTTAAATAATTCAAATTTATGAACTAAAGAAGCAATTTTAGATTTCTTTACCTTTGACGTACCTTCGTGAGTCATGAGAAGAGTATGCCAGATTTCATTTGTTGTAGAGCATTGAGAGATGCGATTGAACTCTACCTTGTCAATGGCACAATACAATGCATTCATAGCCTTGGCATTAAGTGAAGCAGTCTTCTTTTCTACATCGGTCCATTGACTGAAATCAGTTGATGGAATTTGGTACTTTTCTGAAACGACTCTCCAAATTTCGAGATCCATGGATTGTAAGAATATTGTCATTCTCACTTTTCAGTATCCATAGTTTGTCCCGTCGAAGAGAGGAGGACGAACAAAGGAGCATCCTTCTTTGTGCTGAGATGTTGTAGTTGCCATGCTAGATGGTGGTTAAATCAAAATAATAGCAAACCTGCTCTGATACCAAATGAAAGTGTAGTAGGATTGAGGCAACGAGTACTAGAGGGGGGGTGAATAGTGCTTTTAAAAATTATCTGCGGAATTTTGATGGATTTTGCAATTCACAAAGCAAACACACAAAGAACACAATAATTTATCCTGGTTCGGTCTTTCCCGACCTACATCCAGTCCCCAACAAAACCCGCTTGAGATTTCCACTATCAACCTTGTGTAACTACAAGATCATACATACCAAATCCGGTCCCACTTCCAGTAACACACCTACTGAAAGCAAATAACTCCTTTAAACCAAGGAGTCCTTCCTTTTACAGAAAATTGAAACAAGTAACAACTTACAATACAACCTATGAGCCCTTCTTTTGAATGCAAATGAGATGCAATTGGCTTTTAAGGTTGTTGAAATACTCTACTCACTAATTCACTATCTCTCAAAGGAATTTGAGTGAAAAACTGAAGTGAAAAATATCACGTGAGTAAGAAAATGAATATGAGTGAAAAGCAAAGAGTAATTGATTCAAATTGATTGAATTGTAGTGCTTTTGAGTGTAAAATGCACTCATATTTATAGTTGAAAGTTTCCATACGTTGAGGGTATAAAAGGGTGTCAAAACAGTCCATTTTGGATGATCAAAACGTTTAAAAAATGAAAAGACATGCCTTTTTAAAGTTTAAGGAAAAATGACAAAATTAGTCGACTGAAACAATAGTTAGTCGACTAATAATTAGTTATTAGTAGACTGACAGTTATCGTCGGTCGACTGATCTGTTAATCGAGACGTTTGAAAATCTAAACTTTTGAAACTTAGTCAACTAGAGAAAAGTTAGTTGACTGATAATATCATTAGTAAAAAACACAAGTTTTGTTCGATCGACTGATAAAAGCATTAGTCGACTGCTGCTAAATTTCCAGAAAACACATGTTCTGTCCAGTCGACTGATAAAGTCATTAGTCGACTGCTGCTAAAATTTTCAGAAAACAACCATTCTGTCCGGTCGACTAATAAAAACTTCGATCGACTAATTTGATAAAAATGACTTTTTAGAAAATATGGCACGAAAGGGTTAGTCGACTGGTGAGTCTATTGGTCGACTAATAAACACGAAAATTTAAGAAAAGAGTTTTCTAAAAAGATTTTCATGAAGGGTTCTTTTAGAAAAGTTTTTCTAAAGGCTTTTTAGGTAAAATGCAATCGAAATATTCACTCTAAGTAAGGCTCTTACAAGAATCTAAGACTTTAAATGAATTTTACATTTGCACACAAGTCTTCAAAGATTCTTCATCGAATTCTTCAATTCTTGTCATCTTTCTTCATTGCCTTAGCTGAAATGCAGTTGATTTACTTGTTCATCATCAAAACCTTGTACTTGAAGTATCATGTACGACTTCATTGTCGTAACACGCATCACATATCATCAATTACCATGAATCACATCTCACTTCAACATTAACATTTGTGAAGCTAAGCTCTGAAATATAGTCATTGCATCTGTACAAATGGAGCCACGTCTGCTACATTCTTCTATTATGCCATCTGTGTGTGATTACCTCTTTGTTTGTTTGTTTTGTATGTGTGTTTCCACATTCATTTAAATCATATCTGCATTTTCGCATCTGCATATTCTCTGCATTTTCATCATTTGTGTGTTGTATTAGATTTGCATTATTTATTTCATCATCACCTTCATGGAATTACCTTCGGTATGCGCATCTGCATACGCATCTGTATCCTTTACCTGCTAAACACCTGTGCTACTTATCCACTCACCTCTTTGTCGCCAAAGCCATGCACAACTGGTGACCACCGTGATAATCAACAATATGAGTATGGTCAGGGAATGAGACATTGCAACCCCCCCCCCCTTTTTTTTTTTAATAAGAGTGTTTGATACAGTTGAAGGCCATTTGTTAAGGTTGTTGGAAGCAATTTGTAGAATCCAACTTGCAGAAACTTATCTACAAGAGATATCCAAAGTCGGTTTGCTGCTGAGAGTGATTCATCAACTTTTTGTGCGATGGTAAAACCAAGTGAAGAATTTGATATGTTGTACAAGTCAGATTTGTTAAAGTCAACCTGTTGCAGGAAATCAAGTAGAGGAGTTAATATATTCAAGCTGTTGTTAGCATTTATTCACTGCTCAATCTCCATGATAGCCCTTGTACCTCATCCTATCATACTCCCCACACTTATACTCACCTGTAGCCTCACTTGCTGCAGCACATCACTTCCACTTCCAGCTCCTATCACCTGTAGTAACCTCCAACATTATATTTGTAGCCACATTCATGTACCTATTATCTCCACTTCCTAGGTGGTATAGCACATCTCCATCCCTTCACTCACCTCACTTGCCACACTTTGCATCCACAACACCCATGCCCCTGTTGCATCCTCGCTATTCAAAATACACCACCATCATGTACATTCGTTCTATCATCTACCCTTTGCACAGTAAACTTCACCTCCACTTTCCACAGTGTGCACACACACTGTGTGCACACCCCTACAATACCTGTCATATAATAGGCTTCCAGCACACCCCTTTGCTAACCCACTTTCATCCCCTATAGCACCTTCCCACAAGCATTGTTCTGCATTATAATTTACCTTACCAGCTAGCCACGCCATTCAACACATAGCACTTTCCATGTTCCACCTTCCAGCACCCTTGTTGCATCATTTAGAGCATTCACACCGCATCTTGCAGGCTACCACACCACTGCATATTACTTGTTGTTTCACCTCACTTTCATCCTCTGTACACAGCACATACACAACATCCATGTCTTTGCACCCATCCATCCTCTTGCATTCCCACTGCCATCTCCACATACCTGCTGCACTGTTACAACAACCTCACCCTATTTCTGCACTCAACATTTACAACATCCCAAATGGTATATATCACTTTGCTTCAACTTCTAGCCACACTCATCCCTACACATCACTCACTTACACCCATTGTCGCTTACCTACAACACTCCATCTATTGTTTACTAAATATCACTTCACTACCACCTTCATAACACTTTCACATTATCCACTTGCTGCCACCTTTCACCCTTAACCACAACACTTGCCTACAGTGCCCATAGCACATTGATCCACCTACCTGTCACCTACGGCAATGCTTGCAGCAACCTCACTTACATTCACTCCACCCACTGCACAACCATATCACCAGCCACAACCATCTTCCCTTTTCACTTCTACCTGCTACACACTTACTTAGGCATCACTGCCACCTTCTTTGCTGTCTCACAGCATTACTCAACACCACTGCATATACCCCACTATTGCATATCCACTTACATTGCATATGCATTCTCCATTAGAATAAGCATATGCATATGCATTTGCATTTATTTTCATTACCTTTTGCTAACTCAGTATTTTGCAGACAATACATGGAAAAGGTTGATTTCCTTCTTAGATTAGGATTTTATTATTTTAGTTTCAATTCAAGAATGTAATAAATAGATATTAATGAGAATTCTTTACTTTCAATTTAGAATAGAATGTATGAGCATGTAAATCTCATAAATTACCTATTTCATATTATTTTTACTTTTATTTCAAAAATCCATAATGGTGAAACCCGAATGACACGTGCACCTTTCTAATAAGAGTTAAATAATTCTAAGTAGATGATTCACGTTTATGGCCATAGTCAAAATGTGAACAATACTTAGAATTTTTATCTTTTATGGAATAACATTTGACCCCACTTGGGTCTCTTTTTGAAAATCACCATATTTATCTGAAATTTTCTTCCTTTATCAGAATTTGATATATAGATTAACTTAAAATATATTCATGGCCATAGTCAGGATATATTGAAGGTTAATTTCATTTCAAATCCTATAAAAGTACCAAAAAATTATTTTTTTCTTTATTAGATTTCAAATATAGATTATATTATAATATGTTTGTGACCATAGTCATGGATGTATTATGATTTAATCTTATTTCAATTCTATTAAAGAATGAAATATGCTTTTAAATTTCAATTTTTAAATTCTTTCAAAGCATTCATCATTTAGGATAGAATTGCATTTCAAATCATTTTCAAATCATTTTCCAAATTCCAAGTGATTTTTGAGATAAATTTTCAAACCCAGTTTTTATCTCATTTTTCCAACTATTATTTATAAATTCAAAATTCAACTTTTATTCTCAATTCTATCTTAAGTCTAAATTCAAATTTTAATTTCCAAATTCATTTTCAAATTTAAATTTGATTTTAAATTCCAAGTCTGAATTCAAATTCTTTTTCCAAAGTTTATTTCTCTGAAATCTCAACTTATAAATTCATTCTTTGAATTATAAATCCAATTTCAATTTCAGATTCTAAATTCAATTTCAATTTTCAAATTCATTTTCAAGTTCAAAATTCAATTCCAAAATCACTTAGGAAAAACCCAAGATTTCTGAAGCATTTTTCAAGAGCATACATCTTTGCATTTTCATTGCACAAACATGATTCTTTATACATTTAAGATTTTTAGAATAATCACTTAGACAAAATTTAGGCAAAGCAAAAGGCATTAATTCGATCATTGGTTCAATTACCTCTGGTAAAGGCGCCAGGAACGGTTGAACCTCGTACCGACGATCAAATCTTGTCTCTCCATCATTTTCCCAAAAATATTTCAAAAATGGAGGCAAGTTAAATTTTCAATTTTTTTTTCAAATAAAGGTCAAATGAGACCTTGCAAAAGAGTTTCTTTTCTTTCTTTCTTTCTCTTCTCTCTTCTTTCTTTTTTTTTCTCCTTCAAAAAGGGAAAAAGGGCAGAAAGAAAAAAAGAAAGAGAGAAAAAGGAAAAGGAAAATTTTTGCAATGATCGCAAAAGTTGGCAACCGTGATGGGACCCATCTTCGTCCGGTCGAATTAATGCCTTTTCTTTGCTTAAAATTGCCTAAGTCTTTATTCTATAAATGTCAACTTCATTTCCATGCAAACCTTAGGGGCCTAAACTCTGTCTCAGCTGACATTGATGCATATAGGATTTAAGTATGGTTTGGTAGGACCATATTAAGGAGATTATTGCATGCTCACTTTGACTTAGGTCTGAAATACAACTCTCCTCAATTCTAGGGATTGAATGAAAACATTGTATGCAAGTGTATGCTTCTTTTGATTTTTAAAATTCTATCTCTTTAGGACTTTGCATTAGTGTTATCGTCGCAAAATTTTTCCCGTCTTCCCTTCCTTGTGGAAGAGAGAAGAAAATGCTTTCGCGATTCAAACTTCACCGGATTTTGGAAATTTATTTTGAAATACTCGCCTCCGTTTTGAAAATTGCAGGAAAATCCATGGGATGGGGCTCGACCTGTCGATACGAGGTTCGACCGTTCCTGCCTCCTTTAACAGGGGTAATCGAACCAAGGACCAAAATTATGCTTGACTTAGTAAAATCATCGAAATTGTGTTCTATCCTAAATGCACAGAGAATTCAGGCATGTGCTATGCAATTTTGTAAAATGCAAGTTGGAAAATATGATGTATGCTTAGAAAATATTTGGAGTTGAAAAGTATTTCTCAGGAAAAAGATGGAAATCAATCACTCAGAAAACTCAGACGAAGAAGATTTGAAATCTCGAGAAAGTTTATAAGATTAGGCAAATCTTGAGAAAATCTTGAGAAAGTTTATAAAGACTTGGGAAACCATGAAGAAATGAGAATCTCAGGAAAATTTTGAGAAAGTTTATAAAGACTTGGAAAACCATGAAGTGATAAGAATCTCAGGAAAATGGAAAGAATTCTTGAGAAAAGATGAATACTTGAAAAGGAAAACACTTGTCAGAAAAACTCGGACTTTGAGAATTTTCTTAGGAAAATGAGGGAAAATCTATAGGAAAACTCATTGGAGAAAGAAATTCAAAACTTAGGAAATTGAAATCCTGAAAATATTGTCCTTGAAATATCTGAAAATCGATTTTTGATTCTTGAGAAAGATGAGAAATTCCTTTTGAAAGCATCTTAAGAAAATAATATTTTCAAGGGAAATCACAAGAAAACTTTGATTTGGGAAATCCAACTCCGAATATCATCATAGTTTTTTGAGAAATCGATTCCATGAAGTGAAAGTTTCTTGAGAAAATCATGAGAAAAACAAATGATGCAGATGATTTGAATGAATGAATGCACTTTTGAAAAGATTTTTGAAAAATTTGTTGGAAAAATGTGGATTAAGCCAAAGTAAATCCTTCACATATTCTGACTGTGGCCATGAATATGTTCAGAGTTTACTTGAGTTAATTCACCATATTTTGAAAAATTGGAAATATGATGTGCATTTTTAAAATAGCCTAAGAGTGTAGGCTCAATGTGACTGGTAGAAAGATGATGGATCTGGGTCTTGTCCATATTCCGACTAGGGCCGTAAATATGAACTCCACCGAGTTCATCAACTCTCTAAGAGTTGGTGCACGTGCCATTCGTGTTCATCCATGTTGAATTTTGAAAATTTAGATATATGCATCATAGAATCAGGATAATGCAAAAATCAAACTACATGAGATGCATCCTAATCTAAGCAGTAAAAGTAAATATTATTTCAAGTTTGATTATTACATCTCTGACGTGAGTCAAAATAAATGAAATAAAATACATAATGAAAAAGAATCAGCCTCCTCCAGATTTTCCTGCAAAAATGAGAATTAGTACAAGATAACCAAGAAAATGGGTATATATACTATGTACAACGAAGATATACATGTAGATATAGAAATATTTGAATTTATGATAAATGATATATGGTAATAAAGATATATTTACAAAAAGTAAAAGAAAAGAAAAATATATGTGATAATAAGTGCACATGAAGTGATATATATATATATATATATATATATATAAGTATATATATGTATATATATATACATATATACGTATACATATAGGTAGATATACATAGATATACATATATATATGGATATATATATACATGTAATGAGAAAATATACATATTGATAGAAATTCCATATAATGGGTAAAATCAGAAAATACAGGTATATACAGTTTCTGTAGGTGATTTTACACAGCCATATTTCCCAAATTACAAATATTTCTCAGTAAAATCGGGTATGGAGCTTCTCTATATATCAATAATAAAGCGTGCAAAAGATGGCATAGAGATCATGAACGGATATGGATATATCCGTTCATGAACATAGCCGATTATCAAGACTGCATACCTGCAGAAGATGGTAAATACAATACATACGTAATGTGCAGGAAATGCACTGTGGGAATAATGGGCTGTTTCAAGGATATTGTGAAAAGGGTATGAAAAGCTTAGTGAAAAGGTGAAGATGTTGTGGAAAGTGATAAAACAATATGTGTAATTGGTGCTGCAAATGGGGTGATATTATAACAATACAGCAAACAAAAATTTAGCATTAAGCTAAGCATGATCTCATAAATCAAATGGTGAATGTTCCAGCCATAGCTTCATAAAACAGGAATTTTAGCATTAAGCTAAACAAACTCTCATAAATGATGATGTTCTAGCCATAGCTTCACAAAACAGGAATTTTAGCATCAAGCTAAACAAAATCTCATAAATCAAATGATGATGTTTCCGCCATAGCTCCATAAAACAGAAATTTAGCATTAAGCTTAAACAAAACATGATCACCTAAATCAAATGGTGATGTAGCTTGGCTGAATGAAATGGAGAACACGTTGGGTTCTCTGCTGGATTGGGGACCTCCTGCAGCTTGTGGACTGAAAATGGGCAGCAGGAACCAGCTGGATCTCCTGAAGGGGCACTCTCCTGCGGATGAGCTGCTGTTTTCTCTGTTGCTGGGCTGAAGAAGGGGCAGCAGTCGTTAGAGCTCTGCTGGATTGGCTTCTATTTCTGCTGCTGGGCTGAAGGAGTGATGGACAGCAATCGGCGTCTTGCTGAATGGTTGAGGAAGGATGGCAGCAGCTATTGGCTGCCTATGCTGATGGGCTGAAATGGATGGGGAAAACGCTGGATGGCGTTTCCTTTTGCAGGTGAGCTGAGGAAGATGAAGAAGTTGGCTGGGCTGAAGAGGAGGAATGGGCAGCTTCACGTTTGAGAAGAAGACCCCCCCTTTGCAGCTTGTAGTGATGGACCCCTTGAGCCTGCAAATGATGGACTCCCTGCAGCTGGGCTGAAGGTAGGTGAGAAGCAGCTGCTGATTGGTTGAAGAAGGATGGCAGCAACACGTTGGGCTTCTGGAGAAAAGGCAGCCTGTTGGTGGTCTGAAGGAGATGCAGGAACACATTGGGTTGAAGGAAAGGTGGGCAGGAAATGCTGGATCTCTGCTACGGCTGAAGGATGATGGCAGCTCCTTTGGAATTTCAGCTGGTGGGCTGAAGATGATGCAGAGCCATTAAAATGCTTGGTGGCTGGGATTTCCTGCTGTGGCTGGACTGAAGAAGGGGAAAACGTTGATGGAGGTCCTGTTGTGGCTGGAATGAAGAAGGCGAAAACGTTGATGGAGGTCCTGTTGTGGCTGGAATGAAGAAGGCAGGCGCTGGCTGGCTGGGCTTCCTGCTGTGGCTGGAATGAAGAAGGGGAAGGCAGCTGCTGTTGGAGGTGGAGAGCTCTACGTTGAATATCCTCTTCTGCAAAATCCAAAAGAAAACCACAAATCAAAATTCCTCCTCCCCTCATCGATCCATGGCCCCCCCTCTTTAAAGAAACTGAATACCTTTTCAAAAAAAAGAAAACGCAGCCCCCATTCATGAGGTTCTGTTACCTCTCTTTTGAATTTTTTTTTGAAATAACCGTTTTAAGAGGGGCGCACCTTATGATTTTCAAATTTTTTTGTTTCATTTACCTAGGTTTTAGGTAAAATTACATTTATTTCTTTAAGGAAATTCGGCTGTGCCATTTAAGGCTGCATCCTTCTTAAAAAGAAAATTTATTTAAACAATTCAATAAAAAGGAATAAAATAAAAATGAATGTTGAAATAAATGAGAGGCTTTTATGGAAATGCCACCTCAGCCATCTTTAAAATTCTTTTGAAAATAAAGCTTTATTTTGTGTTGGCAACTCTTTTATTTTCAATTGGGGTGCCACATGTGTGTGGGCCCACTAACTAAAAATAAATAATATTGAGAAATTAAAAAGAAAATTTGCAAATTGGTGCGATCTCCGGGTGAATCTCGCTCCATTTATTTGAAAAAAAAGACAAAAGAAATAAACTTCTTCTTTTTTTTTTGGAAATTTTTATAACACGAGATAAAACTTTGTTTATTTTCAAGAATTTGGAAAAATTGGTTTTTCAGAGCAAAATAAGGATAAAGTAAATGTAAAAAATTTTGTAAAGAGATTTAAAATCCTTTTTGCAAAAAGTTTTGAGATAAAATCTTTAAAATCAATATCCAAATATCCAGATTGTTTTTCTTGAGAAAATTTTTGTAATTCAAAGTCCTGGGGGTAAAATGGGAAAGATTGGCAATTTTGAAAACCCAGGGTTTTAAAAATCAATTTTGAAAAGTTTAAAAATCAAATCTGGATTGACAATTTTGAAAATCAAGAGTTATGGATCTCAAAATGACATGCTGTGCAGTAAAATGATGCAATGCTATGTAAAGACATGTTCTATGAAATGTCACTCTGAGTTCGAACTTGAAAATTCTAGCTTTTTGTCCAGAAAAAGGATTTTGAAATTTTGCAATTTGAAGATGTCTCTAAACCTAAATATAGAAATTTTGAGGCTCAAGAATGAAATTTAGGACTTTCTGCAAGGTTCAATCTTGGAAAATGACCATTTTGCTCTTCATTACATCTGAAGAACTGAAATATGATGATTGAGGGCGATGTCAAGAAGGTGAGTGAAAAATTGGGGTGTTTACAGATGCCCCTCTTTGCTACTAAGCCGACTTACGGTCGAGCTTAGTGGCAAAGAAAACACACCAAATTTGGGCTATAAAAAAATGCCCCAGTTTAGAAGGATCTGACTGAGTATAAAGAAATTAGCTCGAGGAAAATGGTAAATATGAAATGGAGAAATGCAGAGGAAATAGATTTGCTCTGAGAGAGCGAATTTCAGGTTTTTGCCCTTAACCTGGATGGGACAAAAAACGCTTCGTATGGAACAAAGCTCAGGTTTGAACCCTTGACCTGATTGGGGAATAAAATATCTCATAAAATGAGACCCAGGTTTATACCCTTAACCTGATCGGGAGGAAAATGAAATACCTCTTTGAATGAGGCTCAAGTTTATACCCTTATCCTGATCGGGTGGAAAATGAAATACCTCATTGAATGAGGCTCAAGTTTATACCCTTATCCTGATCGGGTGGAAAATGGAATACCTCTTTGAATGAGGCTCAGGTTTGTACCCTTATCCTGATCGGGCGGAAGATGGAATACCTCTTTGAATGAGGCTCAGGTTTGTACCCTTATCCTGATCGAACGGAAGATGAAATACCTCTTTGGATGAGGCTCAGGTTTATACCCTTATCCTGATTGGGCGGAAAATGGAATACCTCATTGAATGAGGCTCAGGTTTATACCCTTATCCTGATCGGGTGGAAAATGAATTGGTATGATGAAACCTTCGGATTTTGCACAATAAATCCAACAGAGTTTTTGCAAAAGGAAGGAAAATGGGGTCCCTAAAGATTTAAAAAGGGATTGATCTTGGGCGTCTCATTGCTGAGACTAAAATCAGCTTTTGAAATTGCCTTTTGCGAGAAATGATTGGTGGTTCGACCTCGAACCGAAATGGGACTGTCTATGGTGGGACAGTGGGGACACAGGGAAGTGTGCGAATCTGAGAGTTCATGCTCTCAAAGAAGGGAAGGAATCAAGTCCTTAAGAGGGATTTAAAATTGGTATCAGGATGTGTCGAAAATGAACATCAAGCTCTCACTTCACGTCAGGATAGCTAGAAAATATTGTCAAAATGTTGAGAATTATGTTGTTGATTCAAAGTTTTTGAAAATGTTGCACATTGTTGCAAAGATATTCCTTATTTTCTACCCAAAGCATTACCTCCAAACAAGGTTCACTTCGTAGAATCGAGACTTGAAATCCAAATTGCTTGCAATTGACCTTCTTCAAGGAAGCTATCAATTTCCTTGAGATGAACAGGAAAGAGAATTTGATATTATGAAAGCAGTTGATGAAAGAATATTGATAATAGAATTTCACAAAGTTAAAGAGGATTCTTGATAAATTTGGCAGTTTGATATCCTGGGAGCTTCTCTCATGATAATCTTGCTGCACTCTTTTGGCTCTCTTGGATTTTGCTACATTCTCTTTCATTTTGGAGATGTTTTAACTTTTTCTCTTTCTCTTTTTCCTCTCTTGCTCTCTTTTGGGAAGGGTACGTCACAAACTCCTTCAACTTGGAGATGTTTCGATCCTTCTTTGACGATATTGGCTCTTGGGTTAGAGATCTTTGGATGATAGTGGAAATTAAATATCTTTTGAGGATTTTCGGAAGGTTCATCGCATCTGCCTTCATCTCGACAGTGCTTTGAACTTTCCCAGGAAGGATTCGTCACAAACTCCATCATCTTGGAGATGTTTCAAATCTTCTTTGGCCTCGGGGGTCTACTCGCTTAATTCGCCTTCATCTTGACGACAAGTGAGAGATCCCTTTTGTAGATATTTAATTGCAACTTAGGTGATTTTGTGGAGACAGGGCTTGGATGAATTCTCTCTTTTCTAATGCTCAGGATATTTTCACTGCCTCAATTTCATAAGAATGGTCTTTAAAATTATGCCATTGACTGCGATCAATATCAATCATCTATGGCTTTGCAAAAACATTGAATCTTCTTTTCTGGCCATATCGAGGATTTATCCTTCATCCTTTTGGTTGGCCAATAGAAAGAATTCAATTTTTGAATCTCTTTTCGCAAAAGCTTCACTTTTTTGGAAGTAATGCTGAAGGTAAAATGAGGTAAAGATTCATGTAATAAAGATTCTGAAATCAACAAATAATTTGATTGACAGAGTTTTTTTGAAATCCTGGGTGAAAGAGAGCGTTGGAGGTCCGGCTCAACGCATCCGTGACAAAAATTATCATTTCCTTTCTAAAGGAGACGACTATCAGTTCACTGGGAACAAAGTCAGTTCGATTAAGAACGACCATCTTTAGGAATAATATCAGTTCGATTAAGAACAACCATCTTTAGGAATAATATCAGTTCGATTAAGAATGATCATCGGTTCACTAGGAACAATATCAATTCAATTAAGAACGAGCATCGGTGAGAATAATATCAGTTCAATGAAGAACGACCCTTGATTCATTTGGAACACTATCAGTTCAATGAAGAACGACTATCAGTTCACTTCGAACACTATCAGTTCAATGAAGAACCACTATCAGTTCGCTTGGAACACTATCAGTTCGATGAAGAACGACTATCAGTTCACTTGGAACACTATCAGTTCGAATAAAAACGATTATCAGTTCGCTTGGAACACTATCAGTTCAATGAAGAACCACTATCAGTTCGCTTAGAACACTATCAGTTCGATGAAGAACGACTATCAGTTCACTTGGAACACTATCAGTTTGATTAAGAACGATTATCAGTTCGCTTGGAACACTATCAGTTCGATGAAGAACGACTATAAGTTCACTTGGAACACTATCAGTTCAATGAAGAACGACTATCAGTTCGCTTGGAACCCTATCAGTTTAATAAAAAACGACTATCAGTTCGCTTGGAACCCTATCAGTTCATTAAAGAACGACTATCAGTCCACTTGGAACACTATCAGTTCAATAAAGAACGACCATCAGTTCACTTAGAACACTATCAGTTCGATGAAGAACGACTATAAGTTCACTTGGAACACTATCAGTTCAATGAAGAACGATTATCAGTTCACTTGGAACACTATCAATTCGATGAAGAACGACTATAAGTTCACTTGGAACACTATCAGTTCAATGAAGAACGACTATCAGTTCACTGGGAACAATATCAGTTCGATTAAGAATGACTATCAGTTTGATGAGGAACGACTATCAGTTCACTTGGAACATTATCAGTTCAATGAAGAACGATTATCAGTTTGCTTGGGAACACTATCAGTTTGATTGGAACACTATCGGTTCAATGAAGAACGACTATCAGTTCACTTGGAACACAATCAGTTCGATGAAGAACGACTATCAGTTCATTGCGAAGAATATCAGTTCGATTAAGAACGACTATCAGTTCACTTGGAACACTATCAGTTCGATGAAGAACGACTATCAGTTCGCTTGGAACACTATCAGTTCAATAAAGAACGACTATTAGTTCACTTGGAACACTATTAGTTCAATGAAGAATGACTATCAGTTCACTTGGAACACTATCAGTTCGATGAAGAACGACTATCAGTTCACTTGGAGCACTATAAGTTCAATGAAGAACGACTATCAGTTCACTTAGAACACTATCAATTCAATGAAGAACGACTATCAGTTCGCTTGGAACACTATCAGTTCGATGAAGAACGACTATCAGTTCACTTGGGAACGCTATCAGTTCAATGCAGAACGACTATCAGTTTGCTGGGAACACTATCAGTTCAATGAAGAACGACTATCAGTTCACTTGGAACACTATAAGTTCAGTGAAGAACGACTATCAGTTCAATGAAGAACATGAACCATTATAGAGAGTTGAATCGCTTCTATGAATGGTTTCAGGATTATTCCCTTATCCTGAACGGGGAATGGACATTGGATGACCTGACGGTCAAAATTGAGAATTTTGGTAATTTGAAAATTGGAAATTGGATGACTCGGAGGTCAAAATCGAAGATTTGGATGACCCGAGAGTCAAAATTGAAGAATTATGGAAAATGATTCAGGTTTATCCCTTAACCTGAAGGGGAAACTTTGATGTAAATTTAATGCAAATGAATGAGTGCAAATGAATTTAATGCAAATGAGTGCATATATATGCAAAATGAGAGATTGGTTTATCCTGCCTGCATACAGGATGTTTTGAGGTAAAGAGAAATTTTCAAAAAAAATGCCCCAGTGCGACTAGGGGGGAAAATTTTGAATAACAAAAGGATAATTAACAAGCTTTTTGACTAATAGACGTCCTCAAGATCATTCCTCACAAGAGAGACATAAGATGGCGCCAAGCTATTGAAAAAAATTCGATGACTTTATTGATGCTTTAAAATCAAGGAAAGAGAATGGGATTATATTATTCTTTTTGAAAAAGCAAGATAAGAAATGAGAAATTGTTGGCATTGTCATCTTCTGGAATGATTGTGGAAAAAGCTTAGTCAGGATGACTAGTCCTCTTTTTCATCTTCAACGAGGAGCTTCTTGTCAATGCAGTCTTGAACAATGTTCTTAAGGACGAAGCAATTTTCTGTATCGTGCCCTACTGCTCGATGAAATTTGCAAAACTGTTCTTTGAATCTGCCCATAATTGCTGGAGGATCGGTGGCTTTAGGCAACCGAACAATGTCTTTCTCAAGCATATACTCGAGGATAATCTCGAGTGTCTGATCTAGAGGGGTGAATTCTCGATTAGTTCTCCAGTCCTTGTGCTTTGATTTTTCCTGATCTTTCTTTTGATGCTGAGGGCTGGATTGGAGAGGTTTATCACTGTTGATGTCCTTCCCTTTTTGCCTTTTGATTCTCTCTAAACTGTTGCCATGATCATTCTTGTTGCCTTTGCTATTATTGAAAGTTTTGGCCGCAAAAGTGAAGTGAGCCTTCTTTTTGGCATCTTGACTGTTTATTGCAATGGTAAGGCCTTCATAGACTCCATTCTCTACTCCCATTTCGAGCCATTCAGCTCGTTCAATAAGTTCAACGAAAGACTTGGAGGGTGAGGTAGAGATTAATCCTCTCAGAGGTTGCGAAAAATTGTTGAGGATCAGGGTTAAAGCATGCCTTTCTGATATAGGATCCCTCATTTTGTTGCAGGTCTCTCTCCATCTGCGAATGAAGTCCCTGGCTTTTTCACAATCTCCCTGCTTCAGATTATAGAGGTGATTTAGCATTGGTAGTGCTTCAGTATTAAACAAGAATCGTTCAACGAACAAATTCACAACTTTGTCGAACTCTTTCAACTCTATAGGATTGATATGTTCCGCGTACCATTTGGCCGCGACTCCTTTCAGGCTGCGGGGAAAACATAGAAATAGTGCTCTGTTATCTCTCTTGAACCTTGAGCACTCAACAAAGAATGTGGCGAGATGGGCTTTCGGGTCGCCAGAACCATCGAACTTGATGAATTTACGGGGAAGGTTCTCTAGATTTTCATCCCCTTCTAAACCGTCATAAAAATTCTCATTGGTAAAGACTTTCTTGCCCTTGTCGCGGGCTTGCAGATCTTTTACCACTCTAGCCATTTCTTTGAATCGTGTCTGCAAGAGCTCTTCTGCCACTTGACCTTTTGATTTGTGAATCCTTCTTTGTTCTTGGCTATGTTTCTGAAATACCGGAGGCACCTTATATTCTTCATCGGTGTCTTCCTCTAATTCTGATTCATCTGAAATTTCCTCTGGCTGAACTTGCTTCTTGGAAGCCTTCTTATCTTTGTGCCCGTGGAACTTCTCTCTGAATGGATTCTTCTCTGCACTGGTCTCAGCTTGTTCACTCATCATTTTGTTCATCATCTTTCGGAACATGGCATATATTTGCGGGTCTATGCCATCATCCTCTTGTTGTTGATCTTGATTCACGGGATGATCCATTTCTTCTTCTGAGGCTGATGAGTGTTGTGGTGATGTGGTTCTTCTTCCTGACCTTGTTCGAACCATCAAATGCTGCGGATGCTCTCTGCAGGATAAAGTCTTGATTAGACTCTGAGGGAACTTTGGATTGGAAAAAAAAATGATTATTGACGATAGGGTAGACAATTGGAAGATCTTTGTAAGAGAAATAACAACGGAAAATGTGCCTTGTTACCTAGGCGAGGTCGTCAACCACGAGGAAAACACCATTTTTGAAGGAAAGAGATATCTCTTGGAAAAAAACAATCCGCAAACAGATTTAAAATAAGGAGAAGGCAAGTGGGTAAACAATTTCCACCGCAATAGTCAAGGTATGCACGAGGAAAATAAGATGAAGAATTTTGCAAATAGACAAAAGAATTGAAAATCCAATGAGAGAAAACATATGATTTTGGAAAATTGCAGGCAGGATAAAATGCAGCTGAAAATTCGAGATCCAGTAGGACGGGAGAATGAAAAATCACCTGGAGTTTTGAAAGAAATTGGATATTTGGGAAAATCTTCCAGGGTTTGAGAAAATAAAAGGAAAAGATGAGAATATGGGTATTTGAAAATATTTTAGAAAAAATATAGGAAAAATAGAGGTAATATAAGAACAATCATATCCTGCACAAACATTTATGCACATACAACACTCCCTAAAAGGCTGACTCTAGATGCATCATTTTGAAAACAGTTGTAGGACCTTAATCCTAACTCTAGGTTCAGATCATCTTTGTCCAATCTAGTTATGCCGATATACCCGAATTGAAATCCAAGGTACGTGGCATATAATCTCAACTCCGGTTCTAAGGTAAGGTTTTCCAACATCATTGTGCGCCTACCGATATACTTCGGACTGTGGCCCGCGGTACGTGATAGGGGGGTGTTAACCCAAATAATTGGCCCAGTTGTGAGGCTCTGTCCCAAACTAGGGTTCTGGAAGAGAGCCCAACAACGTGAAGACCGGGTAATGATAGGTAATTGAGGTTTGAAAA
Organism: Nuphar pumila; assembly: GCF_984573655.1. Lineage (NCBI taxonomy): Eukaryota > Viridiplantae > Streptophyta > Magnoliopsida > Nymphaeales > Nymphaeaceae > Nuphar > Nuphar pumila. The sequence continues at coordinate 77,775,936 of NC_143257.1, forward strand.
AATGATCACATGCAAGAAATAGAGGGCTCTAAAACCTAAAGAGATAGACTTTTGAAAATCTTTGAAGAAGCATACATTGTTTGCATTCAGATCCTAAATTGAGGAGAGTTGTGTTTAGACCTAAGTCTATGTGAGCATGAAAATTTCTCCTCAATCTGGTCCTACCAAACCATGTATAAATGACAGTTGATTAGCAAAGGGGTCAGCAAACTGATCAACAAACGAGCAACACAAGCAGATGGATCAAGTAGTTATTCTCTGAAATCACCCGCCATAAAACCCAAACTTCTCATATCTATCAACTAACGGTGATCAAAGTAAATGACCAAATACTCAAACCAGTAGATCGAGCCAAATACAGTTCAATGTTCCTAAAGGAGAAGATAAAGTAAAACTAACGATAATCAAAGAGAAGAAAAAAAATGATAAAAGGAATTGTCAATTAAATGAAATGCCTTACAGAATCAAAAGAAAAGGGAAAAGGATGATGATAGCATGACATCGAAATAGGAAATTAACTATGCAGAGACTGAAAAATAAATATTAAATGGAATCATCGATTAATCTAAAAGAAAATTCAAAAAAAATAAATTGAAGTGCAGAGAAATAAATGTCTTAATCGAAAGATTCTGTTAATGTAGCAGTAGGTGGATCAACACTGCTATATGCAGATTGATCCTACCATAGATGCATAATAATAAAAAAAAACAAAAAAAAAGAGAGGAAACAACTGAAGGAAAACAAAAATCGTAACAGAACGATGTGGTAAAAAAAAAAAAAAGAGAAGAAAAGGGAAATCAAGATGAAGTTATATACAAATTGGAAGATGTAGATCGACGATAGAATTGAGTTAAAACAGAACAATAATGAATTGCAAAAATGCTGGATAAAGAAAATGACGAAATCCAAAAGGGAATTGTAGGAACATGAGTGTTTTGTTGATGTTGCATAGGGGTGAGTCGATCCTGCTAGATGCAGGCCGACCCTACCACCGGTGCATTATGATAAAAAAAAAAAAAACAAAATGGGAAGAAAACTGAAATGAGGTACCACAAACAACGAGGAATGTAAGGAAATGGGAAAGAGATCTTTACAAGAAATCGAAGGAGGATGGAGGTGATCGCTTACCTCTAGCTGCAGGGGGAGATCAATCTCCTTTGGATTGCTTGAAGCTTCAGAGTGGAGTTTCTGTTTCAAAAAAGTGAAGAGGAAAAAGGCTGGGAAAAAGGAATAAAATTACATGCGTAGAAGGATGGAGGGGTGAAGACGATGAAGGGGAAGGCTTCTCCTTTGTGCCCCTTTTAAAGAGGGGGAAGAAGATTCGGAAAGGGGAGATGTTGTTGGGGATCGACGGTGGAAGAAGAAGAAGGTTGATTGGTGGATCGATCGTGAGAGCTCCAGGGGAGAAAGAGAGAAAGTTCGATCGAGAGAGAGAGAGGGAGCTCCTGCGGCTAACGGAAAGCCGTTTGGGATTTTACACTGGAGGTCCTAAAAATCCAAAAAAAAATTACAAAAGAAGGTTTTTAGAAAAGGAATTTTTCAAAAAGGGCTTTTTATAAAGTAGATGAACTATTTCTTTTTTTTTTTTGAATATTGGAAGAAAAATCTGAGAATATATAAAAAACATATGAGTACTTTTGGCAAGCGGCACCCAAATGAGGTTTTTGAAAGGTTTTTGTAAAATTATTGTTTTAAAATATTCAAGATATTCTGAAATGAGGTTTTTTGTGAAAAGTAGGGTTAATTTTGGAAATCAATTTTGAGAAATGGATCTGGGTTCAGAAATTTTGATAAACATTAGAATTCAGATCTCGAATTGAGATCGGACCCTAAGTTTGAGACAAATCTCTGAGAAAATATAAAGAAATTGATTTTTTGATATTTTTTTTTTAAGAATAGAAGATCCGGGATCAGAATTGGATCCAGATATCTGATTTGGGTCCAAGATTGGGTTAGATATAAAAATTGAGTCTAGATTCCAGCGAATCTGAGAAATGAATAGAAATTTTGATTAAAAATTGACACGATTATTCAGAAGATGGGCCCAAGGGCAAAAAGGGAATATTTGCAAAATTTTGGAAACTTTTGGGTGTTCACAGTTACCTTATCCGTCTTTCGCGTTGTTGAAAGAATTGCCTCATATCACCTCATTCACCTTTCGCATTGTCGAAAGAATTGCCTCATATTTTCCTTTTTCATCTTTCGTATTGTCGAAAGAATTGCCTCATGTTGCCTTATTCATTCGTTCACACTGATAAATTCTCTCCTTATACTTCTTCCAAAGATTTACCTTATTCTTCTTCCTCCTGCTATCTCACTTTCCTTGCTTTTTTGCAACCCCTTTCGGATCCTTTGTGTAAAATCCGGAAGTCCCATCATGGTTTCCCCATTCTCATGAGGAATCCATATTCTCCATTTCTCTTTCAGGTTAAGGGCTAAACCTGAACCTCATTTTGTGAGGTGTTTCCTTCCCATTCAGGCAAGGGTAAAACTTGAGTCTCGTTCTGAGGAGTCTCTTCCAGTCCCATCGTGGTTTTCCCTATCCTAGCAAAGAATCCATGCTTCTTATATCCATTCAGGTAAAGATTATACCTGAACCTCGTCTCACGAGGTATTTTTCAAAAATGTCCCATCATGTTTTCCTCATTCTGACAAAGAATTCATGTTTTTCATTCCCCATTCAGGTAAGGGTTAAAACCTGAAAATTCATTTTGAAATATTTTCGTCCCCATTCAGGTAAGGGCTAAAACCTGAAATTCATTTTTTAGATATCTCGTCCCATCTAGGTCAAGGGACAAAACCTGAGTCTTTTCAAAAAGCTTATTTTGTCTCAGCCATGAGACTTCTTCAAAATCTCTCCTTTCACTATTTCGGGATCTTCATCCCAAAGTCCCATCACGATTTCCTCATTTCCTTTTGTCCAAATTATTTCATTCTCAAGGATTTTGTTTCTTCTCAAAGCCATCCAGGATAAGGTGCTAAGCGTAAGAATAATGTTTCACAAAACAATTCTTCCACACCCAGTTCAGACTTTCTGACTGGGGCATTTTAAAATTTAGTGTGTTTTTTTGCCACTAAGCTCGTCTTTCAACCGGCTTAGCAGCAAAGAGAGGCATTTGTGAACACCCCAAATTTTCCAAAAAATTCCCTTTCTACCTTTGACCCCCAACCTCTGAATAAATTGGGTCAATTTTGGATCAAATTTCATTCACTTCTCGGATTCATTGGTTAAAGATCCGAAATCCAAATCCATTTTCCACATCTGACCCAATTTCAGATCTGGATCTGATATCCAAATCTAATTCTGAGCCCTATTATCCAATTTTCAATTCAAAATTCTAAAAATACAAAAATAATTTTCTGAATGGCTCAGAAAGTTCATCCAGTATCCATTTGGATCCACTATTCTCTATTCATTCCTCAATTCGAGATCCAAAACTTGAGTTTTTCCTCAAAAACTCCGAATTCAGATCTATTTTTTTGAAAAATTCTGAAATTTAACCCTATATTTTCAAGAAAACCCTCTTTTATAAAAACTTCAAGTTTTTAAACAAATATTTTACAAAAATGTTTGAAAAACTCCTCTTAAAACCCTTCTTAAATTCCTCGTATCTTAGGTTTTTCATCAAAAACATAAAAAAAAATCCAAGAAAAATAACTCTTTATTCGTTCTGAAAAACCTTGTGAAAAGAGTCACTATTTTGACAATTTGTAAAAGTTAGGGGGACCTGATTTGTAAAACCCCCAACGGCCTTCTGTTATAAGAAGAGTCGTGGGGAGGGGGGGGGGGGGTCGAATTCATCGCTTCTTCACCTCAGCATCTCGATCTCCCTTCCTCTTGACTGTTTCTCACCTCTCCATTTCACTTCCTCTGATCGCCTTCACCCCACCAAGCTGTCCTTCTTCTTCTCGATCCTTCTTCTTTCTTCCCCCTATTTCCTCCTTCTTGGATTCTTTCCCTTCCTCTCATCTTCCCTTTGGTTCAATCGGCAGAAGGAAATCAATGTCAGCAAGACCAAGGTAAGAGCTATCATCTCTCCACTCTTTAATTCTCTATAGAATTTTTCTCTATTTCACAACATTTCTTTGTTTTAGTTCTGTTATTTTTTGTGTTCTTTCTTTTATCATAATGCACAAATGGTGGGATCGACCTGCATATAGCAGTGTCGACCCACTTGTTGCTACAGCAAGGGAATGGCCCCATTCCAACATTTTTTTTTCTTTTTATCTTATTTTGTATTTTGCGTTTTCATTGCATTCCAAGCTATGGTTGATTTTATTCCCAATTTCTTTTCGTTATTTTAATTCCCTATTTGCATTGAAATTTTGGTTCCATTTCTTTTCTTTTTTTGACAATAGGCTTATATTTTGATGTTCGGCTCTCTATTTGCATTTTTTTTTGGGTTTGATCTCTTGCTATTTTCTTATTGTTCTTTTGTTAATCTTGATCATCTGTGGTGTTTTGATTTCACATTTTCTCTTTTGATCCACACCTTGCCTCTGCTCCAATGCTTAATGCATTGGAGGCTACATTGCATAAAATTCATTCTCTGTTTTAATATATTGATTTCATTTTCTTTATGCGTCTCTGTTTAAATTTTCTTTCATATTGTATGAATGCCTTTGTTCATCATACTCCTTTATTGCATTACTGTTTCAACATCATCTGATCGCATTTACTTACCTGTTACATTCTTGAGTTGGCAGCTGATCTAGTGCATCATCCTTTTCTCTGATCTCATTTACTAATTTTTTTTGCTCAGTATCATCTTGTTTATTTATAGCATTCCATTGCATCTGATGATTCACTTGTTCATACTTGTGTTATTGTATCCCTTCAAGCATCCACAACTTCCCCCCACCCCCACCCCCTTTGTCCGGCTGTTAGAATATTCACATCGAGCACTCAAGAATAGCGAGTATTCATCACTTGCTATGATTCTCTCTGAGCTATTCACGCATGCCATGGTCTAAAAGGCCATGGTTGTATGGATTTCAGAGGCTATTTGCCTCAATTGCCAAAGAACAAGCAATCCTACCAAGGTCATGGGAAACCATCTTGCGTAGGTTGCATTTATACCCTCATGATCCAAAAGATTTTGCTGCCTTCCTTGAAGTTGGATCCCATTATGTTGTGCCTAATAAAATTCGGCGCATACTGGATGATTATTGTCAAAAGAAATCCTCCATCTTGTCCGGATGGTTGCTCTATTGAGTGAGCTGGGGAGGGACAGGGTCGTAGCATGAAATTCATGGATTGTTTGAGAGGGAATTGACAAGTGACAAATTGCAAAAGCCTGTGATATTTTGACGATGATATCTTACTTAGGAATTTCAGGTGTGTAACTGTGCCACTCATGTGAACCCACTGTTCATCCAGCAGCATCTCTTCACCTGTAAATGCACAACACTACTGCACATCCACCTGCAGCATCCCAGCATAACCTCCACTCATTGCATTCCCCTTGCATCCCTTCTTCGATTCAACTCTGCATCCTTTTATGTTGCATTTCATCATCGTATCCCCTGTGTATTCCTTCCTTCCTCACTCTGCATCACACATCATCAATTACCATGAATCACATCTCACTTCAACATTAACATTTGTGAAGCTAAGCTCTGAAATATATTGTCATTGCATTTGTACAAATGGCGCCATGTCTGCTACATTCTTCTATTATGCCATCTGTGTGTGATTACCTCTTTGTTTTTTTGTTTTGTATGTGTGTTTCCATACTCATTTAAATCAAATCTGCATTTTTGCATATGCATATTCTCTGCATTTTCATCATTTGTGTGTTGTATTAGATTTGCATTATTTATTTCATCATCACTTTCATGAAATTACCTTCGGTATGTGCATCTGCATTTGTATCCATTACCTGCTAAACACCTGTGCTACTTATCAACTCACCTCTTTGTCGCCAAAGCCATGCGCAACTGGTGACCATCGTGAAAATCAACAATATGAGTATGGTCAAAGAATGAGACATTGCAACCCCCCCCCCCCTTTTTCTAATAAGAGTGCTTGATATAGTTGAAGGCCATTTGTTAAGGCTGTTAGAAGCAATTTGTAGAATCCAACTCGCAGAAACTTATCTACAACAGATAGCCAAGGTCGGTTTGCTGCTGAGAGTGATTCATCAACTTACTGTGCGATGGTAAAACCAAGTGAAGAATTTGATATGCTATACAAGTTTGATCCGTTAAAGTCAACCTGTTGCAGGAAATCAAGTAGAGGAGTTAATATATTCAAGCTGCTATTAGCATTTATTCACTGCTCAATCTCCATGATAGCCCCTGTACCTCATAATATCATACTCCCCACACTTATACTCACCTGTAGCCTCACTTGCTGCAGCACATCACTTCCACTTCTAGCTCCTATCACCTGTAGTAACCTCCAACATTATATTTGTAGCCACATTCATGTACCTATTATCTCCACTTCCTAGGTGGTATAGCACATCTCCATCCCTTCACTCACCTCACTTTCCACACTTTGCATCCATAACACCCATGCCCCCGCTGCATCCTCGCTATTCAAAATACACCGCCAACATGTACATTCGTTCTATCATCTGCCCTTTGCACACTAAACTTCACCTCCACTTCCCACAGTGTTGTAAACGCCCCAAATTTTCACTCACCTCCCCGACATTTTCACCAAATATCATCATTCAGCCTTTGAAATCGCCGGAGGGCAAAATGGTCATTTTTTTAGCTCAGAACTTGCAAAAGTCTAAATTTCATCTGCAACTCCCAAAATTTCTCTATTTTTAGCTCAGATGTTCAAAATTTTATTCCTGACAGAAAACAGGAATCTCCAAGTCTTGGTTCAAGATTATATTTCATAAGACATGTCATTGCATAGCATTGCATGAGCATTTCATATCACTGCACTGCACAGCATGTCATTTTGAGGTCCAGAACTCTCGATTTCAAAATTTCCAATCCAGATTAGAATTTCAACTCTTTTCAAAATTGATTTCAAAACCCTGGGTCTTCAAAATTATCAACTCTTCCCATTTTACCCCCAGGGCTCTGAATTTCAAAATATTTCCTCAGAAAAACAATCTGGATAATTTTCAATAAATTTCAACTCAGATTTTGCCTTTTGTCAGCTATTTCAACTATCTTCCTTTTACAAAATCGCTCTACAGGGCCAACTCTTTTCAAAAATTCCTGTTTTACCAATTAGTCCAGATTTTGTGAAAATTCCAAAAAGCGGTTTTGTTGTCTTGTCCTTATTTCAATAAAGAAGCAATGTGGGACCCACACTAAGGTGGTGTCATACAGGCTTTTCTTTTGAAAAACCCCAAAATATAGGAGCCTTGTCCCCTGGATTGGCGCCACTTGTCCTTTCTCTCTCCTCCCATTTACCTGCCATGTGTCAGCATAGGGTTCACCTAGAGGTGGCGCCACATGTCACATTCTCTCTTCTGCCATCCTTTGACACGTGTTAGTGTGGGGCCACCTTAAGATGCCGCCACATGTCATTAGACATCCTCTTCATTTTATGCCACATGTCAATGTCCACCATTTTCACCCTGTGCCATGTGTCATTCCAAGGTCACCATGAGATGCCACGTGTCATGTGTTGTCCTGTTCAGAAAAAGTAGAACTTGTCTCCCCTGAGGTGGCACCATTTGAATTATGTCTCCTGCAGAGGACACATGTCAATCTCTCATTTCCTTAGAAAAAGCAAATGCCATGTATCATTCTCTGCTCTTCTCAGAAAAAGCAGACTGACACATGTCATTCTCTGCTCTTCTTAGAAAAAGCAAATGACACATGTCATTCTCTGCTCTTCTTAGAAAAAGTAGAGGACACATGTCATTTTCTGCCTCCTTCAGAAAAAGCAACAATTCAAATATTCAAACTCCAGGCTGAGGTGGCGCAAAGCCTGAACTTCACCTTTTTTATTGTCTGAGATGGTGCCACGTGTCCCTTTCCCTCCTTTTCCTCCTTCTTGCCACATGGCATCGTAGGAGCCACTCTGAGGAAATGCCACATGCCCATCCTTCATTCCTCCAGAGCCAACCTCCATTTGAAATTCAAATTCACCTTCTGAGGTGGCGCCATTTGAGAAGGCCTCACCAGACAGCTGACACTTGTCTGCCACATGTCCAGACCTCCCTGCATCAGAAAAAGTAGAAAAATCCCCCTCTGAGGTGGCGCATTTTGCTTCCTCCATTCATGTTCTCCTGCCACATGGCATCGTAGGAGCCACTCTGAGGAAAAACCACATGTCGGCCTCTCCTTTCCTGCAAAAAAATAGAATTTGAATTCCTCTGAGGTGGCACAGTCTGCTTCCTCCACTCCTGTCCTTCTGACACATGTCAAGAGCCTCCAGAGGTGGCGCCACATGGCATGCTCCTATTGTTTCCAGCTTTACACCTCAAATCTCCTTTTGAGGTGGCGCCAATCCAGAGTCCCACTTGGATTCCTCTCTTTTATTTAATATATTTTTTTAATAAAAATAGCCCCATGAGGTGGTGCCACCTGAGGGCTCCCTGCAAAAGCCAAATTCGAATTTCAAACCCCCAGATAGCACCCCCTGAGATGCCGCCACATAAAGGGCTCAGATTGAGCCTGTTTGAAATTCAATTTTTTCAGAAAAATCTATAAAAACAAGGCTCCATGCCCAGCCCAGGGGGACCATCTTTTGAGAACTCCTGTTGGACTTGAAAATTTGACCTAGCCTTCTTGAGAACCCGACTTTTGCACTTTGGAATTCACGCCCCCTTTGGCTCAATGAAGAAGGCACGGTGGGTCGATTTTGGTGAATCATCCGAAGCCCGGATCGAAGGACGAACGAAGCCCGTGATAGCCGTCCCTTTCAAGAGCTTCAACTCTGCCTAACGAAGCAAGGTGCACCTCTTTTCCTCTTGATTTGATTTCATAATTCGATTCGAGAGTCGTTTTAAGAAAGAGCTCATCCGAGAGATGGATTGAGCTATTCTCATGAAATGGCATATATAAAAATACATGATTACGCTTACTTGATAATTTTTAGCATTCATGCATTTAGCTAGATTTAATTTGCATTTTATTTCATTAATTTAGCACATTTCATGAATTAATTAGGATTAATTTAGCATTTATTTCAATTCTGCTCATTTTCAGTAGTTCTCTGTTTTTGTCAGTCAGTCCACACGTCATTTCATGCATTTAGTTTTTATTACAAATCCCCAAAAAATCACGAAATGCGCCCTTAGGTGTCCCTAGAATTGTGCCAAAAATTCGGAAGCATTTGAATTTGTTTACTACGGTAAACATTCAAAATCGCAAGTCGGGTTTTGTTATCCGGGATGCGTTTTAAAAATTATTTTCCGACTTGTAAAATCGAGATCTCCGTCATGGGAGATTCAATTTTCAATCCGAAAGATGTTTTGAACTCAAAAGAATGTCTAGTTTTATACCTGATTTTCTCAGATTTTTCTGATTTTGTTTATGTCTGACAAAAAATCCGAGAGTTCAGGACACGTGTCAGAGCCTGATTTGGGCCTTTGCGACTTTGGATCGACTTAGGTCGATGGGTTATCTTTTGGTATTGCTCCAAATCCAAAACTGTAAAAAGTGAAAGTTATGTCCAAGATGTCCTCTGTTTGTATCTGAAAGCTTGTGATTTTTAAAACAGTTGTGATACCTGTTTCAGATGTTTATTGGCAGTCCTCTGTTTGGTCACATTTGTCTGTTCTGTTAATATAGGAATGCAAAGTTATATTTTTATCCATGTTTATGTTGATCAAATGCCGAAGTCATTAACATAAAAGTTGTTCATATAGGTGTCTTGAGTAGCTCTGTTAATTATCAAAAATTTCCATGGCTGATTTCTATTTGTTTAGCATTTTACATTATATTAGTGTGATTTTTACCTCTGTCAGAACTAAATCCCTGTTAATGAACTCACCATGGCTCAAATCCCGAGGCTGTAAAAACAAAACATGTTTCATTTTGGGTCCTTTAGCAGTCTGCAAAATATCAAAAGTTTTCATGGTGTAAATCTTGCATTATCATGTTAAGCAGTGCATTTGGTTCGGATCCATAGGCAAAATCCACCATTTTAGGACTTTCTTTAAATTTTAGCATTTAAATCATATCATTTCGTGATTTTGAGCATTCTAGGCTGTTTATCAGAGTAAGTAGATGCTTCATACCGAATTTGGTGCAATTTGGAATCCATTTGAGGTTCGCATTAGCCATAATATCAAAACAGGGTCCCGCAGGACCCAGATCCAAGCGAAAAACAAGCGAAATTCGTTATTTTGGATAAATTGCAAAATGCCAAATTCTGATTTTATAGTCCTAATGTGTTTAGCATCATGTCATAATGTCTCATACTGCATTTAGTCATCATTTGTTTCAATTTGAATTTCGAAATCTCAATTTTACCAAGTTTTCCTTCAAAAAAACCTGATTTTAAAGGTATAACTTTATAATTAGGGGTATTTTGGTCATTTTGACCACCATTTCGAATTTCAAACTATTTTCCACCGAATTTCCTGCATTTACATCATTTCAAATATCAAGGAAGCATGAGATTAGGGTTTATATCCAATTAAATCCAATAATTTCATAATATTATTGGAAAATCTTGGAAAAACCCACATATTTGAGCTAACCTTATTTCAAGTTTGGCAGGGATATTCAAAAAAAGAAGCTGAAGTCTGCAATTTCCTTTTATTTCATTTATTTAGTGATGTAATAATGTAAATTTTGGAATAAGATATTTAATTTCCTGCTTAGACTAGGATGCATATCATATAGTTTAAATTTATGCAATATCTTGTTTTTATGATTCATGCATTTTATTTCAAAAGCACTATGGATGTTCACGAATGGCACGTGCACCAACTCTTAGGGAGTTGATGGACTCGGTGGAATCCATATTTACGGCCCTAGTCGGAATATGGACGAGACCCAGATCCATCATCTTTCTACCAGTCACATTGAGCCTACACTCTTAGGCTATCTTAAAATGCACATCATATTTCTAATATTTTCAAAGTATTGTGCATTAAATCAATTAAACTCTGAACATATTCATGGCCACAGTCAGGATATGTGAAGGATTTATTTTGACTTAATACACATTTTTCCAACAGATTTCTTAGAAAATCTTTCAAAGTGCATTCATTCATTCATATCATTTGCATCATGAAATCATTGATTTTCCCATCATTTTCTCAAGAAAATTTCATTCTCAAGAAATTGATTTCTCAAGAAACTCTGAGAATTTTTCAAAATCAGTTTTCCCAAGTCAAGTTTTTCCACAGTTTTCCATGGAAAAGGTTATTTTCCCAAGATTCTCAAAAGAAGTCTCTCATCTTTCTCCAAGATCAAAATCGATTTCCAAATATTTCAAAGGTAAAATTCCCAGGATTTCGATTTCCCAAGTTTTGAATTTCCTTCTCCAAAGAGTTTTCCTATAAATTTTCCATCATTTAGCATATCAGGCTCTTAGCATATCTTTAAGAGTCTGTATGGTTCATTCTGATTGCCCATCTGTTTGGGGATGGAATGCTATACTGAACTTGAGTTTCGTCCCCAGGGCTTTCTGAAGTTGTTCCCAAAAGTGAGAGGTGAACTTCGGGTCACGATCAGATATGATCGAAATCGACACTCTATGGAGTCTAACGATTTCCCGAATGTAGATTTATGCCAATCGCTCAGTTGAATATCGAGTGTTGATTGGCAGGAAGTGAGCAGACTTTGTGAGTCTGTCCACGATCACCCATATCGAGTCATGTTGTCTCTTGGATCGAGGCAATCCAATGATGAAATCCATCATAATGCCTTCCCATTTCCATTCTAGAATCTGGATCAGTTGCATCTTTCCACCAGGTCGCTGATGTTCGATCTTAACTTGCTGGCAGATCAAACACTTTGAGACAAATGTAGCAACATTACGTTTCATACCCCTCCATCAGTACTTTCTCTGCAAGTCCCGAAACATTTTCATACCTCCAGGGTGGATAGTGTACTTGCTACCATGAGCCTCCTGGAGTACTTCCTGCCTTAGCTCAGGGTTATTTGGAACCCAAATCCTTTCTTCCATCCTTATTCCTCCATCTTCTTGTAAATGAAAGAAAGTATCATCCTTTTCAGCACGAGCTTTTAATTCCAAGTACTGGGGGTCTTTGAACTGTTTGGCTACAATGTGATCGAGGATCTCGATGTGGATCGTCAAACATGACATTTGAATTCTGCCAGAATCAGCAAAAAATGGCTTCCAGTTGACGAAATCCTCCATCAACTTTCATTGTCCGGTTAGGCTGGCTAGAGTGCCAACAGTCTTGCGACTAAGGGCATCTGCTACAACATTTGCCTTTCCAGGGTGATAGGAAAGTGTGAATTCATAGTCTTTGAGGAATTCCAGCCATCGCCGTTGTCGCATATTAAGTTCTTTTTGAGAAAAGAGGTATTTTAGGCTTTTATGGTCCGACATGACCTCAAATTTCTCTCCATACAGGTAGTGTCGCCAGATTTTAAGCGCGAACACTACCGCGGCAAGCTCCAAGTGGTGGGTTGGATAGTTTTTCTCATGGACTCTCAACTGTCCTGACGCATAGGCGATTACTTTGCCATGCTGCATCAACACACAACCCAGACCTGTTCCCGAGGCATCGGTATAAGCGACGAAGCCTCCCTGACCAAAAGGTAAGGTAAGGACAGGGGCAGTGGTAAGCCTCTGTTTGAGAACCTCAAAGCACTCCTTACACTAGTCAGTCCATTCGAACTTCACTCCCTTTTTCAGTAATTTCGTCATGGGTACGGCGATTCGGGAAAAGTCTTGTATGAACTTTCGATAATAACCGGCAAGTCCAAGGTAGCTACGGACCTCAGTGATATTTTCTGGCTGCTTCCAGTCCAACACAGATTCCACCTTAGCAGGATCCACTGTGATTCCATCTTTTGAGATCACATGGCCAAGGAACATCACTTTATCTAGCCAGAATTCATATTTTGAAAACTTAGCATAGAGTTGGTTATCTTGAAGGGTTTTCAAGACGATTCTCAAGTGCTCCATGTGTTGTTCATTGTTCTCAGAATATACGAGAATGTCATCAATAAAGACGATGACAAAGCTATCCAAATATGGTTTGAATATCCGGTTCATTAGATCCATAAAGGCAGCAGGCGCATTAGTAAGTCCGAAGGGCATTACTACGAACTCATAATGGTTGTATCTCGTTCTAAAGGCAGTCTTAGGTATATCTTCTTCCTTAACTTTGAGCTGATGATACCCAGACCTGAGGTCGATCTTGGAGAACACCCTTGCTGTTCTGAGCTGATCGAATAAGTCCTCAATTCGAGGCAACGGGTACTTATTTTTAACAGTTGCCTGGTTAAGCATCCGATAATCGATGCATAACCTAAGGGATCCATCCTTCTTCTTTACAAATAGCACCGGGGCTCTCTACGGTGATACACTCGGACGGATGAACCCTTGTTCCATCAGTTCTTCCAACTGACACTTCAACTCACTGAGTTCAATAGGCGCCATTCGATACGGGGCTTTGGATATCGGCGTTGTTTCAGGTAAGGATTGAATTCCAAATTCAACCTCACGAAGTGGCGGAAGTCCTGGCAATTCTTCAGGAAACAAATCGGGAAACTCCCGCACCACTTCCAAACTCTCAAGGGGTTGGTCGTTAGATTTTTCCACCGAGAGGCTCAACAGGAAGGCCACACAACCCTTCATAAGGTATTTTTGTACCTTAAGTGCTGATATGAGCCTTTTCTGTGGAACTGGTTTGGATAACCGATATTCCATCTTAGGCAATTCGGGTCGAGATAGAATCACTCTGCCCTCGCGGCACAGAATCTTGGAATTATTCTGAGCCAACCAATTCATTCCCAGAATAACATCGTACTGTATCATATCGATTAGGATGGCGTCAGTATGCAAGTGTTGCCCTGCTATCTCAATATCCAAATTTTTTACACACCGAATACATTTGGTGCGTGAACCCAACAGATTATACACTTCGATCATTTTATCAATCGGTTGCACCGAGGCGTGAAGTTGTTCAGTGAAATCGTCGGAGATAAACGTATGAGTAGCACCACAATCAAACAAGACGTAAGCTGCATGTCCATTAACAGGTACGGTGTCTTCAATCAGATCACCATTTTTGACTTGTTCAGTCGTTACAGCATATACACGACCTGCAGCAGACCTTTGTTCTACTCTAGATGGAGGCCATTGAAACTGAGAACGTTGTGGTGCTGGTCGAGAGGGTCTGACAGATTCATCATTACTCCTTTGTTCATCTGCAGCCTTCTTGGCGCAATCCCTTATAAAGTGGCCCATCTTGCCACAATACAAGCAAACACCAATGTCACGAGGACATGGCTTTCCGGGGTGGTTCACACGACACCTTGGGCAGCTGAAGTTGGACTGCTGACCATTTAAAGTTGTGTTCTGTCTTGGCCTCACGACTTGTTGAGTGTTGTTCCCTCCTTGAAACTTCTTCTTTTGAAAGGGTTGTCGTGAACCCTAGCCACTTGGGAACGTCCTTTTACGATTCCCACCATTCACTATGGGCTTCTTTGCTACGATCACTTTAGATCGCGCCCAATCCTCTTGGATTTTCGAAGCCACTGCTACCGAAGCCTGAAAAGTCGAAGGCATACTTGTTACCACCCGAGATCGCAGCCCTTCGCGCAAACCATTCACATATTTGTCGGCTCTTTCATGGTCTGTTTCGAACAATCGAGAGCAGTAGCGCTCTAGATTCTGAAATTTGGTGGTATAGTCCATCAGACTCATACTGCCCTGTTCCAATTCCAGAAACTCCATCTTTTTCTTGTTTCTGGAATGCAGTGGAAAGTAGTTATCCATGAAAGTTCTTCGGAAGTCAATCCAAGGAACGACTTCGACTTGTGAGAACTGGATAAGCTTAGTGGTATCCCACCACTTCCGTGCATTGTCCTTTAATCGATGCGTGCCAAAGTTGGTCTTCTTCTTATCTGGTACTCCTAGTACCGAGAAGGCACGTTCTGTCTCTTCGATCCAACTCTCTGCGAGCTCTGGATCGGCTCTGCCAATGAAAACTGGCGGGTCAAGCTTGAGGAACTTCTCATAAGTCACTCCTCTCAGGTGCTCGTTTCGTGGTACGACTGGTTCTGGCCTTGTTTCACGAATGGCGGTAACCAGATTGTTGAGCGTTTCTAGCAAGAATCCTTGCGTATGGGACTCCTCGCTTGATATGGTTCTCCTCGTTGTAGGAGCCATTTATCTATGCACACACAAGCTACGTGTTTTAGTTTCTCAATGTATATATCGAAGCAAAGCTTTATTTACTTAATATACATCACATTTACACAAACATCGCCTTAAACAAAACGTCATGCCGTACTGGCAGACTTTAGGCGTTGAGAAACTATACATGAGTCTATTGACTCCAAAACACTATCAGTCTCTTCTAGGAACTAGATTTCTTTCTTGACCCAAACAACCCGAAGTATCGTTTGCTTCCACATTGCCTTGGTGCAGGCACTACTAGTTTTGGCTTGGGCGGCACTTCCGCACTTTCAAGCGAATCTTGTGGGTAGATCAGTGATGCCGGTCCACTTGCCCATTCAGTGGCATCATGGCTCGGGGACTCCGAGACCATAATGGGATGATATAGGTTGTATCCCTCTCCTTGGCCATTCAGGCTCGGCATTTGTGAAGCCGCTCCGTTCTCCCATATAATAGCACTATGATTCGAGGAATCTGAAATCATAATGGGATTATAGAAGGAGTTGTTGCATCCCTCATCCCGACTGTGCAAGCTAGGCGTACATGATGTCTGTTGATAGCCTTGCGATTGACCGAATCCCTCAAGGAAGTTCAAGTCAAATCCTACCAGAGACGGTAGTTCATCAGAAGTCGCTGGGGTACGGCTACTCCCTCTACTGGAGTAATGTGACCCACTAACACGCGAGGTCTCATCCCTAAGACCAAGCGATCCCCGCCGACCCATATAGGCGGTATGTTTCATTTGGCATTCGTTGGCGGAATGCCCTTCTTCGCCACAATATTGGCAGTCTTGGACTTCAAATGGGCATACCCACTCATTGTGCATGATCCCGCAACGATAGCAGTACCCTCGGGAGTCGTGAGTTGCCATCTATACAAAGATGCACCCAGATCAGAACACAAGTATAAAATATACTTACAGTACGATATCGTGACATGACGGATCTTGAACCAGGTTTCTCAGACACATACTCTAATACCAATTCTGTAACGCCCCGGATTTCCAAAACAAAGCTAAGTTAAAATTTTCATGAATTTCTTTCTTTTTTTTTTCTTTACAGCAGAACTTAGAAAAGCTTTTAGCAGCGGAATAAGACGATAATGAGTCGTCGATTTTAGAAAACTTTAAGCACATTGCAGGTATGTGGCCAAGTAACTCATTGACCACCAAACTGTTCTATTTTATCGAAAACCACATGTTTATTACAACACTACTGCTTAGAAAAGCAGTGTAGGTTCAATAAAAGGAAGCAGTACAACTCTGTCTAGAGAAACCCTGGAACTCGATGCCGCCTTGCTCCGCATATCGCCACGCAGGTACAACACCTGAAATCCCCATTAAACGGGGTCAGAACCACTGATGGTCTGGTAAGCAAGCAAACATGTACCCATTCAACTCAAGCAATGCGTTTTGACCACTCAGGGTCGCAGTTCGTAATAGCGACGCTCAAGCCTCCAAGACTTAGCGTATATCGCAAGAGCCTCCTCAGGGCTATGAGTTGAACATTTGCTCAAGTCTTCACGACTTAGCCTTGACCTCTTTCGGGTCTCAAAGTGATGTCTAGCTCAAGTCTTCATACTTGGCACATCTGTATCCCACGCATCTAAGGACAGCACCTCGAGCTTCGCTTAGTCGTACGGATACAACACGGGTCTTTGCCCAGTCAGTCAAGTAGTATACTGAACATGACACCTTCACAAAGGTTATGCAGGACTGACTCAACAACGGCCATCCACGCATACATTCAAGCATCGCTGAACTTAAGCTAATGCATTGTTTCGATATTTAACCTCTTCCACCCTTGGTACGCGGGCGAAACATTGTCCAGGCATCAACGCGACGTTCTGGGGGTTGATTATTCTATGTATTTTAGATACCCCATAGGCCTGTTGACCCTATCCATAGTAGGCCAGTGTGTTTCAACTGGGAGAACCCTACTAGGCCCATATTCGGATGCATTCTCTACTTGCAGTAATTGGGTTCAATCCTTATATCTTAAGGATAACCACGACCCCAAAACCCATGAGTGACTAAGGCCATCATGGACTCTATCAGGTCCAAAGTAAAATAAGTGTCACTCAAGGCTGTACCATCACTGTCATCCCACAGTGAGCATAATTCCTGAAGCGGTCTGCCAGTCTTACAATTACTTGGACAGAATATGCATGCCATTTAGGCAGCCTGTGCCTTAGCACTACGGGAGTATGTACCCGACCCCATTCAGTCCGCCCGAACATAGTCACTACTGAGGGGGTACCCCTAACACGATTTTCAACCGCCGGGCATGTGCGACCTTAAGTCTTATTCATATGCATGCAGAACACCGCTCTTGGCACTTCGGTCACCACGAGCATCACACCTCTTTGGGTGGAAACAACACACTCTGGCTCTTCGGCCCTTACGAGTCTGGTTGTGTAACCGTTCTCAATGAGCATGCATATGACTCGATCTAAATAGATCGGCTACTCGGCGTATTTTTACGCAATGCGTCCAAACCTAGTCAAGGCGCAACCTCTACTCCGGCTCAGCGGCCCTTACGAGCAAGGTGCCCTCGTAGGCACAGGGATACGAGCCGTTCTGGCATCGTTCCATCAACGGACATCATTATGCCGTTCAACTGGTTCTGGCAGCTCTTCTGCCAACCATTTCGTCAGCACCTCTTCTGCTCCATCGGCAGTGGTGCGACGAACCCTTCTACGTTGTAGAGGGCATTCCATGAACCGAGTAACACTCTGCTATATGTCAGAGTATCCTGCTATGTTCTTTCTGAGCTATTCTCAGCTTCTTCAGAAATTTCTGCAGCACTTCCTCTCTTTTACGAAGAAAGCGTGCATTTCTTTTATCCATTTTAGCGGCATCTCCCCTCTTTGGTAGGAAATTGCCATGCTTAATTCCGGGAAATGGATGCGCACCGTTATGCGTACTTTGCATCCATCAAGGTTGCAGGAACCCTGGGCCATAGCCAGACCATACGTAATTGACTTAGTCTTTACGTAAAGAGCATTTTGCCAAAAACCGAAGCCTTTCCAATAGGGGCTTCATTCGTCAAGCAGAATCTTGAACGAGGAGCGGTCAGGGAATCACATGGGCGATTTGGAGTTGACCTTCATTTGAACGCTCATTTACGCCCCATATATGTAGTACAAGCAGAAGCCTGTGCTTTATACAGCGACGGCGTAAAGGAAATGCATATACTATTGTTCAGGGTGTGTAACTGAACGAAATATTCTACATACATAACAAAACAGGAGCCTTGGCATCGTTCGACATGACGACGTAAGTAAATGCATAATCGGAAGTGCATTAATCGGAAAGTGCAGAAAGCAGGGAGCCTTGGCATCATACGACGCGACGGCAAAGGTAAATTACATAGCCTGTGCGATATAGGACGTGTCGGCAGAATCAGCAAATATACACCTAGATCTGTATCCAACGATAGTTACAAGGCGAGCGAGTGAACACCGAAGTGTCCTAGAGGGCTCAACCAAGAACTAGGGCGAGATACTATTTTTGAAGAACGCATATACTGTGCATTCGAACATATATATCTGACAATAGTTACGAGGCGAGCGCGTGAACACCGAAGCGTCCTAGAGGGCTCAACCAAGAACTAAAACAAGATACTACTTCAGAAAGTATATGCTATATACAAACAATCAAATACTTGAGAGAGATGGATTAATGAAGCGAACTTACTTCAATTTGAGGAAGAAACGACTCTGATTGCTTCAAACGCTTCGAACGAGGCTCAACTTCGAAAAAGGATCAACTCCGGACTTCAGACGAAAAAGGACTTGGACTTTGACTTTGAACCAAACCAGGTTCAAATCAAGTCAATTGGGTTCAGACTTATGTCAGGTAGGTTCAGACCTTGGTCAGGTGGGTTAGGACGAGGTCAGGCAGGCTCAGGCTAAGTCAAGTAGGCTCAGACCAGGTCAGGCAGGCTCAGGCTAAGTCAGGCAGTCTCAGACCAGGTCAGGTGGGCTAGGCTAGGTAGGGGAGGTTTGGGAAAAGGAGGAGAGAGAGAGAGGGGTTGGCGATTTTTAGAGAGAGGGGGGCTCCTCTATTTATAAGAAGTGAAACTTGGGCCCCAAGTTTCACTTTTACCCTTTTACCCCTAGGCTTTTCAGAAATCCCTTCCATGGAAGGTGTTGGAAGGAGCTGGAAGGTCCTGGAAGATGCTGGAAGGTGCTAGAATATTCTAGAATATTCTAGAATATTTTTTGAGAAATATTTCTGTAGGTCCCACCAATATTTTCGTGGGTCCCGCAAAAATTTCGGGTTTTCGGCGATTTTTTTCTGAAAAATTCTGAGTACGCCATTCCCTTTGTATTGACGTAACTAAGAAAGTTGGCTCACAAGAATCCTTTGATTTCGTTCAGATAGGAAGTTATGGCTTCCAGAGTGTTTGAGCTTATATTCGCGAATCGAGGAATATCCTATGTATAACTGGCTCGCAGGAATTGATTCGTTTCGCATTCTGAGAAAAAATGCTATTTTTACCGGTAAATGCCTCATGAATTTATTTAGATATTTTCTGAAAAATTGCGGGTCTTACAATAAGGCATGATGACATGTTGCTAAACACATTAGGACAGTAAAATCAGAATTTGACATTTTTGCAACTCATCCAAAATAACGAATTTCGCATGTTTTTCGCTTGGATCAGGGTCTCGCGGGGGCCTATTTTGATGATATGGCTAAACTGAGCGTCAAACAATTTTTAAATACAGTCAAATTCAGTATGAAGCACCTCTCTACCCTTATAAATAGCCTAGAATGCTAAAATTCATGAAATGACCTGGTTTAGATGCAAAAATTTAAAGAAAATCCTTAAATGGGCGAATTTCGCATACGGGCACGAACCAAATATAACATTTAATGTGATAATAAAAAATTTCACCATAGAAATGTCTGATATTTTGCATACTGCTAAATGACATAAAATGAACAATTTTGGCTTTTACAGTCCCGGGATTTGAACTATGGTGAGCTCGGTAATAGGAATTTGGTTCTGACGGGAGTAAAATCAGCCTATTTTGATGTAAAATTAAATGAAAAATAGAAGCCGACCATAGAAACTCCTGATATTTAAATGGAGAACTAAAGACATATGCAAAAACAACTTTTATTTTCATGGCTTTGTCATTTGGTGGACAGGAACAGGGATAAAAATGCGACATTGTATGCCTAAATTAGAAGAATAGATGAAATGCGAAAGCTGGAGTCTGAGATGAAAAATATGAAACTAGTATAAAAACTATCCTAAAAATCACAAAATTTCATACGCAAACAGAGGACATTCAGAACAGAAAGTTCACTTTTTACAGATTTGGATTTGGAGCTATATCCAGAGAGAACCCATCGACTTAAGTTGATCAAAAATCTCAGAGACTCAAATCAAGCTCTGACATGTGTCCCGAACTCTCGGATTTTTGTCAGACATAAAAACAAATTCATAAAAATCTGATAAAATCTTGTTAAATACTAGTCATCGTCCCGAGTTCATTACATTTTTCGGATCTAAAATCGGATCTCATGTGAGGGAGATCTTGATTTTATAATTTGGAAATAAATCTTCAGAATGTTTGCCGGGTAACAAAACCCGACCTAGATTTTTGAACTTTGAGTGCAGTAAAAAAATTCAAATCACTCCAATTTTTTTTCAGATTGTTAAGGACACCTAAAGGAGCCTTTTTTGATTTTTTTAGCATTTGTAATGAAAAATAAATACATGAAATAATGAGTGGACTGACTGACAAAAATAGGGAATTACAGAAATAAAGCTGAATGCATGAAACATCAAATAAATTCCTAGAACAATGCTATTTTAATGAAACAAAATATAAATTTACACTATTTTAATGCATGAACATGATGGAATGCGAAAATTTGAATCAAGGCTGCATAAAAGAATACTTTTGATATATGTTATTTTATGAGAATAGCTCTATCCATCCTTCGAATGAGCTCTTTCTTCAAAACGACAATACGAATCAAGTCAAATCCATTGTTATGATAAAATTGATGGGAATGGGAGTTCACCTTGCATTCTTCTGCAGCTTTGAAATTCTCGAAATGAGCGGCTATGAATGGCTTCTCTTGTCCTTCGACCCGGGCTTCAGAAGGTTCACGAAAATTGACCCACGCTCCTAGGTCGAGCTTGAAGTGATGTGAGTAAGGCTAGTGCTTCAATGCACTCTCTCAAATGAGCTCAAGGGGGGCGTGAATTCAGAAAAGCCAATGTCAAATTCTAGAGGAAATTGTGATTGAAGTTCAAAATCCAAAGGAGCCTCCCTATGCTGGGCGTGGGCTATGGCATTTGTAGAGGTTTTGGAAAATTTTGAAATTCAAACAAGGTTAATCAGAGCCTTCCATGTGGTGTCATCTCATGGCATGCCATTTGGATTTTTGGAATAAATAAAATATGAATTTTGTGGGTGAGACACCTCAGCAAGGGAGTTAAAAAAATTTCAAAAACTTTGCTTAATTTTCTCTGCAGGAATTCCCCCTATGGCGCCACCTCAGAGGGTGCTACCTGGGAGTTTGAAATTCAAACTTTGCTTTTTGCAGGGGGTCCTTATATGGCGCCACCTCAGGGTGGGCTACTTTTATTTTGAACAAAATAAAAATAAAATAAAAAAAATGAAGACAGATGGAAGCTCTGAAATGGTGCCACATCAACAAAGGTTTGAAATTCAAAGCTAGAAGAAATGGGAGAATGCCATGTGGCGCCACCTCAGAGTGGTTCCACACTGACATGTGTCAGAAGGACAGAGCAGTGGGCTCAGGTGGCGCCACCTCTGAGGAGTTTGAATATTTAAATTTTTACTTTTTCTTGAAGGAGCAGGGGTTGACATGTGGTGCCACCTCAGGGTGGCTCCACACTGCCATGTGGCAAGTGGACAGGAGCAGAGGAAGCAAAATGTGCCACCTTAAGCTTCCACTTTTTCTGATGCAGGGATATTTGGACATGTGGCAGTTCAGGATGATTTTGCCTCTGACAAGTGTCAGCTAGCCGGAGGAGTCTCTTCAAATGGTGCCACCTCAAGGAGGAATCTGAAATTCAAATGAGGTTGGCTCTGGAAGAATGGAGGGTGGCCAGGTGGCGTCACCTCAGGGAGATCCTGTAGTGACACGTGGCGAGAGGGTAGAGAAGGAGGACAGGGGCCATGTGGTGCCACCTCAATTTAAATAAAAAATGAATTTATGGAGGAAAAATCAAAATTTGCGCCACCTAAGCCTGGGTTTGAACTTTTGAATTGTTGCTTTTTCTGAAGGAGGCAAAGAGTGACACTTGTCCTTTGCTTTTTCTGAGAAAAGCTAAGAGTGACATGTGTCATTTACTTTTCTGAGAAAAGTAGGGAAAGACATGTGTCAGTCTGCTTTTTCTAAATAAGGGAGAGAGTGACATGTGTCACTTGCAGGAGACATACTTCAAATGGTGCCACCTCAGGGGCGACAAGCTCTACTTTTTCTGGATAGGGCATCACATGACACGTGACATTCTCAGAGCGGCATCAGAATGACACATGGCCAAGGGGTGAAGGTGGTGGACATTGACACGTGGCATAGGATAAAGAGTGTGGCTAATGACATGTGGCACCATCTTAATGCGGCCCCACACTGACACGTGTCAGAGGATGGAAGGAGAAAGAAGGTGACATGTGGCACCCCCTGGGTGAACCCCACGCTGACACATGGCAGGGAAATGGGAGGAGAGAGAAAATGGTCCAGTGGCACCAATGCAGAGACAAGGCTCCTATATTTTTTGGGCTTTTCAAAATTGAAGTTTTTCAAAAGGAAAGGCCGTGTGGCACCACTTCAGGGTGGACCCCACATTGCTTCTTTATTCAAGTAAAGGTAAGACTGTAAAACCTCTTTTTGGAATTTTCATAAAAACTAGTCTAATTGGTAAATACGAAATACTTGGCCTAATTACAAAGATTTTGAAAAGAGGTGGCCCCTGTAGGGTGATTTTGCAAAAGAATGATATTTGAAATTGCTGACAAAAGGGCAGAATCTGAGATAAAATGGCTGAAATCCATATTGAAAACTATCCAGATCGTTTTCTTGAGAAATTCTTTTGAAATTCAAAGTCCTGGGGGTAAAATGGGAATACTAGACAATTTTGAAGACCCAGGGTTTTGAAATTTATTTTGAAAAGAGTTGAAATTCGAATCTGGATTGAAAATTTTGAAATTGAGAATTCTAGACCTCGAAATGACATGTTGTGCAGTGTAGTGATGTGAAATGCTCATGCAATGATATGCAATGATATGTCTTATGAAATGTAATCTTGATCTAGGCTTTCGAGATTCCCGTCTCTTGTTAGGAGTAAAATTTTGAACATCTGAGCTAAAATAGAGAAAATTTGAGAGTTGCAGATGAAATTTGAACTTTTGCAGGTTCTAGGCTCAGAAAATGACCATTTTTGCCTCCCGGCGATCTCCGGGGAGGAGTTGTGATGTTTGTTGGAAATGTTGGGGAGGTGAGGAAAAATTTGGGGCATTTACAGATGCCCCACTTTGCTACTAAGCTGGTTTGTGGCCGAGCTTAGTGGCAAAGAAAAACACACCAAATTTGGGCTATATAAAATGCCCTAGTTAGAAGGATTTGACTGGGTATAGCAAAATTAGTTTGGTGAAGATGATAGATATGAAATAAAGAATAAAGAGAAATAGTTCCACTCTTCGAGAGTGAAGTTCAGGTTTTGCCCTTATCCTGGATGGGACAGAAAATGCTTTGCATGTGAAAGAGCTCAGGTTTGACCCTTAACCTGATTGGGGATTGAAATGCCTCATCAAAATGAGACTCAGGCTTGTACCCTTAACCTGATCAGGCGAAAAATGAAATACCTCTTTAAATGAGGCCCAGGTTTGTACCCTTATCCTGATTAGGCGGAAAATAGAATACCTCATCAAAGGCGGCTCAGGTTTGTACCCTTATCCTGATTGGGCGGAAAACGAAATACCTCTTCAAAGGAGGCTCAGGTTTGTACCCTTATCCTGATTGAGCGGAAAATGAAATACCTCTTCAAAGGAGGCTCAGGTATATAACCTTAACCTGATTGAGTGGAAAATGAAATACCTCTTTGAATGAGGCTCAGGTTTGTACCCTTATCTTGATTGGGCGGAAAATGAAATACCTCATCAAAGGAGGCTCAAGTTTGTACCCTTATCCTGATTGGGAGAAAAATGAAATACTTCATCAAAGGAGGCTCAGGTTTGTACCCTTATCCTGATCAGGCGGAAAATGAAATACCTCTTTGAATGAGGCTCAGGTTTGTACCCTTAACCTGATCGGGCGGAAAATGAAATACTTCTTTGAATGAGGCCCAGGTTTGTACCCTTATCCTGATTGGGCGGAAAATGGAATACCTCATCAAAGGAGACTCAGGTTTGTACCCTTATCCTGATTGGGTGGAAAATGAAATACCTCTTCAAAGGAGGCTCAGGTTTGTACCCTTATCCTGATTGGGCAGAAAATGAAATACCTCTTCAAATGAGGCTCAAGTTTATACCCTTAACCTGATTAGGCGGGAAATGAAATACCTCTTTGAATGAGGCTCAGGTTTGTACCCTTATCCTGATTGGGCGGAAAATGAAATACCTCGTCAAAGGAGGCTCAGGTTTGTACCCTTAACCTGATCGGGCGGAAAATAGATGGGATCCTCGAAAGAGGAGACCATGATGGAACCTTTGGATTTTGCACAATAAATCCAACAGGGGTTTTTGCAAAAGGAAAATGGGGTCCCTAAAGCTTGAAAAGGGATTGATCTTGGGCGCCTCATTTCTGAGACTAAATAGCTTTTGAAATTGCCTTTTGCGAGAAAATGATTGGTGGTTCGACCTCGAACTGAAATGGGACTGTCTATGGTTAGACAGTGGGGACACAGGGAAGTGTGTGAATCAGAGAGCTCACGCTCTCCAAGAAGGGAAGGAATCAAGTCCTTAATAGGGATTTAAAAATTAGTGTCAGGATGTTTCAAAAACAGACATCAAGCTCTCACTTCACGTTAGGATAGCTAGAAAATATTTGTCAAAATGTTGAGAATTCTGTTGTTGATTCACAGCATTTGAAAATGGTGCACATTGTTGCAAAATATTCCTCTTTTCCTACCTGGAGTATTACCTCCAAATGAGATTGACTTCATAGAATCGAGATTTGGAAACCAAATTGCTTGCAATTGACCCTTTTCAAGGAAGCTGTCAATTTCCTTGATATGAACAGAAAAGAGAGAATTTAATATTATGAAAGCAATTGATGAAAGAGTATTGATAATAGAATTTCACAAATTTAAAGAAGATTCTTGATAGATTTGGTAGTTTGATATCCTGGGGGTTTCTCTCATGATAGTCTTTCTGCACTCTTTTGGCTCTCTTGAATTTCGGTTACATTCTCCTTCATTTTGGAGATGTCCTGACTTTTTTCTCTCTTTCTTTTTCCTCTCTCTCTTTTTTTGGAAGGGTACGTCACAAACTCCTTCAACTTGGAGATGTTTCGATCCTTCTTTGCTTCAGGGGTCATGTTGATGATATTGGCTCATTGGCTTGAGATCTTTGGATGATAGCTGAAATTAAATACCTTTCAGGGATTGTCGGGAGGTTCATCGCATCTGCCTTCATCTCGATAGTGCTTTGGACTTTCCTTCGAAGGATCCGTCACAAACTCCGTCATCTTGGAGATGTTTCAAATCTTCTTTGGCCCCAGGGGTCTACTCGCTTGATTTGCCTTCATCTTGACGATAATTGAGAGATCCCTTTTATGGATATTTAATTGCAGCTTAGGTGATTTTGACGAGACAGGGCTTGGGTGAATTCTCTCTTTTTCTAGCGCTCAGGATATTTTCACTGCCTCATCTTTACAAGAATAATCTTTAGAGATGTGCCATAATTACGATCAATATTAATCATCTATGGTTTTGCAATAACGTTGAATATTCTTTTCTGGCCATATCGAGGATTTATCCTTCATCCTATTGGTTGGCCAATAGAAAGAATTTGAATTTTGAATCTCTTTTCGCAAAAGCTTCACTCTTTTGGAAGTGATGCTAAAAGTAAACTAAGGTAGAAATTTGTGCAATAAAATTTTGAAATCAACAGGTAACTAATTGATAAATTGACAAAATGTTTCTTGAAATCCTTGGTGAAAGAGAGCATTTGAGGTCCGGCTCAACACATCCGTGACGAAAATTCTCCTCTCTTTTTCCTCAAAAAGAGAGACTCAGGCTTAGCCTTTACCTGAATGAGAAATGAAAAATACTCCTCTCTTCCCTAAGGAGGAGGTGTTTGCTAAAACGAACTTTCGAAGAGAAATTAAGCTTTCGTCAAAGCTCCCTAATATTAGGCTTCTCTTATGGAAAGGGGGCTGATAATAGTGAGGTCGGAAAATTGGGTCATGAAAAAAATGAGTCCATCACACTCCCTAAAAAGAGGGTCCTCCATGATGAAAATGGCCTAGTATGAAAATTGGGGGGCCACAAGGAAAGTGAGTCTCCGTCGAGCCTCTCCCTATAAAAGGGTTCCTTGTGTGAAATTGGAAATTGTTTTGCAAACGGTTCACAAAGACGCGAGTCCCTTCAAACTCTCCCTAAAAAGGGGCTAAGTGAACAAATTGGATAGCATACGAAAAGAACGAGCTCCCTCAAACTCTCCCTAAAAAGGGTCTCTCGCAAGAGAAAATGATTGAAATTGGATATTGGGATTGATTGACCCAAAGGTCGAAATTGGAAATTGGGAAATTGATTGTTGGAAATTGGGTGATCCGGAGGTCAAAATTGAGAATTTAGTGACCCGAAGGTCGAAATTGGAAATTGGTTGACCCAAAGGTCGAAATTGTGTGACCTGGAGGTCAAAATTGGAGATTGGATGACCTGACGGTCAAAATTGAGAATTTGGCAATTGGAATTGAAAATTACAAATTGGGTGACCCGGAGGTCGAAATTGGAGAATTGAATGATTGAAGATTTTAAATTGAGAAATTGACTGACCCTGAAGATCAAAGTGACTTGGATCAACAAAAGAGAATAATGAGCTCGAGTCAGAGCTCAAATAAGGTAAAGAGATCACGAGTCGGAACTCGGATCAACAAAGGAAAATGAAGAGCTTGAATCAGAGCTCGAATAAAGTAAAGAGATCACGAGTCGGAACCCGGATCAACAAAAGAAGATGAAGAGATTGAATCAGAGCTCGAACAAAGTAAAGAGATCACGAGTCGGAACTCGGATCAACAAAGGAAAATGAAGAGCTTGAATCAGAGCTCGAATAAAGAGATCACGAGTCAGAACCCGGATCAACAAAAAAAAATGATGATTTGAAGGAAAACCCGAGTCGGAACTCGGATCTTCAAACGAAAATGATTTAAAGGAAAACCTGAGTTGGAACTCAGATCTTCAAAGAAAAAAATGATTTAAAGGAAAACCTGAGTCGAAACTCAGATCTTCAAAGGAAAAATAATTTAAAGGAAAACCTGAGTCGGAACTCAGATC
Source organism: Nuphar pumila (assembly GCF_984573655.1). Classification (NCBI taxonomy): domain Eukaryota; kingdom Viridiplantae; phylum Streptophyta; class Magnoliopsida; order Nymphaeales; family Nymphaeaceae; genus Nuphar; species Nuphar pumila. The sequence goes on from NC_143257.1 coordinate 77,803,683, forward strand.
TTCAAAGGAAAAAAAAAATAATTTGAGGGAAAATCCGAGTCGGAACTCGGATCTTCAAAAGAAAAAATAATTTGAAAGGAAAACCCGAGTCGGAACTCGGTTTTTTATCAGAAAATAATTTTGAGGGAAAACCCGAGTCGAAACTCGTTTTTCACAGGAAAAATAATTTTGACGAAGAATCCGAGTCGAAACTCAAATCTTTAAAGGAAAACTATAAATCCACTTGAAAGTGGGATTTTGAAAATGTACCATTTCGAGCACTAGATTTTGAGAATATACCAGTTCGAGCACTGGATTTTTTTGAAAATACACCAGTTCGAGCACTGGATTTTGGTTCAGTTCTAATGATTGTCTTTCAATTTTGAATAGGAATTAGGAATTGTGATGGGACTGTTTCTTGAAATCCCAATACTGACCAGATTGTTATTAATGCAGTTGAATGCAGATGAATGCAAATTGATGCTCATGAATGCACAAGTGTGTAAAATGAGAGATTTGTTTATCATGCCTGCACATAGAACAATTTTTTTTTAAAATGCCCCAGTGTAACTGGGAAAAGAGAGTTTGATCCTTATTGAAGAGAATAGGAAGATTACAAAGGAAGAATAATTGCTTCAAGTATAGAACTTTTTCAAGTGTCGAGCATTAATGGGATCTGGTAATTCTACCCCATCGGCGTTGATGAGCCGATATGAGCTACGGGGTAATGCTTCTTTGACGACATAGGGACCTTCCCAATTTGGCGACAATTTGCCGCCAAGATGATGTTTGAGATAAGCTATGGATCGAAGTACTAAATCATTGACTTTGAATCTCCTTTCGATAACAGGCTTTGCGTACTGCCTGGCTATTCTCTGGCAATAGGATTGAGCATGTTCTGCTGCTTTTAGTCTTCTCTCGTCGAGCAAGTCTAGCTGTACCAGTCGCTGCTGCTGGTATTGATCAAGAGGTAGTTCCAGAAGTGACGCAAATTTCAAAGCGGGTTTCTGAACATGTAGCGGCAATACTACTTCTGTTTCATAGACCAGCTCTGATGGAGTAGTATTTGTTGAAGTGTGAATGGTGGTCCAGTAGGCCCATAGTGCATCGTGGATCTTCTCATGCCAGTCACAGCCTGTTTCTACAGTTCGCTCCAAGATACAGATTAATATCTTGTTGGTAGCTTCTGCCTGACCATTTCCTTGTGGATAATATGGAGCGGAGAAATGATGATAGATCTTGAATTTTGAGCAAAATGTCTTCATCTTTTCATTTTTGAAATGATAGCCATTATCTGACACGATGTCATGTGGGATGCCGAAACGGCAAAGGATGCTCTTGTGCATGAATGAGACCACATGTCGGCCTTCTACTGTGCGAAGAGTGATGGCTTCTACCCACTTGGTGAAATATTCTGTTGCGGCGAGGAAGTATTTATAGCCATTTGAAGCAGAAGGAGTGATGGGACATACGGCATCGAAGGCCCACATAGAGAACGGCCATGGAGAGACAACAGATTGTAGATATGTTGCTAGAGCATGAATAAAAGGTGCATGTATCTGACATTGGATACATTTCTTCATGAAATGGTAACAGTCTCGCTGCATAGTTTTCCAATAATAACCTGCTCTGATGATCTGCTTGACAAGGGTTTGGTAGCCGATGTGGCCACCGCAAATGCCTTCGTGGGCTTCTCGCATGACTTCTTTGGCTTTATCTTCATCTAAGCATCTGTAATATTATGAGCTGAATCCACGATGATAGAGGACATTTGCCAGAATTAAATATCGAGTAGACATACGCTGGATTGCTCACTGCTTTTTCTTTGAGAGTTCTGGAGGAAATTCATCGGTTTCTACAAAAGTTTTGATATTGTAATACCAAGGCTTCTTCTTTTGCTCAGCTTGATGTACTTGTTCTGTTGGAAGGAAGGCATGTAGGTCAAGTCTACCAATTTCGAAAGAGCGGCAAGATTCTCCGTTCTTGAATGCCATAATGGAGCCTAAGCTGGCTAGGCTATCAGCCACCTGATTAAAATCTCTCTTGATATGGAAGAGCTGAAATTCTTCAAACTTATTGACAAGAGCTGAAATGATTTTCTGTTAAGGGAATAGCTTTTGATCCTTGACTTGCCATTCAGCTTGAACTTGATTGACAACTAGGAGCGAGTCGTCATAGGCATGCACTCTCTTGACATTGAAGTCTAATAGAATCTTTAGACCTTGAATTAGAGCTTCGTACTCAGCCATATTGTGGGTGCATTGAAAATCTAACTTGAGAGAAAATGGAATCATCTCCTTCTCAGGAGTGATTAATAAGATCCCAATGCCTATTCCAACCATATTCTTGGAACCATCGAAAAATAAATTCCAGATCGGATATTGCTGGATATTACATATTTGCTCGTCCAGAAAATCATCTTCGGCTTTCACCTCTTCTGCTAGAGGAAAATCTGCCAATTGATCTGCAATTGCTTGGCCTTTAATTAATTGTTGTGAGACATATTCTAAGTCATACTGCATCAATAAGACTTTCCATTTGGCGACTCGTCTGCTAAGAAAAGGTTGCTCTAAGATGTACTTGAGAGGATTGAGTTTAGACAAGATTTTGACTTCAGATGCCAGCAGGTAGTGTCTTAGCTTCTAACACATTCACACCAGAGCTAGGCAGGTCTTCTCTATTTGAGAGTATTTCTTTTCATAGTCTATGAAAGTTTTACTCACATAATAAATGGTGTGCTCTATCAAGCTGCCTTCTTTGTATTGCGCCAAGAATCCACCGCATGCGACTTGATTGACTGAGATGTATAGCAGAAGAGATTTTCCTAATTCTGACGTCTTTAAGATAGGAGGATTGAGAAGATATTTCTTGATCCGATCAAATGATTGTTGACATTCTGGTCCCCATTCAAACCTCACTCTTTTTCTGAGTAAGTGATTGAAAGGTTCGCATGTCATTGCCAAGTTGAAAATAAATCGCCGAATTGATTGCATGCATCCCTGAAGGCTACGCAATTCTTTGAGTTTAGTTGGGGGTGGAATATCAATGATAACCTTTGCTTTGGCTGGGTCAACTTCAATTCCCTTTTTGCTGACCAGAAAACCTAACAGTTTGCCCGTTTTGACTCCAAAAACACACTTTTGGGGGTTAAGTCTTAACTTATAAAGAATGAGTCGCTTAAAAACTTGATCAAGGGCTTCAAGGTGATCTTCTAACTCTTTGGATTTCACAAGGATATCATCAACATACGCATCCATGATTCTGCGCATCTAATCGTGAAAGATGACGGCCATTGTCCGTTGGTACGTTGCTCCAGCATTCTTGAGCCCAAAAGGCATAACTGTATAGCAGAAAGTGCCCCAAGGCGTAGTGAAGAAAGTTTTTGACTGGTCGCGGGCGGCCAACTTAATCTGATTGTAGTCGGAATATCCATCCATGAAAGAGAACATGACATGTCCTGTTGTGCTATCGACTAGAAGATCGATGCTTGGAAGTGGATAATCATCTTTCAGAGTTGCTTTATTGAGGTCTCTGAAGTCTATGCAAATCCTCACTTTGCCACTTTTCTTTGGAACGACGACAATATTGGATAACTGTGATCATCGCAAAATTTTTCCTCTCGTAATATTCTCTCTCTTCATTCTCTTTTCCTTTCTAATCTCTTATTTTCCTCCTTTTTGAAGGGAGAAAGATAAAGACAGAAAGAAAGAGAGAAGAGAAAAAAATGAAAGGAACTCTTTTGCGGGTCTCACTTGACCTTCATTTTGAAATTTTTTGAAATAACTCACCTCCGTTTTGAAATATTTGCGGGAAAACTGGGAGACGGGATCCGCTCGTCGGTACAAGGTTCGACCCTTCCTGGCGCCTTTACTAGGGGTAATCGAACCAAGGGTCGAATTTTATGCCTTTTGCTTTGCTAAGAAATTATCTAAGAATCTATGTTAAGTCTAAATGCACAAAGAATCATGCTTGTGCAAATGCAAACATGTATGCTCCTTTTGAAGATATTTTTTTTGAAAATTTTCAAGTATTCTGAGATGAACTTGATAAGGGAGTGAATAAATGATTGAATTTAACTTAGAACTTGAGATAGATCAGAGAAGTTTTAAGTTTTTCAAGTATAACAGAGCTGTGAGAATAAATTTTGATTTTGAGAAAGAATGATGTGAAGCTTTGAAAATGAAGTTTCAAAGTCAGATATGGACTTTGACTTTAATCATGGATTTAGGAGAAGAAGATGAAGTTTTGAAGTGATATTGAATTTGAATTTTAGAATGGCTCTGAGGAAATCAAATGGTATTTAAGAATAGAAATGGATTTAAGAGATTCAGATTATATCCGAAAATGGATTTAGAATCTAGAATTGGAATTGGATTCCGGATCCTAAACAGAAAGGGATCCGAGATTTGAAATCCAAGATGGACTTGGGTTCTCGATCCTAAAATGGAGTGGATCTGAAGTCTGAGATCCAAATGTAGAATTGGGTTCTGGATCCTAAGATGGATTTGGATCTGAAGTCTAAGATCCAAAGTAGAGTTGAACTCTTGATCCTAAGATGGATTTGGATCTGAAGTCTGAGATCCAATGTAGAGTGGGACTCTGGATCCTAAGATGGATTTGGATCTGAAGTCTAAGATCCAAAGTAAAATTGGAGTTTGGGTCCTAAAGAGGAATTGGATCTGAAGTCTAAGATCCAATTTGAGTGTTGAATCCTGGATCCTAAAATGAATTTGGAGTTGGTTTAAATTCAGAAAGTGAATCCAAAACTTCCAGATGAAATTTAGAATTTGAATCTTGAATATACAAATGAATTTCAAAGTCAAATTAGACCTTGAAATTTGAATTTGAAATTTAGAAGATGAAGGGAATCTCAAAGTGAAATTAAACTTTAGATTTGATTTGGAGTATTTGAACATAAATGAATTTGGAATTTCAAAGTCAGATTGAACTTTGAAATCTGATTTGAATTTGAATATAAAATGAATTTGAAATCCCAAAGTTAGATTGAACTTTGAGATTTTAAGAATGGAATAGAATTTTGAAAATTGAAAGAATGAATGGGACTTTGACAAGGATTGAAGATAAATTTGAAGAAAGCATTTACATTGCTTGGAGTTTTTGAAGAGGGAATTTTGAAAATATGATGCAGCTCTATCCAAAATGATGAATGAATTTGAATTTTTTTGAAATTTGGATTTTGAAAAGCTATTTCATTCTTTAGATGAATTTAAAATAAGATTGAAGATATAATACATCCTTGACTATGGTCATTGAATGTATTATATAATAATCTATATTTAAATTAAGGTGAAGAATGAAACACATTTGGTGCTTTTATAGAATTAAAAATGAAATTAACTCTCAATATACCCTGACTATCACCATTGGTATATGTTTTGAATTAATTTTAAGTTAAATTCTGATAAAAGAAAAAAAAAATTTAAGGAAAAATGTGATGAATTTTAAAAATGGACCCAGTGTGGATCCAATGTTATTTTGTACAAGATAAAAATACTAAGTTTTGTCCACACCCTAACTATGGCCATTGATGTGGATCATCAACTTAGGATTAATTTACCTCTTACGAAATGGTGCACGTGCCTTTCGTGTTTCACCATTGTGAGATTTTGAAAAATAAAGGAAAAAGCATGAAAACAAGTAATTCATGGTATTTTATAATGCTCATTCATTCTATCTAAAGCAGGAAATGTAAATTTTCATTAAGATCTAACTATTACAATACACCAAACTGAATTTACAACTCCAAGTAATGACCTTTTCCATATAGAATTTAACACAAAAGGACATAAATGACTATTCCAAACCTTACACAAAATACTTTACCCATATTTGAATGAGAAGGGCATGTGGCCTACCCTGCATTGGTTAGAACATGTATATATATATATATATATATATATATATATATATATATATATATAGATGCTGCCATTGTTAAATGAAAATCTGATGCAATGAGTAAAAGCAAGGACTGAGATAGTCCAAGATGGGCCACTGTGGGAAACGAAGGATATGTAGTAACTCCCTTGGTGAACCACTGTGAGAAATCACAGTTTTATGACAGTTCTTTTGGTGAACTACCATAAAGAAGAGAAACCATAACATTTCTCTATGAATTGCTTGGGAAATTCTCAGCTCTGTGGTGTTTTACAGCGCTTGTGAAGGGGGCAGCAGCAGGGTGCTGTTGAGAAGTTGCTGAAATGATTGTGCATATGTGAGGTAACAGGTAATAATACTGCAGCATGCAGTGTGTTGATGGTAAGGTATCATATGCTGCTGAAATTTGGGATGCAGAGATGCTGGGGCTAAGCACAGATAGGTGCACAGTGGTGACAGTGATAACGTAGAATGGTACTACTGCGAACTACCGCTGGTATTAAAGTTTAAAGTCTACCTTGAATTGGGGCTAATACAGCTAGATGCAAGTGACGAATGTTGTTTTTTACAATAAGATACAGGGATATGGTAGTTTAAGGGATGATGGTGATGTGCAAGATGTATGTGTTTATCGATGAGTAAATACCTGAATAGGCAATGAAGATGGAAACCGAATGGGTCATTTTGGAGAAAATATCAAATGCCTATATGCTATGACAGGTACAACGGCAAATTTGTAGATAGAAGAAAAAGAAAGTGGGGAGCTGTAAGGTGGTGTTGAAACCATCAGTGTGGCTACATCATTTCCGGTAGCTGAACCTACATCTTCTGTCAAGCTTGGAGCTTCCTGTGCATGAAGTGAGTTGCTGGAAGATGGCAAGGTGGGCATAAATATTGGGAATGCAAGCAGAAGATGGAAGCGGTATACAAAGGTAGATACCGGCTGTAATGGCGTGCGAAGATGCAGTGAACAGTGTAATTTACAAAATAAAAACAATGCCAGCATGCAAGTAGGTGCACAGGGTATGTAATGACATTGTCGCAGGAAATGAGACCAACACATATTGTGGTGAGTGTTAAAGAGGTGAATGAATGTGCTGTGCAACAAAGTGTAAGTGATATGCCGAGCAGGGGTCATCATTTTTGAAAATACGAGTGAATGATGGTGATTTCAACCCAGCTAATTCTATGCAGCATTCTGAGGTGATCTTGCAGGAAATCCACCAGCAATATTTATTGGGCTCGACACCTTCATCTACTCCTAGCAACAATTGGATTTTCAATAGCCTTTCCTGTAAAGGGATGGAATCAAGCTTATCTACAGGATGAAAATGACAGGTAACTGAGTGGTGATGATGGCACGACAATGTTATTACTCAAGTCATAGGTGCAACAAAAAAAAAAAATATATATATATATATATATATATATATATATATATATATATATATATATATATATATATATATATAGCATAGCTTGATACTTACCTGTTGGTGGCCAGCATTTGCTTCGGTGAGGGTGCAACATAGCTATTTGAGAAATTATAGCAAGAAGAATTTGCAGGAACCCTATTACTACATGTCTTAACAATTGGAACAGATTCTTTGGATTCCACTGGACAAATGTTGTTGACCATTTCCGAATTTCCTTCAAGTACGTTGGTGCTCGCAAGCAAGACTGAGCCACTCAAGGCTAGAAGAGCTACAACATCAAGGATAACAAGTTGACGCACACGTCTACAACATTCTTTAAATGGAGCAACTGTACTGCAAAACATCTAATAGCTCAGTTATATTAGCAAAGTATGGTCCAACCCTTCACAGATCAAGTATCATTTGTAAGACTGGATAATTTGACAAGGCTGACTTGCCGTGAGCCTAATACAAACATATAGATCGTTCTCAGGGCAAATTTATTCTGTTGTTGGTTCAGGTTGATTTCACTATCCACATTGGATTTCAAAACCAGAACTAGTAAGTTATCAGAATGGATCGCATTCTCTTTGATGACATGCTTGAGTAAAGGCCTTCCCTTAGTGCTAATTGGAACATGCTTTCACATAAAAAATTTCACAGTAATTGAGAATAGGAATTGGTAGCTAAGGAAAGGGATATTTCCGGTGATTCAGATGCAGACATATATCCTTAAATAACTTCAGCAGATCAAATCTTCCTAAATGGGTTAGCTAATTAATTTCAGACATAGCACCTTGATAAAAGCATCAGGCTCTCAAGATTCAAACAGCAGAGGAGTTCCCAACGTCACACAACTAGGCAGATTCCTTGCGCAGGCACCGTCTTATGTGTTGTACACCAGGTAAGGTTCAAAACATATACAGATATGTATCTTTATAAGAGTTGATTTCCAGGGTACAAGGAGCTGTGCAATATTTTATTTAGGTTCCAAACCTTCGAGGGCACCGACTCACTCTCTGCTCGTAGCAGGTATCATAGTTATCTTGAGATTTCTTTACCCACATCAGATCTATTCCTCCTCATTTTTTTTAGATCATCTTCAGTATTTATCGATGAGGGACAAGATTTTAATGATAATCCAAAAAAAAAAAATGCTGGAACAAAGCAGCAAAAAAAAAAAGAAAAGAAAGTATACAATCAAAAGAATCGAAGACTTAAGAAGGGACATTCAGACGTGAATCGGAAATCAAAAGGGGGCAATAATAAAAAAAAAAGAACAAATACTCGATGAATGATATAAGTGAAAAAAAAATTGAAATGGAATTAAGATAAACTAGCAAAATTATTGACACTGATCAACATAAGCTGATGAACGAATTGTAAAAAAAAAAATGTAAGGATCTTCAGATGAAAAAAAAAATGAGAGAAAAAGTGCCGGAGTGTTTAACCCCTTTTTTTGTTGCGTTAGGAGGTGTTTGAAATTGACACAGGCAATTTCAACACCATCCATGGTGCGTTGAGGGGATCAAAACTGAAGATTACTATAGATTTCAGGGAAGAGACAAAGAAGAAAAATCAGAAATGGGGAATTCAAAGATTGAAAGAAAAAAAAAGAGGAGAAAGAACACTTACTGGATTCCTTTTCAACGTAGGTATTAATTTCCTTCACCCAATCTGGACTGTCAGGAGCACAACAAATTATCCACCAGAGTTTTGAAGCTTCGTTGATATTTTACAATGTAACTCTGCAGAGGTCGGCTGGGGTTCTTCTGGGGGGACTCCTTTTACCAAGAATGAAGAGGAAGACCGTTGGTGTTGGTCAGGAATTCTTCGTAAGAGAGAGGTAAAGGGAAGATCGGAGATGGATGAAAAAGAGACAGGAAAATGGATTTTTTATCCGATCCTCGACTCTTTCCCCTGTGCCTCTTTTTATAGAGGGGGGTGAAAGATCGAGAAGGGGAAACAGTTAGAGATTGATGGTGGAGAGAAGGGTGGTGGCCGTTGGCAATGGAGGGTTGAGGATGGGGAAGGCCTGCGAGAGGGAGCGGGAGTAGGGGAAGACTCCAGAAGGTGAGATCGTGAGAGGGAAAAGAGGAAGGCGATGGAGGCTTCCAGAAGGAAAGGGGGCGGGAGGCAAGGTGAGGCGAGGCCGGCCGTTGTAATTTTTCAAAATTTCAAAAACAAGGTTCGTAGAAGGAAAAATTTTCTTTAAACCGGGTTTTAAAACTTATCTTTCAGAATTTTCTTTATGTTTTGAATTTTTCTATTGTTTTTTTTTTCTTCATGTTTTTTTTTTTTTTAAATTTTTTGTTATTTTGGAATAAGATTCTAAACCTAAGCAATACAAGAGACAAGACTATATATATATATATTTTTGTTTTTATTTTTTTCAGAATAAGACCCTAAAATCAAAGATTTAAAACTAATTTTTTGTATTTTTGGAAAATATTTACAAAAGAAGATTTTCAAGGCTATTTTGAGGAAATTTCTTCAGAAAAATGGGTTTGGACCCAAGTTTATGAGAAAATATTCGAGTTTTAAACCTTGAATTTGAGAAATACACCTTGATGGATCCGAACGGATACTAGACGAACTGTCTGAGCTTTTCCAAAAAGTTATTTTGGAAATTTTGAGAATTTGATTTAAAAATCGGATGACAAAGCTCAGATTTGAATTTTGACAATGGATCCAGATCTGAATTTGAGTCAGATATATAAAATGGATTTAATTTCAATAAAACTTTGAGAAACAAACTGGCATTTTAGATTTAAAACTGACTCAATTGCCCAGAAAGTGAAGATAAAGGGTAAAAAGGGAATATTTACAAACTTTTGAAAAATTTGGGGTGTTCACAGATGCCCCTCTTTGCTACTAAGCCGGTTGAAAGCCGAGCTTAGTGGCAAAGAAATACTCCAAATTTTGAAAAAAATGCCCCAGTTAGCCGACCTAAACTGGGTGTGGACGAATTATGGCTTTTCAGGCTTAAAGCCTTATCCTGAATGGCTTGGGGGAGATGAAATCCTCGAAAATGATATGACTAAATGATAGAAATGAGGAAATCGTGATGGGACTTTGGGTGATGGTCCCGAAATGATGAAAGACAAGAGTTTTGATTAAGTCTCATGGGTGAGACAAGATCAATCTTTGGAATGACTCAGGTTTAGCCCTTAATTTGGATGGGACGAAGATATCTCAAGATAACCTAAATGGGAAAAGGAACATATGAGGACCTCGATGGGACATTTTGAGAGAAACACCTCGTGAGATGAAATTTCAAGCATGATCCTTTCCTGGATGGATGTACAGAGAGTATGGATTCTCTTTTGGGGGGAACAACCATGATGGGACGGGAGGATTACCTCGCCGAAACGAGGTTCAGGTTTAACTAGAACCTGAAGAAGGAAGATATCTCGTGAAACGAGATTCAGGCTTAACCCTTATCCTGAAAGGGACGACCATACAGAATCCTCGAACGAAGAAGCTGTGATGGGACCTTCGGAGTTTGGACGAACAAATCCGAAAGGGGTTTGCGAAAGGAGGAAGGAAATGGGGTTCCCTAAAGCTTGAAAAAGGGATGAACTTGGGCATCTCATTGCTGAGACTGAAACCAACTTTTTGAATTTAATGACCTCTCGCAGGAAGTACAGGTTTTGACCCTTAACCTGAGTGGGAACAACCATATAGATTTCTTGAAACCGTGATGGGACAGGAGAGATACTTCAACTGAATGGGGTAACTCTTCTGGAAGATATAAACAATGCTAGGTTGCATCAAAAATGGATATTGAATACTTATTTCATTCTTAGAATATCTAGAAAATTTTGCCAATATGATAAATTTATGATTGACTTCAACGCTCGAAAATGTGCACATGTGTGCAAAGATATTCCCTCTTTTACCTAGAGTATCTCCTCCAACGAGGTTAACTCCTTGGTTTTTTTAAGAGTCAAATTCAAAATTTTAGCGCTGATGATTTTCTTCAAGAAAGCTATCCATTTCCTTAATATGAGAGGAGAAGAAATATTCTCAATTTCATAAAAGCAAGTAGTGAAAAGACATTGATAAAAGAATTTTGCATGAGAAAAGATGACTTTTGGCAATTTCGGCAGTTTGATATCTGGGTGTTTTTCCCGTGATGATCTTCTTGCACTCTTTTTGAGTCATTGAGCTTTTTCGGGCTTTTACATCATCCTTCATTTTGGATGTTTCTGACTTTTCTTTCTTTTTCAGGGAAGGGTACGTCACAAACTCCTTCATCTTGGAGATGTTTCGATCCTTCTTTTTCTCAGGGATTATATATGATGGTTTTGGCTCAAAGGTCTTTAGATGATAGCTGAAATCAAATATCATTTAGGGTTTGTCGGTAGGCTCATCACACTCGCCTTCATCTCGACGGTGATCTGAACTTTCCCTGGAAGGATCCTTCACAAACTCCTTCATCTCGGTAGATGATCCAAATCTTCTTTGGCTCCGGGGGTCTGCTCGCATATTCGCCTTCATCTTGACGACAATTGAGAGATCCCTTTTGCCGATATTTGATTGTAGCTTTAAACTGGATAAGGTGATATGAATTAAGTGGATTCTTTTATGGCTCAGGATATTTCCACTGTCTAATTGCCAGGAAATCGTCTTTAAACATGCATCATAGCTATGATCAATATCAATTCGCTTCCGGCTTTTCAATGTCATCGAATATTTATTTCACTAATCATACCGAGGATATTTCTTTCATCCTTTTGGTTGATCAACAGGAAAAGGATTTGAATTTTACCTCTTTTTCGCAAAGAGTTTCACCTTTTATGAAGAAAATACTAGAGGTAATCCGAGGTAATTCTTTTGTGCAGTAAGATTTATTTGGAATCAACAAATATTTTTAGCAGATTGGCAAGGTTTTCATGACTTCTATGTGAAATATTTGTTCAATATAGATTTTGATGCAACCTTTAGTTGCAATTTATGATTTTGGACGTTCTGACCAGTAAAATTGGAACCTTTCATTTAACGAAGGAGCTGGAACCTTTCATTTAATGACCAGCGAAGTAGCTGGGACATTTCATTTAACGACCAACGAAGGAGTTGGAACATTTCATTTAACGACCAGCGAAGTAGCTAGGACATTTCATTTAACGACCAGCGAAGTAGCTGGGACATTTCATTTAACGACCAGCGAAGTAGCTGGGACATTTCATTTAACGACCAGCGAAGTAGCTGGGACATTTCATTTAACGACCAGCGAAGTAGCTGGGGCATTTCATTTAGCGACCAGCGAAGTAGCTGGGACATTTCATTTAGCGACCAGCGAAGTAGCTGGGACATTTCATTTAGCGACCAGCGAAGTAGCTGAGACATTTCATTTAATCAATTTAACGACCAGCGAAGTAGCTGGGACATTTCATTTAATCATTTAACGACCAGCGAAGTAGCTGGGACATTTCATTTAATCATTTAACGACTAGCAAAGTAGCTGGGACATTTTAATCATTTAACGACCTGATTTAAGATTGAGACTTTTGAAAGACAACCAATACGAGGACTGACCTTGATCTTTAGATTTAAAAACTTTAGCAAAATAACCAGTGCGAGCACCAGGTTTTTCCAACTGAGAGTCGGGAAGGAGATCGGCCTACTTAAGATATTTAGAGATTCGAAGCAAGAAGAATGGTCGGGGTTTCAGGATTATCCCTTATCCTGAAAGGAAAACAGAATAGATATTTTGAAGAGAATTTAGAAAAAGAATGATTCAGGTTTATCCCTTAACCTGAAGTGAAAATGGAATAAACATTTGATGAAAATTTAGGAAAAGAATGATTCAGGTTTATCCCTTAACCTAAAGGGGAAATAGAAGATTTTATGAAGAGATAACCCGAGACTTGAATTTAGAAGGAATATGACAAGATTTAGAATTTATGATCTATGATTTAGATGGACCAGGTATGTGATGGGGAATATAAAAAGAATAAACTTTGAGAAGACAAAAAGGATATAGAACTTTGAAAAAGAATGTAGAACATTTGAGGAAATTGATTTATTTTTGTAAAAAGAATTTTCACAGGTAACATGGTTGCCCCTATGAGTGATCTCAGGATTATCCCTTATCCTAAATGGGAAACAAAATAGAATTTTAAGAAAATTTTAATGAAAAGGGAAATTGATATAAATCTAGAAAATCAATAAAGATGGGCAAAACTTGTATTTACAAAAGAATCCTCATAGGTAGCGTTATTGCTCCTACGAGGGGTTTCAGGATTATCCCTTATCCTGAATGGGAACACCTCGGACAACGAGGGTCAGGTTTAACCCTTAACCTGAAAGGGCAACACCTCGGACAACGAGGGTCAGGTTTATCCCTTAACCTGAAAGGTTACACCTCGGACAACGAGGGTCAGGTTTATCCCTTAACCTGAAAGGGTACACCTCGGACAACGAGGGTCAGGTTTATCCCTTAACCTGAAAGGGGATAAAATTGATAAAATTTTAATAGAATTGAGGAAATATTGATAAACTTTGATAAAACTTGATAAAATTGATGTAAACTTGATAAAAATATGAGTAAAATGAATGAAATCGATAAAAAATACCAAAAAAGCTAACCGAAAAATTTATAAGATTTGAGAAAAAGGAGTTTTTCTGATCCTGCCTGCATATGGGATCTTTGAAAGGAAAATGTTTATTTAAAAGATAAGTGAGAAATCATTTTGGGGGAAGAAAATCCACCACAAGAAAAATAATCAGCGCGAGATCTGATCCTTTAAGTCAAACATGAGAGATCATCATGAGGGTCAAATTTTGAAGGCAATGGTTTGGAAAACCTATTTTTTTGAAGAAGAAGATCAACACTAGATCTGATTTTTAAGAATGACAGTTCGAGATTGATAATAAGATCAATACAAGGGTTGATCTTTTGAATATGATGTTTTAGAAACCAATCTTGGAAGATAAGACCAACACAGGGGTTGATCTTTGAATATAATGATTTAAAATCAATACAAGGATTGATTTTTGAATGATTCGAAACCCATTTTGAAAGATTAGACCAACACAAGGCTTGATCTTTGAATATGGTGTTTTTAGAAACCAATCTTGGAAGATAAGACCAACACAGGGGTTGATCTTTGAATATAATGATTTAAAATCAATACAAGGATTGATTTTTGAATGATTCGAAACCCATTTTGAAAGATTAGACCAACACAAGGGTTGATCTTTGAATATAAAGATTTGGAATCCATTTTGGAAGATAAGACCAACACAAGGGTTGATCTTTGAATATAAAGATTTGAAATCCATTTTGGAAGATAAGACCAACACAAGGGTTGATCTCTGAATATAATGTTTCAAAACCAATCTTTTGGAAGATAGGATCAACATGAGTTTTGTAATTTTAATGCAATGATTTGAACACTTACTTTTGAAAATATATTCAACACGAGGGTTGATTTTTGACAAAGGTTGGTCCAAAGAATATTTGAACTTTTTGGTCATAACGAAGATTTTCAAAATTTTATGATTTTTGAAAAGCCCTCATAGGTAATATCATTTCTTTCATGAATGATGTTAGGATTGTCTCGCATTCCAAAAAGAACAGGAATTTAAATGCGCTAGTATGGCAAAAAGGTATGAAATATAAAAGATATAAAGCAAATTGACATTTCATTAATAAGCAAAAGTTCGATAACAAACTAAATATTTACAAGAACTTCGAAAAGAAAGGATTCAAAAAAGACTGGGCTGACTTGCCCCTACAAGACAACTGATAAAAAGAGACGAGAGCAAAACGAAAACTTTGGATTTATCAATTCTTTGAATGGTCCGGGAATGGTTCTGTCAGGACTGCTGGCTGCTTTTCTTCTTCGTCCTCTATCAGCTCACTTCTGTCAATGCAGTCTTGTATCATGTGCTTGAGGACGAAACAATGTTTTGTATCATGTCCCGTTGCCCTGTGGTATTTGCAGAATTGGTCCTTGAACTTTCCCAAGATTACGGGAGGATCCGCTATTTTAGGGAGTTTGATCATCCCGTGCTTCAAAAGGTAATTCATAATCACTTCTAGACTCTCAGATAACGGAGTGAAGACTCGATCTTTCTCCCATTTGATGTACTTGGGCTTCTCTTGAAGATCCCCTTTCTGTTGGAGGCCGATTGGAAGCGGTTTATTATTGTTTTTAAAGGATCCCTCCTTCTGCCCCTTGTTCTAATCTACTCTCGGACCACTGCCACTGTTGTTCTTGCTTCCTTTGCTGCTACTGCCAAGATTATTGCAGGAGGCATCAACTGAATGAGCGAACTGCGCCTTTTTCTTTTGGTCTTGGACATTCTTGACCAGAGGCGTGCCCTCGTAAAGCCCGCTTTCTATCCCTACTTCGAGTCATTCAGCTCGCTCAATCAACTTGATGAAGGATTTCGCCGGGGAAGTGGCGATGAGGCTCCTTATGGGCTGAGAGAAATTGTTGAGGATCACCTGCAATGCGTGTTCCTCAGGAATGGGTACCTTCATCTTATTACAGGTGCTTCTCCACCTGTGAATGAAATCACCTACTCTTTCAGTCTCTCCTTGCTTCAGGTTGTAAAGATGATTTAATGTAGGTGAGGCTTCAATGTTGAATAAGAAGCGCTCGATGAACAAATTTACTACCTTATCGAACTCTCGTAGTTCGATAGGATTCACATGATCAGCATACCATCTGGCTGCTACACCTTCCAGACTGCGGGGAAAATAGATGAACAGAGCCCTGTTATCTTTCCTGAAACGGCTGCACTCTGCATAAAATGTGGCCAAGTGGGCTTTAGGGTTGCCAGTCCCGTCAAATTTGAGAAACTTGCGGTGAAGATTCTCCAGGTTATCGTCCCCATCTAGACCATCATAAAAAGCTTCGCCGGTGTAGGTCTGCTTGCCCTTACCCTTGGCTTGAATATCCTTGATTGCTCGATTCATCTCCTTCATCTGCTTGCTCATCAGGTCCTCTGCTGGAGCCCCAAACTTGGGCTTGTTGACGGATTCGGGCTCTTCTGCAGCTATCTTTGTAGACTGTCTTGGAGGATTCTGTTTGTAGACAATCTGCTCTTCCTCTTCTGACTCTTCCTCAACTGACTCTGATTCTTTCGAAGTAGTGTCCGGTTGTACCTTCTTCCTGATGATTCTGACTTGCTTTTTTAGAGGCTTCTTCCTCAGCTTGATTTTAGGAATTGCCTCTTTCAGCTTGGCCTCGGCTTGCTCCGACATCATCCTCGCCATCATCTTTTGGAACATATCATACATAGCGGGGTCGATGTCATCTTTCTTGTTCTGACCCTGTCCCCTGACCGATTTAGGAGAGCTTATCTTCTCCGCCTCACTGTCGCTGAGTTGAGGAACTGTTTCTTTTCCCGCTCTTGTCGTAACCATTTTCGGATATCAGTGATCTCTCTGTAGAGGAAAGAGGAGGTTTTTAGACCAAAGAAACTTTTCGGAGAAGTTTTGACAAGAGGAAGGATTTAGGTTGAAATCTAAAAAATTGTATCCCTTTACTAGGGATTTGAGTCGTCACAAAATTTGTGACAATTGCGCTGTTTACTCTACGAGGGAGAGTAACCAACTAAAGATATGAAAGAAGATACCATTTTGAAAAAGGATATCTCTTGACGGAAAGAGATTTTTATGAAAATATAAACAAGAATATAAAAACAGAAGAAAATAAAAAGAAAAATGGAATTTGAGAATAAATGGTAAGGATTTAAAATTTTAAAGAACTTGCAGGCAGGATCAGAAGAATTTTTTGAAGAATTTTTTAGAAGAAGAAGAAAAGGATAAAGAAAAATACACCTGGGTTTTAAAAATAAAGAGGACATTTTGAAATATATACCCAGGGTTTTAAAAATATAAGGAAGATATATCATACAATCACAGATGTACAGACAAGGATGCGCAAACAGCACTCCCTAAAGCTGACTCTAAATGCAACATTTGAAATAGCTGATAGGACCTTAATCCTAACTCTAAGATTTAGATCATCTGATTCCAATCAAGGTATGTCGATATACTTAAGCCAAAGCTCGAAAGCTCGAAGTACGTGGCATATAAGATATCTCTCCGGTTCTAAGGTAATGGTTTCCCAACATCATTGAGCACCTACCGATATACCTCGGACTATGGCCCTTAGGTACGTGGTAGGGGGGCGCGAACCCAAATAAGTGGTCCAGTTGTGAGGCTCTCTCCCGAACTATGGTTCAGTGAGACAGCCCAGCAACGTGAAGACCGGGACAATATAGGTAAGGTTGTTTTCAAAACATGATCAACATGCAATAAAATTAGAAGGTTCTAATGCAAGTCCTAAAGAGATAAATTTAAATCAAGAGAAGCATACACTTGCATACATTGTTTTGCATTCAATCCCTAAAATTGAGGAGAGTTGTATTTAAGACCTAAGTCTAATGTGAGCATGGAATAATCTCCTCAATATAGTCCTACCAAACCATACTTAGATCCTATATGCAATGATGTCAGCTTAGGACAGAGTCTAGGCTCCTAAAGTTTGCATGGAAAATGTAGCTGACATATATTAGAATAAAGACTTAGATTATATAAAAGCAAAGCAAAGGCATAATTCGACCAGACGGGGACGGGTCCCATCTCGGTCACCAAAACTATGATCATCGCAAAAAAAATTCTCTCGTAATATTCTCTCTCTTCGTTCTCTTTTCCTTTCTAATCTCTTATTTTCCTCCTTTTTGAAGGGAGAAAGATAAAGACAAAAAGAAAGAGAGAAGAGAAAAAAAGGAGAGGAACTCTTTTGCGGGTATCACTTGACCTTAATTTTGAAATTTTTTGAAATAACTCGCCTCTGTTTTGAAATATTTGCGGGAAAACTGGGAGACGGGATCCGCTCGTCGGTACGAGGTTCGATCGTTCCTGGCGCCTTTACCAGGGGTAATCGAACCAAGGGTCGAATTTTATGCCTTTTGCTTTGCTAAGAAATTATCTAAGAATCTATGCTAAGTCTAAATGCACAAAGAATCATGCTTGTGCAAATGCAAACATGTATGCTCCTTTTGAAGATATTTTTTTTGAAAATTTCCAAGTATTCTGAGATGAACTTGATAAGGGAGTGAATAAATGATTGAATTTAACTTAGAACTTGAGATAGATCAGAGAAGTTTTAAGTTTTTGAAGTATAACAGAGCTGTGAGAATAAATTTTGATTTTGAGAAAGAATGATGTGAAGCTTTGAAAATGAAGTTTCAAAGTCAGATATGGACTTTGACTTTAATCATGGATTTAGGAGAAGAAGATGAAGTTTTGAAGTGATATTGAATTTGAATTTTAGAATGGCTCTGAGGAAATCAAATGGTATTTAAGAATAGAAATGGATTTAAGAGATTCAGATTATATCCGAAAATGGATTTTGAATCTAGAATTGGAATTGGATTCCGGATCCTAAACAGAAAGGGATCCGAGATTTGAAATCCAAGATGGACTTGGGTTCTGGATCCTAAAATGGAGTGGATCTGAAGTCTGAGATCCAAATGTAGAATTGGGTTCTGGATCCTAAGATGGATTTGGATCTGAAGTCTAAGATCCAAAGTAGAGTTGAACTCTGGATCCTAAGATGGATTTGGATCTGAAGTCTGAGATCCAATGTAGAGTGGGACTCTGGATCCTAAGATGGATTTGGATCTGAAGTCTAAGATCCAAAGTAAAATTGGAGTTTGGGTCCTAAAGAGGAATTGGATCTGAAGTCTAAGATCCAATTTGAGTGTTGAATCCTGGATCCTAAAATGAATTTGGAGTTGGTTTAAATTCAGAAAGTGAATCCAAAACTTTCAGATGAAATTTAGAATTTGAATCTTGAATATACAAATGAATTTCAAAGTCAAATTAGACCTTGAAATTTGAATTTGAAATTTAGAAGATGAAGGGAATCTCAAAGTGAAATTAAACTTTAGATTTGATTTGGAGTATTTGAACATAAATGAATTTGGAATTTCAAAGTCAGATTGAACTTTGAAATCTGATTTGAATTTGAATATAAAATGAATTTGAAATCCCAAAGTTAGATTGAACTTTGAGATTTTAAGAATGGAATAGAATTTTGAAAATTGAAAGAATGAATGGGACTTTGACAAGGATTGAAGATAAATTTGAAGAAAGCATTTACATTGCTTGGAGTTTTTGAAGAGGGAATTTTGAAAATATGATGCAGCTCTATCCTAAATGATGAATGAATTTGAATTTTTTTGAAATTTGGATTTTGAAAAGCTATTTCATTCTTTAGATGAATTTAAAATAAGATTGAAGATATAATACATCCTTGACTATGGTCATTGAATGTATTATATAATAATCTATATTTAAATTAAGGTGAAGAATGAAATACATTTGGTGCTTTTATAAAATTAAAAATGAAATTAACTCTCAATATACCCTGACTATGGCCATTGGTATATGTTTTGAGTTAATTTTAAGTTAAATTCTGATAAAAGGAAAAAAAATATTTAAGGAAAAATATGATGAATTTTAAAAATGGACCCAGTGTGGATCCAATGTTATTTTGTACAAGATAAAAATACTAAGTTTTGTCCACACCCTGACTATGGCTATTGATGTGGATCATCAACTTAGGATTAATTTACCTCTTACGAAATGGTGCACGTGCCATTCGTGTTTCACCATTGTGAGATTTTGAAAAATAAAGAAAAAAGCATGAAAACAAGTAATTCATGGTATTTTACAATGCTCATTCATTCTATCTAAAGCAGGAAATGTAAATTTTCATTAAGATCTAACTATTACAATACACCAAACTGAATTTACAACTCCAAGTAATGACCTTTTCCATATAGAATTTAACACAAAAGGACATAAATGACTATTCCAAACCTTACACAAAATACTTTACCCATATTTGAATGAGAAGGGCATGTGGCCTACCCTGCATTGGTTAGAACATGTATATATATATATATATATATAGATGCTGCCATTGTTAAATGAAAATCTGATGCAATGAGTAAAAGCAAGGACTGAGATAGTCCAAGATGGGCCACTGTGGGAAACGAAGGATATGTAGTAACTCCCTTGGTGAACCAAGGGAGAAATCACAGTTTTATGACAGTTCTTTTGGTGAACTACCATAAAGAAGAGAAACCATAACATTTCTCTATGAATTGCTTGGGAAATTCTCAGCTCTGTGGTGTTTTACAGCGCTTGTGAAGGGGGCAGCAGCAGGGTGCTGTTGAGAAGTTGCTGAAATGATTGTGCATATGTGAGGTAACAGGTAATAATACTGCAGCATGCAGTGTGTTGATGGTAAGGTATCATATGCTGCTGAAGTTTGGGATGCAGAGATGCTGGGCTAAGCACAGATAGGTGCACAGTGGTGACAGTGATAAGGTAGAATGGTACTACTGCGAACTACCGCTGGTATTAAAGTTTAAAGTCTACCTTGAATTGGGGCTAATACAGCTAGATGCAAGTGACGAATGTTGTTTTTTACAATAAGATACAGGGATATGGTAGTTTAAGGGATGATGGTGATGTGCAAGATGTATGTGTTTATCGATGAGTAAATACCTGAATAGGCAATGAGGATGGAAACCGAATGTGTCATTTTGGAGAAAATATCAAATGCCTATATACTATGACAGGTACAACGGCAAATTTGTAGATAGAAGAAAAAGAAAGTGGGGAGCTGTAAGGTGGTGTTGAAACCATCAGTGTGGCTACATCATTTCCGGTAGCTGAACCTGCATCTTATGTCAAGCTTGGAGCTTCCTGTGCCTGAAGTGAGTTGCTGGAAGATGGCAAGGTGGGCATAAATATTGGGAATGCAAGAAGAAGATGGAAGCGGTATACAAAGGTAGATACCGACTGTAATGGCGTGCGAAGATGCAGTGAATAGTGTAATTTACAAAATAAAAACAATGCCAGCATGCAAGTAGGTGCACAGGGTATGTAATGACATTGTCGCAGGAAATGAGACCAACACATATTGTGGTGAGTGTTAAAGAGGTGAATGAATGTGCTGTGCAACAAAGTGTAAGTCATATGCCGAGCAGGGGTCATCATTTTTGAAAATACGAGTGAGTGATGGTGATTTCAACCCAGCTAATTCTATGCAGCATTCTGAGGTGATCTTGCAGGAAATCCACCAGCAATATTTATTAGGCTCGACACCTTCATCTACTCCTAGCAACAATTGGATTTTCAATAGCCTTTCCTGTAAAGGGATGGAATCAAGCTTATCTACAGGATGAAAATGACAGGTAACTGAGTGGTGATGATGGCACAACAATGTTATTACTCAAGTCATAGGTGCAACCAAATATATATATATATAGCATAGCTTGATACTTACCTGTTGGTGGCCAGCATTTGCTTCGGTGAGGGTGCAACATAGCTATTTGAGAAATTATAGCAAGAAGAATTTGCAGGAACCCTATTACTACATGTCTTAATAATTGGAACAGATTCTTTGGATTCCACTGGACAAATGTTGTTGACCATTTCCGAATTTCCTTCAAGTACGTTGGTGCTCGCAAGCAAGACTGAGCCACTCAAGGCTAGAAGAGCTACAGCATCAAGGATAACAAGTTGACGCACACGTCTACAACATTCTTTAAATGGAGCAACTGTACTGCAAAACATCTAATAGCTCAGTTATATTAGCAAAGTATGGTCCAACCCTTCACAGATCAAGAGTCATTTGTAAGACTGGATAATTTGACAAGGCTGACTTGCCGTGAGCCTAATACAGACATATAGATCGTTCTCAGGGCAAATTTATTCTGTTGTTGGTTCAGGTTGATTTCACTATCCACATTGGATTTCAAAACCAGAACTAGTAAGTTATCAGAATGGATCGCATTCTCTTTGATGACATGCTTGAGTAAAGGCCTTCCCTTAGTGCTAATTGGAACATGCTTTCACATAAAAAATTTCACAGTAATTGAGAATAGGAATTGGTAGCTAAGGAAAGGGATATTTCCGGTGATTCAGATGCAGACATATATCCTTAAATAACTTCAGCAGATCAAGTCTTCCTAAATGGGTTAGCTAATTAATTTCAGACATAGCACCTTGATAAAAGCATCAGGCTCTCAAGATTCAAACAGCAGAGGAGTTCCCAACGTCACACAACTAGGCAGATTCCTTGCGCAGGCACCGTCTTATGTGTTGTACACCAGGTAAGGTTCAAAACATATACAGATATGTATCTTTATAAGAGTTGATTTCCAGGGTACAAGGAGCTGTGCAATATTTTATTTAGGTTCCAAACCTTCGAGGGCACCGACTCACTCTCTGCTCGTAGCAGGTATCATAGTTATCTTGAGATTTCTTTACCCACATCAGATCTATTCCTCCTCATTTTTTTTAGATCATCTTCAGTATTTATCGATGAGGGACAAGATTTTAATGATAATCCAAAAAAAAAAAATGCTGGAGCAAAGTAGCAAAAAAAAAGAGAAGAAAGTATACAATCAGGAGAATCTAAGACTTAAGAAGGGACATTCAGACGTGAATCGGAAATCAAAAGGGGGCAATAATAAAAAAAAAGAACAAATACTCGCAGAATGATATAAGTGAAAAAAAAAATGAAATGGAATTCAGATAAACTAGCAAAATTATTGACCCTGATCAACATAAGCTGATGAACGAATTGTAAAAAAAAAATGTAAGGATCTTCAGATGAAAAAAAAAATGAGAGAAAAAGTGTCGGAGTGTTTAACCCCTTTTTTTGTTGCGTTAGGAGGTGTTTGAAATCGACACAGGCAATTTCAACACCATCCATGGTGCATTGAGGGGATCAAAACTGAAGATTACTATAGATTTCAAGGAAGAGACAAAGAAGAAAAATCAGAAATGGGGAATTCAAAGATTGAAAGAAAAAAAAAGAGGAGAAAGAACACTTACTGGATTCCTTTTCAACGTAGGTATTAATTTCCTTCACCCAATCTGGACTGTCAGGAGCACAGCAAATTATCCACCAGAGTTTTGAAGCTTCGTTGATATTTTACAATGTAACTCTGCAGGGGTCGGTTGGGGTTCTTCTGGGGGGACTCCTTTTACCAGGAATGAAGAGGAAGACCGTTGGTGTTGGTCAGGAATTCTTCGTAAGAGAGAGGTAAAGGGAAGATCGGAGATGGATGAAAAAGAGACAGGAAAATGGATTTTTGATCCGATCCTCGACTCTTTCCCCTGTGCCTCTTTTTATAGAGGGGGGAGAAAGATCGAGAAGGGGAAACAATTAGAGATTGATGGTGGAGAGAAGGGTGGTGGCCGTTGGCGATGGAGGGCTGAGGATGGGGAAGGCCTGCGAGAGGGAGCGGGAGTAGGGGAAGACTTCAGAAGGTGAGATCGTGAGAGGGAAAAGAGGAAGGCGATGGAGGCTTCCAGAAGGAAAGGGGGCGGGAGGCAAGGTGAGGCGAGGCCGGCCGTTGTAATTTTTCAAAATTTCAAAAACAAGGTTCGTAGAAGGAAAAATTTTCTTTAAACCGGGTTTTAAAACTTATCTTTCAGAATTTTCTTTATGTTTTGAATTTTTCCATTGTTTTTTTTTTTTAATTTTTTGTTATTTTGGAATAAGATTCTAAACCTAAGCAATACGAGAGACAAGACTATATATATATATATTTTTGTTTTTATTTTTTTTAGAATAAGACCCTAAAATCAAAGATTTAAAACTAATTTTTTGTATTTTTGGAAAATATTTACAAAAGAAGATTTTCAAGGCTATTTTGGGGAAATTTCTTCAGAAAAATGGGTTTGGACCCAAGTTTTTGAGAAAATATTCGAGTTTTAAACCTTGAATTTGAGAAATACACCTTGATGGATCCGAACGGATACTAGACGAACTGTCTGAGCTTTTTCAAAAAGTTATTTTGGAAATTTTGAGAATTTGATTTAAAAATCGGATGACAAAGATCAGATTTGAATTTTGACAATGGATCCAGATCCGAATTTGAGTCAGATATATAAAATGGATTTAATTTCAATAAAACTTTGAGAAACAAACTGGCATTTTAGATTTAAAACTGACTCAATTGCCCAGAAAGTGAAGATAAAGGGTAAAAAGGGAATATTTACAAACTTTTGAAAAATTTAGGGTGTTCACACTAACCAATCTGGGTAGTCAATAGTTCGGATAAATCCTGCTTTGAGCAAATCTTCGAGTCCTTTGACCTGTTGTTCTATTCTGGGATTCATTTTTCTCAGCTTCTGCTGGACTGGCTTAGCATCTGGCTTTAAGACGAGGCGGTGTTCGACTAATTTGGGGTCTAAGCCCGGCATATCTTCATATGTCCATGCGAACACTTCTTCATGTTGCTTGAGAAAATTAGTGAGCCTTTCCTTTTCTTTCGGACTAAGATTGGTTTCGATCTTTAGAATCTTGGGATTGTCCTCTGAACCGATATTGACATCTTCAGTCGGATCTTGGACTATAGCTGATGGTTCATCCTGTGTCTGAACTGAGGCGAACTCTGGTAATTCCTAAAGAGACTGATCAAATTCTGCATAGTCATCTGACTATATTGTAACCTTGACATCTTCTCTGCTTGCTTTGACTTGGTGAATCGTTGTCAGTTTCTGGCAAGCCTTTGGATTGAGAACGAGCTTCTTGATTGCTCGGGAAGACATTCTGAAATTTTGGATGAGAAATTTGGTTCAGGTAAAATCACCCATCATAATACAAATAGTATTTGAAAAGAACTATGCATAAAATGACATTGAAATTTGGAGATAGAGAGAAAGGAAATGGATGGCATCCAGATAGACAAAGAAACTTGACATTTTATTGATTTGAATTGATCAAAGATATGGAGACATTTATTTGGAAGGGAATAGAAAAGAAATGCAACAACGATTCTCAATGTGCCCCTTTAACAAAAACAATCTTATTTTGCTGGCTTTCACCGAAGAATCCTAGTCCTACTCTGTGGGGACGATGCTTTTGAATCATTGGCTCGATGCGGCCATCTTCACTTTTGCCCAATTCTTTGAAGGGTTGATAACCATGCTTCAGGAGTAAATCAAATCCCTTTCTTGATTTTATGAATTGTGGAAACAACGGATGATCTTTGATAGCGTTGTAGTTGATCCGGCCTCCCATCTTGAAGAATTCAAGACCTCTCCATCAGGTCATGGCCACTGTGTGCAAAGACAGTTCTGATGTTGTCTGGAGTATTTCTCGGCTTTCTCCGAGACTGATTTCTTCACTTTCTCTGATGCTAGGGATATCTGCTGTGAATGATGGTCGAGGGATCATGGGCTGCGGGAGCCTTTCTTCTGGGTCCTTTCTCAATATTGTTGTAATCATTCCAGCTTTAGACCATTGTACACATTGATGGAGGGTGGAAGGTATGACATTTGCGTTATGAATCCACGTTCTTCCGAGCAGCAAATTGTAGGTGGGTGGTACATTGACCACATGAAAAAGCACTGAATGTACTGAATAGTTGATGAATACTTTTAGGAATATCTTGCCTTCGGCCGTTTGACCATGGTTGTCAAACCCATATATAGTGATAGGATCTGGAATATATTCTTCTTCCTTGATCCCTAGTGCCTTTGCTGTCATTTCAGGACATATATTGAGGTTGCTGCCTCCATCAACCAGCACATGGGGTACTGTCATTCCTCTTACTCGAACGACAATGTACAAGATATTGTTGTGAAAGAAGTGAGGCTTTGCAAGGTCCTTATCCGAGAAAGTGATCGGCGCATTGGTCATGGCTGAATTCACAATTTGTGCCATGTCTTCGGGTGTGGTACTGGGTTTGACTTTAATTTTTTTGAGCAAATCATCCAGTACCTGCTGATGCTTGCAGGAACTCTTGGCTAATTCCAAAATTGAAATATTGGACAAAGCAGTCAAAGGCTTTTGACTTTCATTTTTCGGCCTGGGCTTGATGAACTGATTAAGGAAATCAGAAATTCCTCTTAATTTGGGGGATGATTTTGCGGGTTCTTCAGACACTTTCATCTTGTCAAATGCTACAATTATGTCCTTCTTCTTAGAGGTTGGTGCTACTTGTCGTAGCACTGACACCTGATGCTGAACTTGGAGATCTTGAATGGAACATGGCTTGATGTGCTCATGAGGTAGGAATGGCTGTTCAAATATCACTGTCGTGGTGTGTGGCAGAAATGGCTGGTTGAGAATATTCATTTTTTCTTCTTCATCTCCTTCCACCAACAAATTATTGTCAATAAGGTCCTGCACAATGTTCATGAGAACAAAGCAGTTCTGAGTGTTATGTCCCACTGTCCTGTGGAACTTGCAGAATTGATCTTTCCATTTCCCCATAGGTACAGGGGGATCAGCCAGTCTTGGCAATTTTACCATCTCCTTTGACAACATGTACTCGAGCACATATTCAAGCGATTGATCGAGAGGAGTGAAATTTCTATCGTAGCTCCATCCTTCATGTTTGGCCTTTTCATGCTGTTTTTGCCCCTGATCTTGTTGGAGGGGCTTGCTGTATTGAGGAGCAGGCTTTACTTTCTGATCTCCTTTATTGTTAGAATTGTCTGCGCCATAGCAGTAATCTTTCTTCTGCCCTTTGTAATGATTTTGGCTATTGTTATTGGTAGAGTAGGTGAAGTGAGCTTTCTTCTTTTGCTCACCTTGGGGGTTATTCTTGGAAAATGTGAATCCCTCGTAGACTCCATTCTCCACACTCAGCTCGAGCCATTCGGCTCGTTCAGTCAGCTCGATAAAGGTTCGGGATGGTGCAGTGGAGATCAATTCTCTCAACGGTTGTGAAAAGTTGTTGAGGATTAGTGACAAGGCATGCCTTTCTGATATAGGATCCCTCATTTTATTGCAGGCTGATCTCCATTTATAAATAAAGTCCCGTGCTTTTTCATTTTCATTCTGCCTTAGATTGCAGAGATGGCTTAGTGTCGGGAGTGCCTCCATGCTGAACAGGAAGCGTTCAATAAACAAATTCACCACTTTATCGAACTCCTTGAGCTCGATGGGATTGATATGCTCAGCATACCACTTGGCTGCAACTCCTTCCAAGCTACAAGGAAAACATAGGAATAGTGCTCTGTTGTTCCTCTTGAACCTCGAGCACTCAGCAAAGAATGTGGCGAGATGACCTTTTGGGTCGCCAGAACCATTGAACTTGATGAACTTTCGGGGAAGGTTTTCGAGATCATCATCCCCTTTTAGGCCGTCATAGAAGTCCTCGCTGGTGAAGACTTTCTTGCCCTTGTCGCGGGCTTGCAAATCTTTAACTACTATGGCCATTTCCTTGAACTGTGCTTGCAGGGGCTCTTCTGCGACATGACTCTTTGGTTTGCGGCTCCTCCTTTGCTTCCTGACATATTTCGGGAATGTCGGAGGCACCTCATACTCTTCATCGGTGTCCTCCGCCGATTCTGTCTCGTCTGAGATCTCTTCCGGCTGAACTTGCTTCTTTGAAGTCTAGGTTGATTTGTGATGTCTTCTTTTAAATCGTTGTAATTTTGAAAAGATTTTTTAAATGAAAAACATGTGAAAATCAGACATCAAATAATAAAAACCGGTTCTCACTAGTGGATGAGACCGGGTTGAACTCAGGGAACGGGAATATATCGTATTCAAGCACACAATTCTAAACTATTCTTTATTGCTGAATTATTGAAATGTAAAATGTTTAAGAAAAGTAAAAACAACTAGCTATTACAACAAATGAATACCCTTCGCAGAGGGCGTAAAGTGCAATATTTACAAACCCAATTAAATTCCTAAATTCTAAAATAAGAGAAAAACATCTTCTATTCTTGCACTTCCCATCTCATGCAATCGCTTTAGCTCCACTCCTGTGCGATCCTGCACAAATAAAACGAACACGAGCAGTACACGAGATAAAAATAGAAATTATACTAAACTACTAAATGCTAAAATATGAATGAAAGTATGCAAGAAATCTAAATGACTTATTACACTTGAAAATGAATCTAATTAACTAGTTACTAATTAACTAACAATTTCATTAACTCGAAACTAATGCTACTCAATTAACTAACAGTTAATTAACTAACCACTTATCTAATCTAACAATTACATGTTACTTAACTGATTCAAACAAAATTATTCTACTAATCCCTAATCAATTTGGTAAACTAACAACTAACTAGTCACTTGACTAAACAATTAACTCTATTACTAAAAAAATGAAATTCAGTGATTAACAAACAATTAACATTCAATTACATTGAACAATACATCATAAAACGAACAGTAGAAATCTCCTTACCATTCAGCAAAACTCAAATCTAATACAGTTATTATCAGTAAAAATCTGAAGCTCAGATTGAATTCTACCGAAAATAGTAAAAAGAATGACTCATATTGCCGATGAATCTAATTGTTCAAATGCCGAAAATTAAATTTTCACTGGATTTACATAGAACATTTCACCAGAACTTTACATAACAATTAGAGTTCAACAGAAAGATGTAAGCAGAAAGCTGGAAATCAACCGAACCTCTAATCGAATCAGTGTTCACCGGAACAGTAAACAATCACACAGATATATCAGAATTCAACTGAAATTTTAATAGAAATATTTCAAAACTTGAAGCAGTTATCAATTTAATCAGAGACATGGTGAACAATAATCACCGAAAAACAGTAGTTATTGATTCAAAAATCAGTAATTTCCCCATTCATATCGGATTCAGACATCCGATCAAATTTCATTAAAATCATTTACTGATATTTCAAATAACAGAAGACATCCACCGGAATTTCACATAGTCACCGGAGTTCAAATACAGACCGGAGCTCTTCACGATTCCGATCTGTTTTTTTCTTTCTTTCTGTTTTGATTTTCTCTTTTTTTTTTAGTTTTTCTTTACACAGTAATACAACCTGAATTCATTAAGGAACCAGAAGAGAAAAAAAGAAGAAGAAGAAGACGAAGAAGAAGAAGAAGAAGAAGAAGAAGAAGAATCGAAACTTACCAGAGGGGTTAGGAAAGAAGCTGGCCTCCACCGTCAACGCCGTCGCCGTTGAAGAAGCACCTCCACCGGAAACAGAGAAGAAGAGAGATCAAGGGAGAAGGGGAAGAAGGAGGTAAGAAAACAAGGTGGAGGGAAAAGAGGGGTTAGAGGAGAGGGCTCTTGCGCAAAAGATGAAGACGGGGGAAAATTTTCCCTCCGTTGGGTTTTTAACAGCAAGCAAACCGGTTTGCAACAGATTTTTTTTTAGTTTTCAAAATCACAAACTGGTTTGTAACAATTTCTTCAAAACACTCAAACCGTGTAAACCAGTTTGTTTTATTATTCTCAAAAAATCTAAAAACTGTTTTAAAGAATTTTATTTGCTAAAAACCTCAAAACTCAACTAAACTAAAGACTACTTCTTAAAAATATTTACACTAAACCTCATTTCAACTTATTTTATAATTTTTTTTTTTAAAACTAACTAACTATATTCTCAACTCTAATTTTTATTTTATTTTTTAGGAACTCACAATGACAAACATTAAAATATTCATTAAATTGCAAAATAACACTAATTTTCAAGCATTTTCTCTTTTTAATTCATTTTAGCTCATTCACTCAAAACCAGCATAAAATTGGGTTTTAAATCAATTTTTGATGAAATCATGCATATTTTTTATATGAAATAACCCTAAAATATATGCATGATCAAATACCCCCATGCTTATGTTTTGCTAGTCCTCGAGCAAACTAGAAAAAATGCAAGATATCAAACTATCACCTAACTCACTTTCGTAGGAATCACGGTTGCATTTAGCTCATGCAACAAGCCCTTTCAACCCCTGGGTTACCCCAGTGGACGAGTAAGGTCTCGTGAGGGTTTGCAGTGATGCTACCCACAAACATCTCTGTCATGTATGCATAATATTACAAATCCTCATAAGCAGTAGGTAATTAAAGACTTTGTTTTCACAAATATTTCATGTTACAAAAAAAATCAAGACATAATTAGAGTCTTTTATATACCACCACAGAAAAAGAATTTCTTTCACTTTTCTAAATATCACAATTATTTATGTTTTATTCTTAGAAAATCCAATAAAAACATATTATTATTTACTTATCCTCACTCATATGTTTTCTGCACAGGTTTTCTCAATCATACTTCTAAGCATTGAACTTTTCTCTCTTTTTCAGCTCTTTTCTCTATTTTTTCATTTTTTTCACTCTTTTTCTTTTTGCGCACTTATTTTTCTCATATAGCTTGCGTGTGGTCTGCTTTTATGCCTTGTGCAATGTCAATATCTTCTATACTTTTTCAATACATACCAAAAGATATCAACTAAGACATAAAAGTGACTTCCTTCATTCACCCTTTTAACATGAGAGTCATACATTTCAACTTGTATCTGTTCTCAGTTACTTAGGATCACGAAGTTTTCCACTCTCCTTTTCGAAAATGGAATTAAAAGTTTCAACTTACATCTAAGTTCCATCTACTAAGGATTGTGAAATTATCCAAACAACCTAACGCATGCTTTTTCTCACTTTTTGAGCTCATTTTTACGCTTTTGTTCATTTGCTTATTTTTTCAAAAATAGAACTGTGCATATTCATATTTATGATTCAAAATAAATTCTAACATGTATTTATCATCATTTCTTCAAAATCCGCATAAACAACCATAATTTTTAGATTTATGTCAGAAATATTTTTCGTGGGGCTTAAAAATCCTCTAAAAATATCAGATTTGAAATAACATTCATATAAGTTCAAACTCTTTCTTTAAAAATCTACTTTTCATGAGAGATGTGTAAACATGTTCAAGAACGTAAACAGAAATATCAAGGTGTGCACTCTACACCCTCCCCCATGCTTGAATGACACTGTCCCAGTGGCACTCCCCCATGCTTATATGAAACTACGTGAATGCACATGAGAGAAATAAATGAGGGAAAAGAGTAGAATGACCTGACATGAATTAAAAATACACGTTCTATGAATGTAATAAATGCAATGTATACATGACAAAACACAAAACTCATGAATGAAACAAAAAGAACATGAAAAACTCATGAAGAAAACTAAAAAGTAGAAACAAAATAAAATCTATAAATTCTAAGCAAATCTAATAATATACAAGATATGGGTTGCCTCCCATAAAGCGCTAAGTTTCACGTCCCCAGCCAGACGGATCCCTGGAAAAACCTTCATCGTCCATGAGATCAATGGACATGAAGTCAGACTCAACCGGGCTCTATATAGAAAAGAGTGTCATCTGTGACACTACGCACTGTGTTTCCATCCCTTCTACCTCCAAATGTAGTATCATGACTCTCTTGACATGAAGAACTGAGATTAGTCTCATGTGAGAGACTGGTCAGGAAATGAGAGTCTAGGACCGACCGAGTATCAATAAATGTGACTTCAGACAAGTGGTGAATATGATCAGGCTTGACTTGGTCAAGCACCTTCTGCATCTGCACCTCTTGCTTACTAAAAACAATTGGTGATCCTAAAGGCTGAGAAAATGGGGCTCTATATGATGATAATGGATGCTGTGAGTCTAGCCCCTTCTGCTGAGGTATCATGGAGATCGGCTCATCAGTAGAAATGATATGGGGTTCATGAGTCGATTCCTGAGTGGGGTGAGACGCCTTCCCATACTGAAGGGATGTAACAGATTTGACTTGCTTATGATGTGAATCAGTGGGTTGCAAGTCAAATGACATAGAATCCTCTCCCTTTGAGACAACAGACTGACTATGAAGGTTCCCCTGGCTTTGCCTAGTGAAAGTCTCAACCAACTATCCCATTTGAGTCTCTAGCTTGGCTATTGACTGCGTATGGGAACTCAAAACTTG
The DNA here is from genome assembly GCF_984573655.1 of Nuphar pumila. NCBI lineage: Eukaryota > Viridiplantae > Streptophyta > Magnoliopsida > Nymphaeales > Nymphaeaceae > Nuphar > Nuphar pumila. Next base: position 77,835,755 of record NC_143257.1, read on the forward strand.
TAATATCCTATCTTGGAAAGATTGACTAAATGAAGGCTCATGAGGATGGGGTTGAGTATAAGCATGTTGGGCTGGGGGATGAACCTGTGGAAAAATGGGATATGAGTAACCTTGTGAAGGGTTACTGGGTCTATACTGTGTCTGGGAGGGCTGATGGGATGGGGAAATGGAATAGTTTCGCCAACCTGGGTTATATGATGGTGTAAATGAATCAGGCATGGGTCTAGCGAAACCTTGGGCAGCATTCACCTGCTCCTGAACGAATTCAGGATATAATGGCGCTGCCGGACATTCAGAAACACAATATGCAGGGCTAGCACATAGCTCGCACACTCTTCCTATTTGACTTCTCGAAGAATTTGCTAGGAATTGATCTAACTTCCTAGTCAACTGGTCAACCTTGTTATGCAAATCTAACTCAGACCCAACTTCGGAAATCCCAACTTTCCTAGGACCACTAGACAGAGATGTAGCCCTATCGAGCCGTGAATACAAAGCATGATGCATCGTGTTTTCACTCAAGGTCTCGAATAGAGACCACGCCTCATCCTCACTCTTGAGCATAAAAGTGCCCCCACAAGACAAATCAACCATTTGACGGTGCTTTTCAGTAAGCCCGTCATAAAAATACTGCACCAACTGCCAACGAGGCACCTGGTGATGGGGACACTTGTGGAGAAGATCTTTCAATCTCTCCCAAGACTCGTGAAATTGTTCTCCCTCAATCTGCGAGAAACTGATTATGGCTTTACGAAACTGCTTCGTCTTACCAATTGGGAAGTATTTTTTAAGGAACTCGCGCTGCATTCCTTCCCAAGTGGTAATTTGAACCGTATCGAGAGCCTTTAGCCAATGTTTAGCTTTATCTTTGAGAGAGAACGAAAACAACGTCAACCTCAATGCGTCATCTTCAAAATTGTTGATCCGCACTGTCGAGCAGATCTCCAAAAAATCATCAATATGACTATATGGGTCTTCGTTGCTAAGGCCATGAAAGGATGGTAGCATTTGAATGATACTGGCCTTTATTTCAAATTGATTGGCTCCTACATCAGGTCTCGTGATGCAGGAGGTGGGAGTGTATATGGTGGGCATGAAGTACTCCTTAAGGGTACGGAACAACGACAGATTTTCGGCCATGGTGATAGGATAAGGAGTTCTCCTAACAAGAAACTCGGGACTCAATTAGCTCGGGTCGAGTGATCGTTGCTTGTGCATACACCTTGAAGTAGACCAATGTAGCACCCGTCTTAATTTTGGGTTTTCTACCTAACTAACGCGCTAGCGGCCAAACCACGCAAACCACAAAGCGAGTAAACTAAAAACAACAAAAACTAAACAAACACCACGCAGTTACACATAGCAGAGATTATGCATAAGAAATATCAAATCTATGTGTACGGTACCAATGGTACACAGTCACCTCTAAGGGGATCCTAGTAGGTGGGCTGTGCAGAAAAGTAAGCTCGTCTCTAAGATATGCACATACGTGGTTCTAAACCTAAATGCAACACAAACACTAGGCAATAAAGCGAATACTAATATTACGCCGTTCCCCGGCAACGGCGCCAAAAATTTGATGTCTTCTTTTAAATCGTTGTAATTTTGAAAAGATTTTTTAAATGAAAAACATGTGAAAACCAGACATCAAATAATAAAAACCGGTTCTCACTAGTGGATGAGACCGGGTTGAACTCAAGGAACGGGAATATATCGTATTCAAGCACACAATTCTAAACTATTCTTTATTGCTGAATTATTGAAATGTAAAATGTTTAAGAAAAGTAAAAACAACTAGCTATTACAACAAATGAATACCCTTCACAGAGGGCGTAAAGTGCAATATTTACAAACCCAATTAAATTCCTAAATTCTAAAATAAGAGAAAAACATCTTCTATTCTTGCACTTCCCATCTCATGCAATCGCTTTAGCTTCACTCCTGTGCGATCCTGCACAAATAAAACGAACACGAGCAGTACACGAGATAAAAATAGAAATTATACTAAACTACTAAATGCTAAAATATGAATGAAAGTATGCAAGAAATCTAAATGACTTATTACACTTGAAAATGAATCTAATTAACTAGTTACTAATTAACAACCTAATTAACTAACAATTTCATTAACTCGAAACTAATGCTACTCAATTAACTAACAGTTAATTAACTAACCACTTATCTAATCTAACAATTACATGTTACTTAACTGATTCAAACAAAATTATTCTACTAATCCCTAATCAATTTGGTAAACTAACAACTAACTAGTCACTTGACTAAACAATTAACTCTATTACTAAAAAAATGAAATTCAGTGATTAACAAACAGTTAACATTCAATTACATTGAACAGTACATCATAAAACAAACAGTAGAAATCTCCTTACCATTCAGCAAAACTCAAATCTAATACAGTTATTATCAGTAAAAATCTGAAGCTCAGATTGAATTCTACCGAAAATAGTAAAAAGAATGACTCATATTGCCGATGAATCTAATTGTTCAAATGCCGAAAATTAAATTTTCACTGGATTTACATAGAACATTTCACCAGAAATTTACATAACAATTAGAGTTCAACAGAAAGATGTAAGCAGAAAGCTGGAAATCAACCGAACCTCTAATCGAATCAGTGTTCACCGGAATAGTAAACAATCACACAGATATATCAGAATTCAACTGAAATTTCAATAGAAATATTTCAAAACTTGAAGCAGTTATCAATTTAATCAGAGACATGGTGAACAATAATCACCGAAAAACAGTAGTTATTGATTCAAAAATCAGTAATTTCCCCATTCATATCGGATTCAGACATCCGATCAAATTTCATTAAAATCATTTACTGATATTTCAAATAACAGAAGACATCCACCGGAATTTCACATAGTCACCGGAGTTCAAATACAGACCGGAGCTCTTCACGATTCCGATCTATTTTTTTCTTTCTTTCTGTTTTGATTTTCTCTTTTTTTTTTAGTTTTTCTTTACACAATAATACAACCTGAATTCATTAAGGAACCAGAAGAGAAAAAAAAAGAAGAAGACGAAGAAGAAGAAGAAGAAGAATCGAAACTTACGAGAGGGGTTAGGAAAGAAGCTGGCCTCCACCGTCAACGCCGTCGTCGTTGAAGAAGCACCTCCACCGGAAACAGAGAAAAAGAGAGATCAAGGGAGATGGGGAAGAAGGAGGTAAGAAAACAAGGTGGAGGGAAAAGAGGGGTTAGAGGAGAGGGCTCTGGCGCAAAAGATGAAGACGGGGGAAAATTTCCCCTCCGTTGGGTTTTTAACAGCAAGCAAACCGGTTTGAACTGGTTTGTTGCTGTTTGTTTTTCAATTTAAAAAAAACTCCAAACCGGTTCAACCGGTTTGCAATAGATTTTTTTTTAGTTTTCAAAATCACAAACCGGTTTGTAACAATTTCTTCAAAACACTCAAACCGTGTAAACCAGTTTGTTTTATTATTCTTAAAAAATCTAAAAACTATTTTAAAGAATTTTATTTGCTAAAAACCTCAAAACTCAACTAAACTAAAGACTACTTCTTAAAAATATTTACACTAAACCTCATTTCAACTTATTTTATAAATTTTTTTTTTAAAAACTAACTAACTATATTCTCAACTCTAATTTTTATTTTATTTTTTAGGAACTCACAATGACAAACATTAAAATATTCATTAAATTGCAAAATAACACTAATTTTCAAGCATTTTCTCTTTTTAATTCATTTTAGCTCATTCACTCAAAACCAGCATAAAATTGGGTTTTAAATCAATTTTTGATGAAATCATGCATATTTTTTATATGAAATAACCCTAAAATATATGCATGATCAATTTGCGACTGTGGAACTGCTGCCTGAACGGGTTCTTTTCTGAACTGGTTCTGGGTTGTTCGCTCATCATCTTATTCATCATCTTCTGGAACATGGCATACATTTGTGGGTCTATGCCATCATCCTCTTGTTGCTGATCTTGACTTCTGATGGATCGCAGGGAGCCCATCTCTTCTTTTGAAGCTGACGAGTACTGAGATGCTGTTGTTCTTTTGCCTAATCTTGTCCGAACCATCAAATGCTGTGGATGCTCTCTACAGGGCAAAGATCTGATTAAATTTTGAAGGAATTGATTTTTGAAAGAAATATTTGTTGGAAATATGGTAGACAATTTAAAAAAGTTCTCCCATTACTAGGGATTGAGTCATCGTAGGAATCACGACAATTGTGTTGTTATTCTTTTTGCAAGAGAAATAAACAACAAAAATGTGCCTTGTTACCTAGGCGAGGTCATCAAACCACAATAGAAAGAGAGAAAATTTTATTGGAATGATAAATTTTGAACTTTTTATTGATCTTGACAAAGAGGTTGAGGACAAACAATTTGCCACCATTCATGATAGTCGGCAGACACTCTAGGACCAGGAAAGATTTTAAGAGAAACAAAGAAATCTCAGCCGTAGCGAGCAGAATGATATGCCCCAGACCATTGCGTGGAAGTGAGATTGAATTATGCCATGGCTCTTGATAGTAGTCGGGCTTTGACGTACTGCTGCCTCTGGGAGAACTGCCGAACACATCGCTCCGGCTGATAGTAAGTGCAGAAGAATTGTCCCAATAATTTGAACTGCTTGCCATAAGCTTATGTATATCTGTGAGGAGACAATTGTCGATCAAAGTAATCTCATACGATGTCATCTTCTTGAATGCTGTCAATCATGGACCAGTACTGTGCCACTGGAAGAAGTTCTTGACCATTGTATCTGAAAGAGCTTGCTCAGGCTAGAACATGTTGGAAGAACCAGGATTGAAGCGCGTAAATGCATCCTTCAACTAAGATGGATTCTCCAAGTGAGAAACGAGTCAAACCCCGATATAGGAAAGCGAGCGCTGCCATGGCTATGGAGAGACAGTTGGTCTGTCGACTTCCCCACCTTCTCATGAGCTGGATTATTCTGATATCCATGTAGTTTTGTTCGTCTGGGAAGAGGGCTAATCCTACAGTGCATAGAACCATTGCATCCTGAATTCTTTCTCTAGTTGTCCTTGATAGTGAGCTGACTTTGACGAAGATCCCATATTGATGGTATAACTCAAGCATATTGACATATTCATTTACATCCAACTGGATCAAGGACCAAGATCAGCGGCCTGTCATACGAGCTAATGAGTCTCGGGGGTCCAAACCCTTGATATTGATCAGGAATTGATGCTCTAACGGATCTCTTGGTTGACCGTCTGGTTCTGGTAACCCCATAATTTTTGAAAAATCATCCATTAAAATTGTCATCTCTCCCCATGGAAACCAGAAAGTGCAGGTTCGTGGATTCCATCGCTCCGCCATTGCATGGATCAGGTTGCCATTCACTGTCTTCTTTCCAACTGCTGACGCCACTTCTAATCCACACTCGCTTAAATGGTCCAGGAACATGCGAGAAAAGCTTTTGAGCCAGGAATAATACCACCGGGGAATGAAAATTTTGGTGCTAAGAGCTCAATGTTCAGGACGACCTTGTCGCACCTCGTAGGAGATGTGACCTTCAGGAAAAGTAGGATCGACTTGACTGGATGCCATCGAACTGAAAACAAAGAAATACTCGAAATGAGACTTAGGAAAATATAGGAAATTTTGAAAAATTTGCAGGCAGGATAAAATGCAGCTGGAAATTCAAGATCCAGTAGAACGGGAGAATGAAAAACCGCCTGGAGTTTTGAAAGAAATTGGATATTTAGGAAAATCATCCAGGGTTTGAGAAAATAAAAGAAAAAGATGAGAATATGGATATTTGGAAAAATATTTTTGGAGAAAATATGAGAGGAATAAAGGTAACATACAAACACTCATATCCTGCACAAACATTTATGCACATACAACACTCCCTAAAAGGCTGACTCTAAATGCATCATTTTAAAAAACAGTTGTAGGACCCTAATCTTAACTCTAGGTTCAGATCATCTTTGTCCAATCCAGTTATGCTGATATACCTGAACCGAAATCCGACGTACGTGGCATATAATTTCAACTTCGGTTCTAAGGTAAGGTTTTCCAACATCCTTGAGCGCCTATCGATATACTTCGGACTGTGGCCCGCGGTACGTGGTAGGGGGGTGTTAACCCAAATAAGTGGCCCAGTTGTGAGGCTTTGTTCCGAACTAGGGTTCTGGAAGAGAGCTCAGCAACATGAAGACCAGGTAAAAGTTGGTAAGGGAGGTTTGGAAAAATGATCACATGCAAGAAATAGAGGGCTCTAAGTCCTAGACAGATAGATTTTTGAAAATCTTTGAAGAAGCATACATTGTTTGCATTCAGATCCTAAATTAAGGAGAATTGTATTTAGACCTAAGTCTATGTGAGCATGAAAATATCTTCTCAATATGGTCCTTCCAAACCATGCCTAAGCTATATGCAGTCAATATTCGCTAGGTTAGAATCTAGGCTCCTAGGTTTGCATGATATCATAAAGTAAAGAGCTGACATTTTGTGAACACAATTTTGATGATTGAACTAAGTCAAGCACAATTTTGATCAGACAAGGACATGTCCCATCTCGGTCGCTAAACCTATTTTCGTCGCAAAATTTTTCTGTCTTTCCTTCCTTGCGAGAGAGAGAGGAAAATGCTTTCGCGAGTCAAACTTGACCAGAGTTTTGAAAATTGTTTTTGAAATACTCGCCTCCGTTTTGAAAATAGCGGAAAAATCCATGGGATGGGGCTCGACCTGTCGGTACGAGGTTCGACTGTTCATGCCGCCTTTAACAGGGGTAATCGAACCAAGGATCAAATATGTGCTCGACTTAGTTAAATCATCAAAATCGTGTTCTATCCTAAATGCACAGAGAATTCAGGCATGTGCTATGAAATTTTATAAAATGTAAGTTGGGAAAATATGATGTATGCTCAGAAAATGCTTTGGAGTTGGAAAATATTTCTCAGGAAAAAGATGGAAATCAGTTTCTCAGGAAACTCTGATGAAAATGATTTGAAATCTCGAGAAAATTTATTATGTTTTGGGAAAATCATGAATGGGTGAAAATCCTGGAAAAATGGAAAGAATTCTTGAGAAAAGAGGAACAATAAAAAAAAGGAAATGCTTGCCAGGAAAATTCCGATTTTGAAAACTTTCTTAGGAAAATGGTTAAATTTCATGGGAAAATTCTTGGGAGAAGGAAAATCAAAACTTAGGAAATTGAAATCCTGAGAATATTGTTCTTGAAATATCTGAAAATCGATTTTGATTCTTGAGAAAGATAAGAAACTCCTTTTGAAAATGAATCTTAAGAGAACGAATATTTTCAGGGAAAATCATGGAAAACATGACTTAGGAAATCCAACTTTTGAAGTTTTCAGAGTTTCTTGAGAATTCGATTTTCATGGAATGACATTTTCTTTAAGGAAAAGCTTAAGAAATGCAGGTGATTTTATGATGCAAACTATGAATGAATGCCCTTTTATGAAAACCTCTTTTCAGGAAAATATGCAATTTTAGGATTAAACTAAGTAGAATCATCACATATTCTGACTATGGCCGTAAACATGTTTATAATTTACTTAGTTAATTCTAAAATATTTTGTAAAATTGAAAATATGAAGTGAGATTTCGGAAGATAGCCTAAGAGTGTAGGCTCAGTGTGACTGGTAGGAAGATGTTGAATCTGGGTCTCGTCCATATTCCGACTAGGGCCGTAAATATGGACTCCACCGAGTTCATCAACTCCCCAAGAGTTGGTGCACGTGCCATTCGTGTTCATCCATAGTGATTTTGAAGTGAAATGCATGAATCACATAATCAGGATATTGCAGAAACTCAAACTATATGATATGCATCCTAATCTAAGCAGAAAATTAAATCTCTTATTCCAAAATTTACATTATTACATCACTAATAAAATGAAATAAAAGGAAATTCCATACTTCAGCTCCTTCTTTTGAATGTCCCTGCCAAACTGGAAATGGGGGTTAGTTCAAATATGTGGGTTTTTCCAAGATTTTCCAATAATATCCTGAGATTATTGGACTTAGTTGGATATAAACCCTATTTTACACTTCCTTGATATTTGAAATGATGTAAATGCAATAAAATACAGTAATAAATAGCTTGAAATTCGAAATGGTGGTCAAAATGACCAAAATACCCCTAATATTGAAGATATACCTTTAAAATCAGGGGTTTTAAAGGAAATTTTGGTAAAGTTCAAGATTTTGAAATTTTAATTGAACCAAATGATGATGAAATGCAATATGAGGCATGATGACATGCTGATAAACACATTAGGACTGTAAAATCATAATTTGACATTTTTGCAACTCATCCAAAATAACGAATTTCGCCTATTTTTCGCTTGGATCAGGGTTTCGCGGGGCCCTGTTTTGATGATATGGCTAAACTGAGCGTCAAACGATTTTCAAATACTGTCAAATTTGGTATGAAGCACCTCTATACCCTTATAAATAGCCTAGAATGCTAAAATTCATGAAATCAACTGGTTTAGATGCAAAATTTTAAAGAAAATCCTAAAATGGGCGAATTTCGCATACGGGCATGAACCAAATATAACATTTAATGCGATAATAAAACAATTTCACCATAGAAACGTCTGATTATTTTTAGAATGATAAATGACATAAAAATAAATAATTTTGGTTTTTACAGCCTCGGGATTTGAACTATGGTGAGCTCGGTAATAGGAATTTGGTTCTGATAGGGGTAAAATCAGCCTGTTCTGATGTAAAATTGAATGAAAAATAGAAGCCGACCATAGAAACTCCTGATAATTAAATGGGGAACTAACGACATATGCAGGAACAACTTTCATTTTCATAGATTTGGTATTTGGTGGACAGAAACAGGGATACAAATGCGACATTATTTGCCTAAATTAGAAGAATAGATGAAAATGCAAAAGCAGGAGTCTGAGATAAAAAATACGAAACTAGTATAAAGACTGTCCTGAAAATCACAAAATTTCAGAATCAAACAGAGGATTTAGAAAAGAAAGTTTACTTTTTATAGATTTGGATTTGGAGCTATATCTAGAGAGAACCCATCGACTTAAGTCGATCCAAAATCTCAGAGACTCAAATCAAGCTCTGACACGTGTCCCTAACTCTCGGATTTATTTCAGATATAAATTTTTTTTAGAAAAATCTGATAAAATCGTGTTAAATACTAGCTATCATTCCGAGTTCATTACATTTTTTGGATCTAAAATCAGATCTCATGTAAGGGAGATCTTGATTTTATATATCGGAAATAAATCTTCAGAATGTTTCCCGGGTAACAAAACCCGACCTAGCATTTGGAACTTTGAACATAGTAAAAAATTCAAATCACTCTGATTTTTTTTCAGATTGTTAAGGACACCTAAGGTCGAATACTGTGATTTTTGTAGCATTTTTAACGAAAAATAAATACATGAAATAATGATTGGACTGACTGACAAAAATAGGGAATTACAGAAATAAAGCTGAATGCATGAAACATCAAATAAATTCCTAGAACAATGCTATTTTAATGAAACAAAATATAAATCCACCCTATTTTATTGTATGAACATGATTGAATGCAAAAATTTGAATCAAGGAAGCATAAAAGAATACTTTTGATATATGTCATTTTATGAGAATAGCTCGTTCCATCCTTCGGATGAGCTCTTTCTTCAAAACGACAATACGAATCAAGACAAATGCATTGTTATGATAAAATCGATGAGAATGGGAGTTCACCATGCATTCTCTTACAGTTTTGGAATTTCCAAAATGAGCGGCTATGAACGGTTTCTCTCGTCCTTCAACCCGGGCTTCAGAAGGTTCACGAAAATCGACCCACGCTCCTAGGTCAAGCTTGAAGTGATGTGAATAAGGCTAGTGCTTCAATGCACTCTCTCAATTGAGCTCAAGGGGGGCGTGAATTCAGAAAAGCCAATGTCAAATTCTAGAGGAAATTGTGATTGAAGTTCGAAATCCAAAGGAGCCTCCCTAAGTTTGACGTGGGCTATGGCATTTGTAGAGATTTTGGAAAATTTTGAAATTTAAAGAAGGTTAATCAAAGCCTTCCATGTGGCGCCATCTCAGGGCATGCCATTTGGATTTTTGAATAAATAAAATATGAATTTTGTGGGTGAAACACCTCAGCAGGGGAGTTAGAAAATTTTCAAAAACTTTGCTTGATTTTCTCTGCAGGAATTCCCCCTATGACGCCACCTCAGAGGGTGCTACCTGGGAGTTTGAAATTCAAACTTTACTTTTTGCAGAGGGTCCTCATATGACGCCACCTCAGAGTGGGCTACTTTTATTTTGAACAAAATAAAAATAAAATAAAAAAATAAAGACAAATGGAAGCTTTGGAATGGTGCCACATCAACAAAGGTTTGAAATTCAAAGCTGGAAGAAATGGGAGAATGCCATGTGGCGCCACCTCAGAGTGGTTCCACACTGACATGTGTCAGAAGGACAGAGAAGTAGGATCAGGTGGCGCCACCTCTGAGGAGTTTGAATATTTAAATTTCTACTTTTTCTAAAAGGAGCAGGGGTTGACATGTGGTGCCACCTCAGGGTGGCTCCACACTGCCATGTGGCAAAAGGACAAGAGCAGAGGAATCAAAATGTGCCACCTCAGAGGAGGGTTGCTTCCACTTTTTCTGATGCAAGGAGATTTGGACATGTGGCAGTTCAGGATGGTTTTGCCTCTGACAAGTGTCAGCTAGCTGGAGGAGTCTCTTCAAATGGCGCCACCTCAGGGAGGAATCTGAAATTCAAATGAGGTTTTCTCTGAAAGAATGGAGGGTGGCCAGGTGGCGTCACCTCAGGGAGATCCTACAGTGACACGTGGTGGGAGGGTAGAGAAGGAGGATAGGGGCCATGTGGCGCCACCTCAATTTAAATAAAAAATGAATTTATGGAGGAAAAATCAGAATTTGCGCCACCTAAGCCTGGGTTTGAACTTTTGAATTGTTGCTTTTTCTGAAGGAGGCAAAGAGTGACACGTGTCCTTTGCTTTTTCTGAGAAAAGCTAAGAGTGACATGTGTCATTTACTTTTCTGAGAAAAGTAGGGAAAGACATGTGTCAGTCTGCTTTTTCTAAAGAAGGGAGAGAGTGACATGTGTCACTTACAGGAGACATACTTCAAATGGCGCCACCTCAGGGGAGACAATCTCTACTTTTTCTGGACAGGGCAGCACATAACACGTGGTGTTCTCAGAGCGACATCAGAATGACACATGGCCAAGGGGTGAAGGTGGTGGACATTGACACGTGGCATAGGATAAAGAGTGTGGCTAATGACATGTGGCGCCATCTTAAAGCAGCCCCACACTGACACATGTCAGAGGATGGAAGGAGAGAGAAGGTGACATGTGGCACCCCCCCTGGGTGAACCCATGCTAACACATGGGAGGGAAATGGGAGGAGAGAGAAAATGGTCCAGTGGCGCCGATCCAGGGACAAGGCTCCTATATTTTTGGGCTTTTCAAAATTGAAGTTTTGTGATCATCGCAAAATTTTTCCTCTCGTATCTTTCTCTCTTTTCCTTATCTTTTCTTTTCCAACCTCTATTTCCTCCTTTTTGAAGGGAGAAAATAAAAAGACAAAAAGAAAGAGGGAAGAGAAAAGAAAAGAAAAGAAAAGAAAAGAAAAGAAGTGGAACTCTTTTGCGGGGTCTCACTTGACCTTAATTTTGAAGATATTTTAAAAATAACTCGCCTCCGTTTTTGAAATATTTGCCAGAAAAATTGAGAGACGGGATCCGCTCGTCGGTACGAGGTTCAACCGTTCCTGGCGCCTTTACCAGGGGTAATTGAACCAAGGGTCGAATTCATGCCTTCTACTTTTGCCAAAAAGATTATCTAAGAATTTATCCTAAGTCTAAATGCACAAAGAATCACGCTTGTGCAATGTAAGGATGTATGCTCTTTCAAAAATGATTTTAAAAATCTCCAAGTATTTCTGAGATGAATTTGATAATAGAGTGACGAAATGGTTGAATCTAACTTAGAACTTGAGATAGGTCAGAGAAATTCTAAGTCTTTGAAATAATCAGAGTTGGGAAAATAAATCTTGATTCGAAAAGAATGATTTTTGAAGATGAGATAAAAGGGAAAAGGAAGGCAATTTCAAAGTCATAAATGGACTTTGATTTAAAATTTTGAACTTGGATGAATGTTTGAAATGGAAATGAATTCTAGCTTTGAAGTTTGAAATCAAAATGTGTTCTGAGAGATCCAAATAAAGTTGAGAAATGAAATTGGATTTAAGGATTGGAATTGAGAATAGAAGTTGATTTGAAATCAGGAATTCAAGATGGAATTTGAATCCAAAGTCTGGGTTCTAAATAGAGTTGAGATTCAAAATTGAATTCTGGGTTTAGAATCCTAAATGAGAATTGAATCTGAAATCTAAGATCCAATGATGGAATTGAATCCGAAATTTGGAATGGAATCTGGATCTGAAGTCCAAGATCCAAGATGGAGTTGGACTCTGGATTCTAAAATGGGTTTTGGATCTGAAACCTGAGATCCAAGATGAGGTCGGATTCTGGATCTAGGATTCTAACTGGGGATTGAATCTGAAGTCTGAGATCCAAGATGAAATTGGATTCTGGATCCTAAAGGGGATTTGGATCTGAGGTCTGAGATCCAATGATGGAATTGGATCCTAGATCCTAAATGGATTTTGGATCTGAAGTCTGAAATCTAAGGTGAAATTGGATTCTGGATCATAAATGGATTTTGGATCTGAAGTCTGAGATCCAAGGTGAAATTGGATTCTGGATCCTAAAATGGATTGTAGATCTTGAAAGTCCAAATGGGACTTTTGAAGATGGATCTGGGTTTTGAAAACCCAGATTGAATTTAAAATTTAGGAAGGATCAAGCTTTGAGATTCAGAATCAATCTCATACCTTGATTTTGAATTTAAAGATGAGATAAATAAACTTGATTTTGAAACAGAAGATGACTTCAAAGTTAAATTGAACTTTGAAGTTTGGATTTTGGTTTGGAAATTGGAATTTTGAATACAAAATGATTTTGTATTTTTCAAAGTCAAATTGGATTTTGAATTTGAAGCTTGAATTTGTAATTTAGAGAATGAATCAAGAATTTCAAAGTTAGATTGAACTTTGAATTTGATTTCAAAGTTAAAATTTGGACTTTGAAGATGAGATAGAATTAATGAATTGAAGTAGAAACTGAAGAAAAGATATTCACAATCACTTGGGTTTTTGAAAAGGGAATTTTAAAAATATGATGCAACTCTATCCTAAATGATGAATGAATTTAAATAACTTTGAAATTGGATTTTGAAAATCATATTTCATTCTTTAAATGAATAAAAATGAGATTGAAGATATAATACGTCCCTGACTATGGTCATTGAATGTATTATATAATAACCACATTTAAATTCAAGTGAAGAATAAAATACATTTTTGGTGCTTTTATAGAATTTAAAATGAAATTAACTCTCAATTTACCCTGACTATGGCCATTGGTATATATATTGAATTAATTTTAAACTAAATTTTGATAAAAGAGGAAAATAATTAAGAAAAATATGATGAATTTTGAAAAGGATCTGGTGTAGATCCAGTGTTATTTTATAAAAGATGAAAATCCTAAGTTTTGTTTACATCCTGACTATGGCCATTGATGTAAATCATCAATTTAGGATTAATCACTTTTTACAAAATAGTGCACGTGCCATGTGTGGTCCCATTTGTGAAATTTTCAGAAATAAAGGAAAATGATGAAACAAATGATATTTACATGCTCATTCATTCTATCTAAAAGTTGGAAATGTAAATTCTCATTGATGATCTAATTATTACATCATGGATATGACTTCTGAAGGGATGGAAAATATCAAACTTGAAAAAGAAAAATCTATAATATTGCAAAACAGGGTTAACAATTTATGACACTTACAAGGCATAGAAATATGGAAGAAAATCATGCTGAAAGTGATATACACATGATCACTATTAATGGAAAGATGCCTATGCTATGTATAATGCATGGTGAATATGTGATGTAGTTGATGGATATTAAAATATGCATGTGATATGCTAAACTGGTGTATATTATGATATGCATGGTAAAAGCATATTAGGCAAATACAAAGGACTAAATGTATGTTAAGGCTGATGCTAACATATGTTACAACATGCTGAAACTGCTAATGTGTGTGCTTGATGGGAAAACATTAAGAAAATGTTAAGGACTCATAAAATATCAACTATAATGGTCAGCAATCAAAAGAGCATTGAAAATTACTTTTCCACAGTAAGCAAAGCACAACAATATTCAGAGGTACCAAGCAGCCAACTCAACTACAAGACTCAGGTGTAGAAACCCAAGGTGAAACAACAACCATAACACTTTACCTGACATACTAACACGATGTTGACTGTATGGACCCACTCTATCTAATATGTTGCTAACATGTAGTATTCTAATCCAGATGAAAGATATGTGATAACTTTCAAACCAAACCCACACGAACTGTTAATGCCTATATACTGTTGCTATTAATCATACATTACCACTCACTTGACCTTTGCTGCTAATTATTACTTTCATCTAACCTACTTGAACCAACTAACCACTAGTACATATGCATATGCAGAAAGGTGGGATGCTTGAGAATGAAGTGCAGGGAAAGATGCAGGAAGAATAGCAGGGGACATACCTGCGAAAAGCCTTCAGCGGTATCCTGTGCAAATGATTTGATGTGCCACTATATGCTATATGCAAGAAAAATAAATTTAACATCATTCATGATCCTGAAGCTCAGGTGGGTGCTGATAAGTAACAGGCCACTAGTGGTGAATGTGAAGTAAAGAAGAACGTCGATGGTGAGGTAACTGATTCTAAACGAAGATGCATGGACATCGGTAAGTGTGGATTAATGAACCAATACTTAACTTTTCAGTAAAACCAAACCCATTTTATAATATGAACTTTGACAAAAAAACCTTCAACATATTTACTATTTTAGGAATTACGAACTCAGTATCCCATACGATCTGAAGTGATAGAAGCCACCAAGCTACAACAAACCCAATCAGTTTCACAAAGATATGCAAAACTGCTTGATGAACAAAGTAAAGCCCTGAACTAAACTGAATCTATGAGAGTTACTGCAGATGAATCACCACACGTCGAAGTAAATAATCCATTTACCATTTCTGGTACATTTCCATGGAGAGTAGGTAAGAACCAACCAAAAACAAAAACATGGAATCATGCCCATAACTGACCCAGCAATACAACTACAAACATTGTCTTTGAGAATCTAGCATGCAATGTATCTGCTCACAAATTCCTAATCTGGACTGATCGTCTATGGGATTTCTGAAAATAAACTGCACAACAAATAATAATCTTCAATTCAAGCACCACTGTTGAACATTTTCATGGCATGGAGTAAGCAATCTTCAGGAACCAGTAAATTGTGAATGTGGGCCAGTAAGTTGAATGCTGCCAATTTGGTTGTGACAGCAACAAGTATGGAATCATGATCATAACTATACTAACAAATCCAACTACAAAGAGTACCCTTGAAAAACTAGCATGCCCTGTACCTACTCACAAACCCCTGATCTGGCAATCCATGGAAGATTTTGCAGGTGAACCATGAAACAAAGAGTCTTCAATTCACTTACCACTGTTGAACATCTGCATGGGTATAAATGCTGAAGGTGGTTTTCAGATAAAAAGTACTCTTAATTCCATTATGTATTTGGCTAAATAAATGCAACAAGGGGAAACGCTGGAACAGAGAAGTGAGAAACATCTATTTATGCTATAACAGAACATAGGAATGTGTTACCATGAAACCCAAAAGATTTGCATACTTATAACGAAACTTAAATAGCAGAAGTATGTGTTTACACTGTAGCCTGGCATGCACATCTACCGTAAATGAAAGCAAGGACCTGCAAAAGAAATAAGGATGATAACCCAAAGAAAAACGATGCTGAATTTCTCCTAATGGCAGAAAAGGATGAAGATTTTTAGGATGTACTTGTTGACAGAAATTCCAAATCCCCTGCCCTTTATTAAACCTCAACATCAGATCCCTTCACAAAACGTGTTCGCAAGCAATGGAACATAACCAATTGTCAGGATGTCCAGCACCATGTTCAGAGCTTAAACAAGTAAGTTTTAACTTCCTAGTAGGCGGTGATGCAGGTGTAATTTCAAGATGTATGCATGGAAGACATGATAATGGTGTTATGAATGAAACGTTAGTTTATGCCATAGTAACATCAGATTATAGTTCAACAGGATGTAAATACAAACGCTTATTGGGATTTACAAAGATACAGTTACAAAATATAATAAAAAGCACTAACCACAAGTGATTAACTTAAGAGAAGGGGATGCACAGGAGTATGATATATATGAATATATTGCCTATTCTACTGAATGAGTAAAGCTTACCTTCTATCTGACGATCAAATGACTGATGAAGTACGTTGGTTCTCCACAATCATTGCTGGCATGTCTTAGTGGGCTGAGCACATCAAGTGCATGGAGCCTCTTTGCCAGATGAGATTTCTGTGCAGGCCATAACAACAACCAACTCACTGAATGAATCCCACCATCTTGTATGCACAAGTACCCCCGGCAAACATCATCAATTTAAGATATAACCTGTTTGACTGCACAAAGGATACGTTAGTGGTTGAATACTCGAATAAAACCAGACATATATATGACCACTATGAAATGGTTCAGCAACAAATGTTAAATGAAATCTACTATGCACGGTAGGAATTGGGAGAGGAGTATAAGAGCTTTGCCATATGATGTCACAACTTTACCTAGAATCGTTATAGAGCTTCACCTTCTTTTGTTGCAACAATGTGTCTTTCAAAAGACATAACAGAGGTAACATACACAGACTTACAGTACCTTGTACATCTAATTAAGATGATTGTGGAAGCCTAGAATCATCATCCTGTCGTGAGACCACTGATAGTTCAAATGCACAGGTTGGGTGATGCTTACGGCAAACGTGCAGGGTAGATACAATTAGACCAAATTTTAAAACAGAGGGTCCTACTAAAATGGAAGAAGTGATGCTGGATTGTAGGGATACAAGTGGCATAGCAAGAGCCAGAATTTCATTGAATGAAAAACGCAACATGAGCACACATACAAAAAGCTATGAATGAAGTAAAATGTACTTGAATCAAATGATACAATGCTGATAAAGGGGAACTACAGAACGCAATAACGTGAGCCAATATTCAAATAGGCTAAAAACAAAAAAAACAAAAAAAAAAAAAGAATTGGAAGAGAAGCAATTTGAAAATAGAGAACAAAGCAGGGACATATGCCCTGATAAGCTATTCAGCGCAGATGCAAAATCAAATGAGTTATGCTATTGTGAAGGAATGGATGATATTCCCATGATTAGCATTGTCGATATAATGCAAATGAACAAATAAAGGGACCAATAAATCCCGATCAAACGAAAACAAATAATAATAAAAAAAAAGAATGAGATGAATAAACTATGGCAAATTTTACAGAACTGTGAAGGAAGAAGAGGGAGCAAATGAAACAAAATAGAAGAAACATCAAAGTAAATTTCTAAAAGGTAAAACGATTATCGGAATCGAGCATTCTTGTTGATATAGCATTAGATGGGTCGGTTATGCTATGAGCAGACCGATCTCACCCTTTTGCCAAAAAAAAAAAATAAAATAAAATAAAGAAGAACGAAATTATACAACAAAGGGGTGCTACGAGAGAAAGGCAAAACTTCTCATCAAGAATCATAAAGGAAAATGGATAGTCGCTTACCTGTAGTGGCAAAAGTTCTAAAGGAGGAAGCTGCGATTGATCAGATGGCCTTGCTTCTTCTGGAAATTTGAAGATAGATCGGATTCCAGGACTCGGCTTTGATCGAGAGGGAAGGTGTAATGCTCCTGCCTATTGCTGCAGAAAGGGCCGGTTTCCTTAGGAAATTGAAATCCTGAGAATCTGGTTTTTGAAATATCTGAAATCAACTTGGATTTTTGAGAAAATGAGAAATTCCTTTGAAAAGAATCTTAAGGAAATAACTTTTTAAGGAAAATCACAGGAAAACATTTGATTTGGGAAATCCAACTCCGAATATCATTATAGTTTCTTGAGAAAATCGATTCCATGAAGTGAAAATCTTTTGAGAAAATTATGAGAAAAACAAATGATGCAGATGATGTGAATGAATGAATGCACTTTTGAAAAGATTTCTGAAAATTTTATTTGAAAAATATGGATTAAGCCAAAGTAAATCCTTCACATATTCTGACTATGGCCATGAATATATTCAGGATTTATTTGAATTAATTCACAATATTTTGAAAACATTGGAAATATGAGGTGCATTTTCAAGATAGCCTAAGAATGTAGGCTCAATGTGACTGGTAGAAAGATGATGGATCTGGGTCTCGTCCATATTCCGACTAGGGCCGTAAATATGGACTCCACCGAGTTCATCAACTCTCTAAGAGTTGGTGCACGTGCCATTCGTGTTTATCCACGGTGAATTTAGAAAACTGAGATATATGCATCATAGAATCGAGATATCACCGAAATCAAACTATATGAGATGCGGCCTAATCTAAGCAGTAAAAGTAAATCTTATTCCAAGGTTTACATTGGATTGTTACATTGCATAACATAAAGTAAAAAAAAAAAAATGATGAAATGGAGCCAAGGAATCAGCATCTTCTATATTTTCCTGCAAAATGAGAGTTAGTACAAGATAACCAAAAAAAATGGGTGTATATATACATATTATATACAACAAAGAGATGTATTACTAAAATTGATGCTAAATGATATGTATCAATGGAAGTGTATTTACATGAGAAATTAGATACATGGATGCTCATATATGGAAGTAAATGTACAATGAAAGGATATATGGATATATATATAAGTATATGCATATATTTATATATGTATGTTCATAACATATATCTATATATATATACATATGTATGTATACATATAGGTAGATATACAATATATATACATATATATATATATATACATATAATGAGAAACATATACATATAAAAAATAAATATAATGAGAAACATATACATATACTAATGGAAATTACATATAATGGGTAAAGTCACAAAATACAGGTATATATTGTTTCTGTAGGGGATTTTACACAGTCATATTTCCCAAATTACAACATATTTTTCAACAAATTCGGGTATGGAGCTTCCCTATATATCAACAATGAAGCATGCAAAAGATGGTTTATAGATCATGAATGGATATAAAAATATCCATCCATGAACATGACCGATTATCAAGACTGGGTACCTGCAGAAGAAGGGAATGGCTCATTACATCCTATAGTTTATCAAGAGGGTCAATCAATTTCCCCTGTAACCATCTTAATATCAGTCATTCAGTTAAATTGATATAAACTAATGACTTATAGTAACTAAAAACAAAATAGTAATATGGGTAGTATTTAAAATAGATATACAAGATATTGGATAAGCAATGGAATCAATATAGATGATCAAAATAAAGGCATGAAATACAAACATATGGTGTAAGTGACTAAATTTCAGAAGTCATGGGGCCGAAGGGTAAGTTTATATTTGAATTTTCCAAACAGCTTAGCCTAACCGACCATTAGATGGGGAGCAGAAATTCGAGTTTGTCTTATTGCAGAAAATAAATTTCTGGAGTAGACAATCATGTTTATGGCAGAAAATGGAGTTTGTTATATTGCATAAAATCATTTTTTGTTGTAGAAAACAGGTTTTATGACAGCAAATGGAGTTTGTTCTATTGCAGAGAATCATTTTCTGTGGTAGAAAACAGGTTTTATGGCAGCAAATGGAGTTTGTTCTATTGCAGAAAATCATTTTCTGTGGTAGAAAACAGGTTTTATGACAACAAATGGAGTTTGTTCTATTGCAGAGAATCATTTTCTGTGGTAGAAAACAGGTTTTATGGCAGCAAATGGAGTTTGTTCTATTGCAGAAAATCATTTTTTGTTGTAGAAAATAGGTTTTTATGATAGCAAATGGAGTTTGTTCTATTGCAGAGAATCATTTTCTGTGGTAGAAAACAGGTTTTATGGCAGCAAATGGAGTTTGTTCTATTGCAGAAAATCATTTTCTGTTGTAGAAAACAGGTTTTATGAAAATGATTTTCATTGAATTTCAAAGCCTAATTAAATGTACAAAAGGTAGTGGATTTGGTATATAAATGATAGATAATATTGCAATACACCATGATGAGAGAATGGACTGTGTGATAAAATGAACCATGTGTAGGAGAAAAAAAAATATATATGCAGGCGTGCATGAACCTACGATGACAGTTATGTTACAAATGTTATACATGGATGACATTAAATTAGCATAATGTGCGTGAGCAGGATGCTAAATAAAAGACAAGGATGCATATGATAAGTGAAACCCAACAGACATACTATATGGAGATAACTTAAATCCGGAATTTCATGATTCAGAATAGCACATTAGAGATTAATTCTACAGTGTGCATGAGATGCCGGTGATCTGAAAGGGAGAGGAGAATACAGGAATGAATTAAAATGAATACAGGGGAATGAAAAAGAGTTTGTGCTCTCCTAAAAAAAATTCACGTTACAAGGTCACTTGTGACAAAATAAAAAAAATAACTATGTTAAACAGGATCTGGCGATTTCCTCTGCAACCAACCTTGGTTCAATAGAAATTAACAAGGGCGTTTCCTTCGATGGTGGTTCAGTCCACGAAAGAGGAAAGGAGAACCACACACTCCTTGGTTGTGCCTTGAAAGCTCTGCTTAATCAGCAATAAAGGGACCAGGAAACGTTGGATCTCTGCTGGCTGAAGGATGAAGGAAGGATGGGGAGCAGCTTGCGTCTTATGCTGGATCTGGTATATCCCTTGCGGCTTGGCTGAAAGAGGGCTGGGCAGCAGCCGCTGGACCTCCTGTTGTGGCTGAAAGAGATGCAGACGTTGGTTGAAGAAGATGAAGACTTGGTGGTGGACGACCTGTGGCTAAAGATGGGCTGAAGGAAAAAAAAAAAAAACCAAAACCTGCTGCTTCCTCTCTGCTGGAAAGAAATCTCCTGCGAAAACCCAAGAAGACAAGAAAATCACGATTTTTCCCCCCTTCCTCATCGATCAATGGCTTGGTCTTTTTAAAGACATTCAGCCTCTTTCCAAAAACGAAAAAAAACGCAGCTTCCTTTCCTCCAGTTTCCGTTACACCTTCTCTCTTTTTGAAAATTTCGGCAATGTGAAACCGATGCCTCATTAAGTTTGAAAGATTTACTGTTTAAAAGAGGACGGTTTCATTATTTTCAAAAGTTTTCGGTTCTTTTACCTAAGGTTTAGGTAAAATGAACTTTTTTTAAGGAAAGTTCAGCTGTGGCGCCGTTTTGGGGCTGTTTCTTTTAAAAAAAATGAATAGTAAATAAAAAGAAAAAAATAAAAAATAAAAAATAAAAAGAATAAAATTAAATGGGAGATGCCACCTCAGCCGATTTTTTTAAAATTCTTTTTGAAAATAAAGTTTTATTTTGTTTTGCAAATCTTTTATTTTCAAGTGGGGTGCCACATGTGTGTGGGCCCACTAAAAAAAATAAATAAATAAATAAGAATTTTAAAAAGAAAATTTTGCAAATTGGTATGACCTCCGAGTGGGTCCCACTTGAGAATAAGATACTTACCTGGGAATCCGAGTATGGTGCTAGTTCAAAGGCGGGTCCTGCTCCATTTATTTGAAAATACGACATAAAACATTATTTATTTTCAAGAATTTGGAAAAATTGAGTTTTCAGGGCAAAAATATGGATAAATGTAAAAATAAAATTTATAAAGAAATTTAAAATCTTTTGCAAAGAGTTTTGAGATAAAATCTTTAAAATCAATATCCAAACATCCAGATTGTTTTCTTGAGAAAATTTTTGTAATTCAAAGTCCTGGGGGTAAAATGGGAAAGATTGGCAATTTTGAAATCCCAGGGTTTTAAAAATCAATTTGAAAAAGTTTAAAAATCAAATCTGGATGGACAATTTTGAAACTCAGGAGTTCTGGATCTCAAAATGACATGCTGTGCAGTGAAATGATGCAATGCTATGCAAAGACATGTTCTATGAAATATCACTCTGAGCTCGGACTTGAAAATTCTAGCTTTTTGTCCAGAAAAGGATTTTGAAGATTTGCAATTTGAAGATGTCTCTGAACCTAAATATGGAAATTTTGATGCTCAAGAATAAAATTTTGGACTTTCTGCAAGGTTTAATCTCATAAAATGACCATTTTGCCCTTCATTGCTTCCGGAGAACTGAAATGTGCCAATTGAGGGCGATGTCAAGAAGGTGAGTGAAAATTTGGGGTGTTTACAGATGCCCCTCTTTGCTACTAAGCCGGCTTATGGTCGAGCTTAGTGGCAAAGAAAACACACCAAATTTGGGCTATATAAAAATGCCCCAGTTAGAAGGATTTAACTAGGTATGAAGAAATTAGCCTGAGGAAGATGGTAGATATGAAATGGAGAAATGAAGAGGAAAGACTCACTCTGTGAGAGCGAAGTTCAGTTTTATGCCCTTAACCTGGATGGGACAGGAAATGTTCCGTATGGAACGAAGCTCAGGTTTTGACCCTTAACCTGATTGGGGATTGAAAAATCTCATAGAAATGAGATTCAGGTTTGTGCCCTTATCCTGATCGGGCGGAAAAATGGAACACCTCTTTGAGTGAGGCTCAGGTTTGTACCCTTATCCTGATCGGGCGGAAAATGGATGAAATCCTCGAAAGAATAGACAATGATGGAACCTTCGGATTTTGCACAATAAATCCGACAGGGGTTTTGCAAAAGGAAGGAAAATGGGGCCCCTAAAGCTTGAAAAGGGATTGATTTTGAGCGTCTCATTGCTGAGACCAAGTTAGCTTTTGAAATTGCCTTTTGCGAGAAAATGATTGGTGGTTCGACCTCGAACCGAAATGGGACTGTCTATGGTGGGACAGTGGGGACACAGGGAAGTGTGCAAATCTGAGAGTTCATGCTCTCAAAGAAGGGAAGGAATCAAGTCCTTAGGAGGGATTTAAAATTGGTGTCAGGATGTATCAAAGACGGATATCAAGCTCTCACTTCACGTCAGGATAGCTAAAAAATATTGTCAAAATATTGAGAATTCTGTTGTTGATTCAAAGTTTTTGAAAATGTTGCACATTGTTGCAAAGATATTCCTTATTTTCTACCCAAAGCATTACCTCCAAACAAGGTTCACTTCGTAGAATCGAGACTTGAAATCCAAATTGCTTGCAATTGACCTTCTTCAAGGAAGCTATCAATTTCCTTAATATGAACAGGAAAGAGAATTTGATATTATGAAAGCCATTGATGAAAGAGGATTGATAATAGAATTTCATAAATTTAAAGAAGATTCTTGATAGATCTGGCAGTTTGATATCCTGGGAGCTTCTCTCATGATAATCTTTCTGCACTCTTTTGGCTCTCTTGGGTTTTGGCTACATTCTCCTTCATTTTGGAGATGTTCCGACTTTTTCTCTCTTTCTTTCTCCTCTCTTTCTCTCTTTTGGGAGGGTACGTCACAAGCTCCTTCATCTTGGAGATGTTTCGATCCTTCTTTGACGATATTGGCTTATGGGTCAGAGATTTTTTGGATGATAGCTAAAATTAAATATCTTTTAGGGATTGTCGAGAGGTTCATCGCATCTGCCTTCATCTCGACAGTGCTTTGGACTTTCCCTGGAAGGACCCGTCACAAACTCCATCATCTTGGAGATGTTTCGAATCTTCTTTGGCCCCGGGGGTCTACTCGCTTAATTCGCCTTCATCTTGACGACAAGTGAGAGATCACTTTTGCGGATACTTAATTGCAGCTTAGGTGATTCTGAGGAGACAGGGTTTTGATGAATACTCTCTTTTTCTAGCGCTCAGGATATTTTCACTGCCGCGTCTTTTCAAGAATAGTCTTTAAAGATGTGCCATTGACTGCGATCAATATCAATCATTTATGGCTTTGCAATAACACTAAATCTTCTTTGCTGGCCATATCGAGGACTTATCCTTCATCCTTTTGGTTGGCCAATAGAAAGAATTTGAAGTTTGAATCTCTTTTCGCAAAAGCTTCACTCTTTTGGAAGTAATGCTGAAGGTAAACTGAAATAAAGATTTGTGCAATAAAAATTCTGAAATCAACAATTAATTGATTGACAAATTGACAAAATTTTCTTGAAATCCCTAGTGAAAGTGAGTATTTGCAATCTGGCTCAACACATCCGTGACGAAAATTCTCCTCTCTTTTTCCCCAAAAAGTGAGACTCAGGCTTAGCCCTTACCTGAATGGGAAATGGAGAATACTCGTCTCTTCCCTGAAGAGGAGGTGTTTGCAAAACGAACTTTCGAAGAGAAATTAAGCTTCCGTCAAAGCTCCCTAATATTAGGCTTCTCTTATGAAAAGGGGGCCGATAATGGTGAAGTCTGAAAATTTGAGTCATGAAGGAACAAGTCCATCACACTCTCCCTGACAAGAGGGTCCTTCATGACGGAAATGGCCTAGTATGAAATTAGGAGGTTACAAGAAAAGCGAGTCTCCGTCGAGCCTCTCCCTTTAAAAAGGGTTCCTTGGTGAAATTGGGAATTGTTTTGCAAACGGTTCACAAAGACACGAGTCCCTTCAAACTCTCCCTAAACAGGGGCTAAGTGAACAAATTGGATAGCATGCGAAAAGAACGAGCTCCCTCGAACTCTCCCTAAACGGGTCTCTCGCAAGGGAAAATGATTGAAATTGGATATTGAAATTTGATTGACGCAAAGGTCGAAATTGGAAATTGGAAAATTGCTTGTTTGGAAATTGGATGACCCGGAAGTCAAAATTGGATAATTGAATGACCTAACAGTCGAAATTGGGAATTGATAGACCCAAAAGGTCGAAATTGTGTGACCCGAAGGTAGGAATTGAGAATTGAGTGTCCCGAAGGTCGAAAATTAGAAATTAAATGACCTGGAGGTCAAAATTGAGAATTGAGAATTGAGAATTGAGAATTGAAATTGGAAATTGGGTGACCCCAGGGGTCGGAATTGGAGAATTGCATGATCCAAAGATTGAAATTGGAAATTAGTGGGCAAAATATCAAATTTGAGCAATTGACAGACCGTGATGGTTGAAATGACTTGGATTGATCAAAGGAGAATGATGAGTTCGATTCAGAGCTCGAATAAAATATAGAGATCACGAGTCGGAACCCGGATCAACAAAAGAAAATGATGTGAAATAAAACCCGAGTTAGAACTCGGTTTTTTGAAAAATTTGGGATTTTGAAAATGTACCAGTTTAAACATTGGATTTTGAAACAATAACAGTTCGAGCACTGGGTTTTAGTTCAGTATTGGTGATTACCTTCCAATTTTGAATCATTAGAAATTGTGATGGGACTGTTTGTTGAAATCCCAATAATGACTGGATTGTTGTTAATGTAGTTGAATGCAAATGAATATGAATTGATGCACATGAATGCACAAGTGCGTGAAATGAGGAATTTGTTTATCCTGCCTGCATACAGAACAAAATTTTAAAAATGCCCCAGTGTAACTGGGAAAGAGAGTTGAATCATTATTTAAAGGAAACGAGAAGATTACAAGAGGAGACTAAATGTTTCAGGTGTAGAACTTTTTCAAGTGTCGAGCATTAATGGGATCTGGCAATTCTACCCCATCGGCGTTGATGAGCCGATATGAGTTGCGGGGTAATGCTTCTTTGACAACATATGGGCCTTCCCAATTTGGCGACCATTTACTGCCAGGATGATGCTTGAGATAGGCTGTGGATCGAAGCACTAACTCATTGACTTTGAATCTTCTTTCGATGACAGACTTCGCATACTGCCTGGCTACTCTCTGGCGATAGGATTGAGCATGCTCTGCTGCTTTTAACCTTCTCTCGTCGAGTAAGTCTAACTGTACCAGTCGCTGCTGGTGGTATTGATCAAGAGGTAATTGCAGAAGCGATGCGAATTTCAAAGCGGGCTTATGAACGTGTAGCGGCAACACTACTTCTGTTCCATAGACCAGTTCTGATGGAGTAGCATTCGTTGGAGTGCGAATAGTGGTCCGGTAGGCCCATAGTGCATCGTGGATCTTCTCATGCCAATCACGACCTGTTTCCACTGTTCGCTCCAAGATGCGAATTAAAATCTTGTTGGTGGCCTCTGCCTGACCATTTCCTTAAGGATAATATGGGGCAGAGAAATGATGATAAATCTTGAACTTTGAGCAGAATGGCTTCATTCTTTCATTTTTGAAATGACTATCAATATCTGATACAATGTCATGCGGGATGCCGAAACGACAAAGGATGCTTTTGTGAATAAAAGAGACCACGTGTCGGCCTTCTACTGTACGAAGAGTGATAGCTTCTACCCACTTGGTGAAATATTCTGTTGCGGCAAGGAAGTATTTGTGGCCATTTGAAGCTGAAGGAGTGATGGGACCTACGACATCGAAGGCCCACATGGAGAACGGCCATGAAGAAACAACAGATTGCAAATAAGTTGCCGGAGCATGAATAGAAGGTGCGTGTATCTGGCATTGCACACACTTCTTCACATAATGATAACAGTCTTATTGCATAGTCTTCCAGTAGTACCCTGCTCTGATGATCTGCTTGACAAGGGTTTGGTAGCCGACGTGACCACCACAGATACCTTCGTGTACTTCTCGCACAACCTCTTTGGCTTCGTCTTCATCTAAACATCTGGAATACTCTGAGCTGAATCCACGACGATAAAGGACATTGGCCAAAATGAAATATCGAGTGGACATACGCTGGATTGCTCGCTGCTCTTTCTTTGAGAGTTCTGGAGGAAATTCGCCAGTTTCTATGAAAGTTTTGATGTTTTAATACCAAGGCTTCTTCCTTTGCTCAGCCTGGTTTACTTGTTCAACTGGAAGGAAAGCAGGTTGGTCAAGTCTGCCAATTTCAAAAGAGCGACAAGATTCTCCATTTCTGAATGCCATAATAGAGCCTAAAATGGCTAGGCTATCAGCCACTTGATTAAAATCTCTCTTGATATGGAAGAGCTGGAATTCTTCAAACTTGCTGATAAGAGCCGAAACAATTTTCTGATAGGGAAATAGCTTCTGATCTTTAACTTGCCATTCGGCTCGAACTTGATTGACAACAAGTAATGAGTCGTCGTAGGCATGCACTCTCTTAACATTGAAGTCTAGTAGAATCTTTAGACCTTGAATCAGGGCTTCATATTCAGCCATATTGTGAGTGCATTGAAAATCTAATTTGAGAGAAAATAGAATCATCTCCTTCTCAGGAGTGATTAATAAGATCCCAATGCCTATTCCAGCCATATTCTTGGAACCATCGAAAAATAAATTTCAGACTGGAGATTGTTGGATATTGCAAATTTGCTCATCAGGGAAGTCATCTTCGGCTTTCACCTCTTCTGCTAGAGGAAAATCTGCCAATTGATCTGCAATTGCTTGGCCTTTGATTGATTGTTGCGAGACATATTCTAAGTCATACTGTGTCAATAAGACTTGCCATTTGGCGACTTGTCCGCTGAGAAAAGGTTGCTCCAAGATGTATTTGAGAGGATTGAGTTTAGACAAGATTTTGACTTCTGATGCTAGCAGGTAGTGTCTTAGCTTCTGACACATCCACACCAGAGCTAGGCAGGTCTTCTCTATTTGAGAATATTTCTTTTCATAGTCTATGAAAGTCTTACTCACATAATAGATGGCGTGCTCTATCAGGCTGCCTTTTTTGTATTGTGCCAAGAATCCGCCACATGCGACTTGATTGACTGAGATGTATAACAGAAGAGGTTTTCCCAATTCTGGCGGCTTCAGGATTGGAGGATTGAGAAGATACTTCTTGATTCTATCGAACGATTGCTGACACTCTGGTCCCCATTCGAACTTCACTCCTTTTCTGAGCAAGTGGTTGAAAGGTTCACATCTTATCGCCAAGTTGGAAATAAATCGCCGGATTGATTGCATGCGTCCCTGAAGGCTACGCAACTCTCTGAGATTTTTCGGGGGTGGCATATCAATGATAGCCTTTGCTTTGGCCAAGTCAACTTCAATTCCCTTTTTGCTGACCAGAAAACACAACAATTTGCCTGATTCGACTCCAAAAACACACTTTTGCGGGTTAAGTCTTAACTTGTAAAGAATGAGTCGCTTAAAGACTTGATCAAGGGCTTCGAGGTGATCTTCTCCCTCTTTAGATTTCACGAGAATATCGTCAACATACGCATCCATGATTTTGCGCATTTGATCATGAAAGATAACGGCCATTGCCCGTTGATATGTTGCTCCAGCATTCTTGAGCCCAAAAGGCATAACTGTATAGCAAAAAGTGCCCCAAGGCGTAGTAAAGGAAGTTTTAGATTGGTCGCGGGCGGCCAACTTAATCTGGTTGTAGCCGGAATATCCATCCATGAAAGAGAACATGGCATGTCCTGTTGTGCTGTCAATCAGAAGATCAATGCTTGGCAGTGGATAGTCATCCTTCGGAGTTGCCTTGTTGAGGTCTCTGAAGTCTATGCAAATCCTGACTTTGCCACTTTTCTTTGGGACAACGACGATATTGGCTAACCAATTTGGATAGTCAATAGGTCGGATAAATCCTGCTTTGAGCAGATCTTCAAGTCCTTCTTTGACCTATTGTTCTATTCTGGGCTTCATTTTTCTCAGCTTTTGCTTAACTGGCTTTACATTTGGCTTCAAAACGAGTCAATGTTTGACCAATTTGGGATCTAAGCCCGGCATATCTTCATATGTCCATGCAAAAACTTCTTCATGTTGTTTGAGAAAATTGGTGAGCCTTTCTTTCTCTTCCGGACTTAGACTGGTGCCGATCTTAAGAATCTTGGGATCTTCCTCTGAGCCGATATTGACATCCTTAGTAGGATCTTGTACTAGAGCAGATGGTTCATCTTGCTTCTGAACTGAGGCGAACTCTGGTAATTCCTGAAGAGACGGATCAAATTTTGCATAATCATCTAACTGTTTTGCAATCTTGTCATCTCCTGCTTTGACTCGGTGAATTGCTGTCGATTTCTGGAAAGCCTTGCGATTGATAACGAGTTTCTTGATTGCTCGGGAAGACATTTATGAAATTTTGGATAAGAAATGGGATCATCCATCATACGATAAACAATTATTTAGCAAGAATTATGCATAAAATGACATTGAGTTATAAAATGAGAATGTAGAGACAAAAGAGGCAGATGGCATCCAGATAGACAAAGAAACCTGACATTTTATTGATTTGACTTTGATAAAAGACATTGAGACATTTATTTTGAAAGGAATAGAAAGGAAATGCAACAACGATTCTCAATGTGCCCCTTTAACAAAAACAGTCTTCTTTGGTGAGCTCCCGCCAGAAAACCCTAATCCTGCCCTGTGGGGACGATGTTTTTGGATTATTGGCTCGACATGACCATCTTCATTTTTGCCCAGTTCTTTAAAGGGTTGATAACCATGCTTCAGAAGTAAATCAAATCCCTTTCTTGCTTTCATGAATTGTGGAAACAATGGATGATCTTTGACAGTGTCGTAGCTGACACGACCTCCAATCTTGAAGAACTTGGGACCTTTCCATCGGGTCATGGCTACAGTGTGCAGGGATAATTCTGATGTTGCCTGGAGTATCTCCTGACTTTCTTTGAGACTGATTTCTTCATTCTCTCTGATGCTAGGAATATCTGCAGTGAATGATGGTCGAGGGATCATAGGCTGTGGGAGCCTTTCTTCCGGGTCCTCTCCGAGCAGTGTTGTAATCATTCCACCTTTGGACCATTTTACGCATTGATGCAAGGTGAAAGGCACTGCGTTTGCATTATGAATCCACGTCCTTCCGAGCAACAGATTATAGGTGGGTGGCACGTTGACCACATGAAAAAGCACTGAATGCACAGAATAGTTAATGAATACTTCCAGGAATATCTTGCCTTTTGCCGTCTGACCATGGTTGTCAAACCCATAGATGGTGATAGGGTCTGGAATGTATTCTTCTTCCTTAATGCCTAGTGCCTTTGCGGTCATTTCAGAACATATATTGAGGCTGCTGCCTCCATCTACTAGCACATGGGGTACTGTCATTCCCTTGACCCGAACGACGATGTAAAGAGCATTATTGTGAAAGGAATGAGGCTTTGGAAGGTCCTCATCCGAGAAAGTGATTGGCGCATTGGTCATGGCCGAATTCACTATTTCTGCCATGTCTTCAGGAGTGGTACTGGGCTTAACTTTGATCTTTCTGAGCAGATCATCCAGTACTTGCTGATGCTTGCAGGAACTTTTGGCCAAGTCAAGAATGGAAACATTGGACAGAGCGGTCAAAGGCTTCTGACTTGAATTCTTCGGCTTGGGCTTGATGATTTGATTGAGAAAATCAGGAAGTCCCTTTGACTTGGGGGCTGACTTTACAGATGCTTCGAAGACTTTCATCTTGCCCAATGCTGAGATTAGATCCATCTTCTTAGAATCAGGAGTTGCTTGTCGTAGTACTGACACCTGGTGCTGAACCTGGAGATCTTGTGCAGAACACGACTTGATGTGCTCATGCGGTAAGAATGGTTGTGCGGACACCACTACCGTGGTGTGTGAAGGAAAAGGCTGCTTAAGAATGTCCATTTTTTCTTCTTCTCCTTCTACCAATAAATTCTTGTCAATAAGATCCTGCACAATGTTCTTGAGAACGAAACAGTTCTCAGTGCTGTGTCCCACTGTTCTGTGGAACTTGCAGAATTGATCCTTCCATTTCCCCATAGGCACAAGGGGATCGGCCAGCCTCGGTAACTTGACCATTTCTTTCGACAATATATACTCGAGCACATCTTCGAGTGATTGATCTAGAGGAGTAAACTTTCGGTCATAACTCCATCCTTCATGTTTAACTTTTTCCCGCAATTTCGGCCCTTGGTCTTGCTGAGAAGGCTTGCTGAACTGAGGAGCAGGCTTCATTTTCTGATCTCCTTTATTGTTGGAATTGTTTGTGCTATAGCAGTAATCTTTCTTCTGCCCTTTATACTGATTTCGGCTATTGTTGTTGTTGTTGTTGGCAGAGAAGGTGAAGTGAGCTTTCTTCTTCTGCTCACCTTGGGGATTACTCTTGGAAAAGGTGAAGCCTTCATAGACTCCATTCTCTATGCTCAGCTCGAGTCATTCTGCTCGCTCAGTTAATTCAATGAAGGTCCTGGACGGTGCAGTAGAGATTAATCCTCTTAATGGTTGAGAAAAATTGTTGAGGATTAATGACAAAGCGTGCCTTTTAGATATGGGATCTCTCATTTTGTTGCAGGCTGACCTCCATCTGTGAATGAAATCTCATGCTTTTTCATTCTCATTCTGCCTCAGACTACAGAGATGACTTAATGTCGGGAGCGCTTCTGTGTTGAACAAAAAACGTTCAATAAATAAATTCACCACTTTATCGAACTCCTTGAGCTCGATGGGATTGATATGCTCAGCATACCATTTAGCTGCAACTCCTTCCAAGCTGCGAGGGAAACACAGGAACAGTGCTCTGTTATCTCTCTTGAATCTCGAACACTCTGCGAAGAAAGTGGTGAGATGGGCTTTCGGATCGCCAGAACCATCGAACTTGATGAATTTTCGGGGAAGGTTTTCGAGATCGTCATCCCCTTTGAGGCCGTCATAGAAGTCCTCACTGGTGAAGACTTTCTTGCCCTTGTCACGGGCTTGGAGATCCTTAACAACTCGGGCCATTTCCCTGAATTGCGTCTGTAGGGGTTCTTCTGTAACTTGATTCTTTGCTTTGCGGCTCCTCCTTTGTTCTCGCCCACGTTTCTGAAATGCCGGTGGCACCTCATATTCTTCCTCAGTGTCTTCAGTTGATTCAGATTCATCTAAGATTTCTTCTGACTGAATCTGCTTCTTGGAAGCCTTCTTATTCTTGTGCCTGTGGAACTTTTCTCTGAATTGATTTTTTTCTGCACTAGTCCCAGCCTGTTCACTCATCATTTTATTCATCATCTTTCGGAACATGGCATACATCTGCGGATCTATGCCATCATCCTCTTGTTGTTGATCTTGATTCACGGGATGATCCATTTCTCCTTCTGAGGCTGAGGAGTGTTGAGGTGATGTGGTTCTTTTTCCTGACCTTGTTCGAACCATCAAATGCTGCGGATGCTCTCAGATTTGCTGTGGATGCTCTCTGTAGGGCAAAGACCTGATTAGATTATGAAGGAATTGGCTTTTGGAAGAAATATTTATTGAAAATATGGTAGACAATTTGAAGAAGATATCCCATTACTAGGGACTGAGTCGTCGCGAGAATCACGACAATTGTGTTGTCAGTATGAGAAACAATCAACAAAATATGCCTTGTTACCTAAGCGAGGTCGTCAAATCACAATAGAAAAAGAGAGAATTTTATTGAAATGAGAAAATATAATTTTATTGATCTTGACAAAGAGGTGGAGGACAAACAATTTTCCACCATTCACGATAATCAGCAGACACTCTAGGACCAGGAAAGATTTTAAGGGAGACAAAGAAATCCCAGCCGTAGCGGGCAGAATGATATGCCTCGGACCATTGTGCAGAAGTGAGATCAAACTCTGCCATAACTCTTGATAACAATCGGGCTTCGACGTACTGCTGTCTCTGGGAGAACTGTCGAACACATCTCTCTGGTTGGTAGTAAGTGCAGAAGAATGGTCCCAGTAACTTGAACCTCTTGCCATAAGCATATGTGTATCTGGGAGGAGATAGTTGCCGATCAAAATAGTCCCAGACTACATCATCTTCTTGAATGTTGTTGATCATAGACCGATACTGTGCCACTGGAAGAAGTTCTTGACCATTATATCTGAAAGAGCTTGCTCGGGCTGGAACATGCTGAAAGAACCAGGATTGAAGTGCATAGATGCATCCTTCAACTAAGATGGATTCTCCAAGTGAGAATCGAGTCAGACCTCGATATAGGAAAGCGAGCGCTGCCATGGCTATGGAGAGGCGATTGGTTTGTCGACTTCCCATCTTCTCATAAGCTGGATTATTCTGATGTGCATGTAGTTTTGTCCATCTGGGAAGAGGGATAATCCTACAGTGCATAAAACCATTGCATTCTGAATCCTTTCTTTAGCTGTCCTGGATAGCGAACTGACTTCAACGAAGGTCCTGTACTGACGATACAACTCGAGCAGATCGACATATTCATTCACCTCCAACTGGATCAAGGGCCAGGATCAGCGGCCTGTCATACGAGCTAAGGAGTCTCGGGGGTACAAACCCTTGACATTGATCAAGAATTGATGTTCTAATGGATCGCTTGGCTGACCGGCTGGTTCTGGTAACCCCATGATTTCTGAAAATTCATCCATTAAAACGGTCATCTCTCTCCATGGGAACCAGAATGTACATGTCCGAGGATTCCATCGCTCCGCCATTGCATGGATCAAGTTGTCGTTGATGGTCTGCTTCCCAACTGCTGACGCTAATTCTAATCCGCACTCGCTCAAATGGTCCGGAAATATTCGGGAAAAGCTTTTTAGCTAGGAATAATACCACCGGGGAATGAAAGTTCCGGTGCTAAGGGCTCGATGTTCAAGACGACCTTGTCACACCTCGAAGGAGATGTGACCTTCATGAAAGATAGGATCGACTTGACTGGATGCCATTGAACTGAAAATAGAAGAATACTTAGAATGAGACTTAGGAAATTGTGAAAATTTGAAAAAAAATTTGTAGGCAGGACAAAAAAATGTAACTGAAAAATTCGAGATCCAGGGGAAAGGTAGAATGTAAAATTACCTGGAGTTTTGAAAGAAATGGGATATTTGAGAAAATCATCCAGGGTTTGAGAAAATTATATCGTGCAAAATAAGGATATTTGAAAAAAACCTAATAAGTTGGAAAACATTGGGAAATATAAAGAATTGAGGAAATAACACACATATAATCACATCCTGCACAAACATTTATGCACATTCAGCATTCCCTAAAAGGCTGACTCTAAATGCATCCATTTGAAAACAGTTGTAGGACCCTAATCCTAACTCTAGGTTCAGATCATCTTTGTCCAATCCAGTTATGCCGATATACCCGAACCGAAATCCGAGGTACGTGGCATATAATTTAAACTCCGGTTCTAAGGTAAGGTTTTCCAACATCCTTGAGCGCCTACCGATATACTTCGGACTGTGGCCTGCGGTACGTGGTAGGGGGGTGTTAACCCAAATAATTGGCCCAGTTGTGAGGCTCTGTCCCGAACTAGGGTTCTGGAAGAGAGCCCAGCAACGTGAAGACCAGGTAATTGGGGTTTGAAAAAAATGATCACATGCAAGAAATAGATGGCTCTAAGTCCTAGAGAGATAGATTTTGAAAAATCCTTGAAGAAGCATACATTGTTTGCATTCAGATCCTAAATTGAGGAGAGTTGTGTTTAGACCTAAGTCTATGTGAGCATGAAAATTTCTCCTCAATCTGGTCCTACCAAACCATGCCTAGTCTATATGCAGTCAATGTCTACTAGGTCAGAATATAGGCTCCTAGGTTCACATGATATTGAAAGTAAAAGAGCTGACATGTTGTGAACATAATTTCGATAAATCAACTAAGTCAAGCATAATTTAGGTCAGACAAAGACAGGTCCCATCACGGTCGCCAAACCTGTTATCGTCGCAAAATTTTTCCCGACTTCCCTTCCTTGCGGAAGAGAGAGGGAAATGCTTTCGCGATTCAAACTTGACCGGATTTTGGAAATTGTTTTGAAATACTCGCCTCCGTTTTGAAAATTTGCGGGAAAATCCATGGGATGGGGCTCGACCTGTCGGTACGATGTTCGACCGTTCCTGCCGCCTTTAACAGGGGTAATCGAACCAAGGACCAAAATTGTTCTTGACTTAGCGAAATTATCGAAATCGTGTTCTATCCTAAATGCACAGAGAATTCAGGCATGTGCTATGAGAATTTTGGAAAATATAAATTGGAAAATATGATGTATGATTAGAAAACATTTGGAATTGAAAAGCATTTCTCAGGAAAAGATGGAAATCAATCTCTCAGGAAAACTCAGACGAAGAAGGTTTGAAAATCTCGGGAAAGTTTATAAAGACTTAGAAAATCTTAAAGAAGTGAGAATCTCGAGAAAATCTTGAGAAAGTTTATAAAGATCTGAAAAATCATGAAGAAATGGGAATCTCAGGAAAATTTTGAGAAAGTTTAGAAAGACTGAGAAAACCATAAAAAAATAAGAATCTCAGGAAAATGAAGGAATTCTTGAGAAAAGATGATCATTTGAAAAGAAAAACACTTATCAGGAAAACTTGGATTTTGAGAATTTTCTTAAGAAAAGGATAGAAAATTTATAGGAAAGATTCATTGGAGAAGGAAATTCAAAACTTAGGAAATTGAAATCCTGAGAATCTGGTTTTTTGAAATATTTGAAAATCAACTTGGATTTTTGAGAAAATGAGAAATTCCTTTGAAAAGAATCTTAAAGAAATAACTTTTTAAGGAAAATCATAGGAAAACATTTGATTTGGGAAATCCAACCCCGAATATCATCATAGTTTCTTGAGAAAATCGATTCCATGAAGTGAAAATCTTTTGAGAAAATCATGAGAAAAACAAATGATGCAGATGATGTGAATGAATGAATGCACTTTTGAAAAGATTTCTGAAAATTTTATTGGAAAAATGTGGATTAAGCCAAAGTAAATCCTTCACATATTCTGACTGTGGCCATGAATATATTCAGGATTTATTTGAATTAATTCACAATATTTTGAAAACATTGGAAATATGAGGTTCATTTTCAAGATAGCCTAAGAATGTAGGCTCAATGTGACTGGTAGAAAGATGATGGATCTGGGTCTCGTCCATATTCCGACTAGGGCCGTAAATATGGACTCCACCGAGTTCATCAACTCTCTAAGAGTTGGTGCATGTGCCATTCGTATTTATCCACGGTGAATTTAGAAAACTGAGATATATGCATCATAGAATCAAGATATCACCGAAATCAAACTATATGAGATGCGGCCTAATCTAAGCAGTAAAAGTAAATCTTATTCCAAGGTTTACATTGGATTGTTACATGGCATAACATAAAGTAAAAAAAAAAAAAATAATGAAATGGAGCCAAGGAATCAGCATCTTCTATATTTTCCTGGAAAATGAGAGTTAGTACAAGATAACCAAAAAAAATGGGTGTATATATACATATTATATACAACACAGAGATGTATTACTAAAATTGATGCTAAATGATATGTATCAATGGAAGTGTATTTACATGAGAAATTAGATACATGGATGCTCATATATGAAAGTAAATGTACAATGAAAGGATATATGGATATATATATATAAGTATATGCATATATTTATATATGTACAATGAAAGGATGCTCATTAAAAAGAAATATAATGAGAAACATATACATATACTAATGGAAATTACATATAATGGGTAAAGTCAGAAAATACAGGTATATACTGTTTCTGTAGGGAATTTTACAAAGTCATATTTCCCAAATTACAACATATTTTTCAACAAATTCGGGTATGGAGCTTCCTTATATATCAACAATGAAGCATGCAAAAGATGGTTTATAGATCATGAATGGATATAAAAATATCCATCCATGAACATGACCGATTATCAAGACTGGGTACCTGCAGAAGAAGGGAATGGCTCATTACATCCTATAGTTTATCAAGAGGGTCAATCAATTTCCCCTGTAACCATCTTAATATCAGTCATTCAGTTAAATTGATATAAACTAATGACTTATAGTAACTAAAGACAAAATAGTAATATGGGTAGTATTTAAAATAGATATACAAGATATTGGATAAGCAATGGAATCAATATAGATGATCAAAATAAAGGCATGAAATACAAACATATGGTGTAAGTGACTAAATTTCAGAAGTCATGGGGCCGAAGGGTAAGTTTATATTTGAATTTCCAAACAGCTTAGCCTAACCGACCATTAGATGGGGAGCAGAAATTCGAGTTTGTCTTATTGCAGAAAATAAATTTCTGGAGTAGACAATCATGTTTATGGCAGAAAATGAAGTTTGTTATATTGCAGAAAATCATTTTCTGTTGTAGAAAACAGGTTTTATGACAGCAAATGGAGTTTGTTCTATTGCAGAGAATAATTTTTTGTGGTAGAAAACAGACTTTATGGCAGCAAATGGAGTTTGTTCTATTGCAGAAAATCATTTTCTGTGGTAGAAAACAGGTTTTATGACAGCAAATGGAGTTTGTTCTATTGCAGAGAATAATTTTATGTGGTAGAAAACAAGTTTTATGGCAGTAAATGGAGTTTGTTCTATTGCAGAAAATCATTTTTTGTTGTAGAAAACAGGCTTTTATGACAGCAAATGGAGTTTGTTCTATTGCAGAGAATCATTTTCTGTGGTAGAAAACAGGTTTTATGGCAGCAAATGGAGTTTGTTCTATTGCAGAAAATCATTTTCTGTTGTAGAAAACAGGTTTTATGAAAATGATTTTCATTGAATTTCAAAGCCTAATTAAATGTACAAAAGGTAGTGGATTTGGTATATAAATGATAGATGATATTGCAATACACCATGATGAGAGAATGGACTGTGTGATAAAATGAACCATGTGTAGGAGAAAAAAAAATATATATGCAGGCGTGCATGAACCTACGATGACAGTTATGTTACAAATGTTATACATGGATGACATTAAATTAGCATAATGTGCGTGAGCAGGATGCTAAATAAAAGACCAGGATACATATGATAAGTGAAACCCAACAAACATACTATATGGAGATAACTTAAATCTAGAATTTCATGATTCAGCATAGCACATTAGAGATTAATTCTACAGTGTGCATGAGATGTCGGTGATCTGAAAGGGAGAGGAGAATACAGGAATGAATTAAAATGAATACAGGGGAATGAAAAAGAGTTTGTGCTCTCCTAAAAAAAATTCACGTTACAAGGTCACTTGTGACAAAATAAAAAAAATAACTATGTTAAACAGGATCTGGCGATTTCCTCTGCAACCAACCTTGGTTCAATAGAAATTAACAAGGGCGTTTCCTTCGATGGTGGGTCAGTCCACGAAAGAGGAAAGGAGAACCACGCACTCCTTGGTTGTGCCTTGAAAGCTCTGCTTAATCAGCAATAAAGGTACCAGGAAACGTTGGATCTCTGCTGGCTGAAGGATGAAGGAAGGATGGAGAGCAGCTTGCGTCTTATGCTGGATCTGGTATATCCCTTGCGGCTGGGCTGAAAGAGGGCTGGGCAGCAGCCGCTGGAGCTCCTGTCGTGGCTGAAAGAGATGCAGACATTGGCTGAAGAAGATGAAGACTTGGTGGTGGACGACCTGTGGCTGAAGATGGGCTGAAGGGAAAAAAAAAAAAACCAAAACCTGCTGCTTCCTCTCTGCTAGAAAGAAATCTCCTGCGAAAACCCAAGAAGACAAGAAAATCATGATTTTTCCCCCCTTCCTCATCGATCAATGGCTGGGTCTTTTTAAAGACATTCAGCCTCTTTCCAAAAGCGAAAAAAAACGCAGCTTCTTTTCCTCCAGTTTCCGTTACACCTCTCTTTTTGAAAATTTCGGCAATGTGAAACTGATGCCTCATTAAGTTTGAAAGATTTACTGTTTAAAAGAGGACGGTTTCATTATTTTCAAAAGTTTTCGGTTCTTTTACCTAAGGTTTAGGTAAAATGATTTTTTTTTAAGGAAAGTTCAGCTGTGGCGTCGTTTTGGGGCTGTTTCTTTTAAATAAAACGAATAGTAAATAAAAATAAAAAATAAAAAATAAAAAGAATAAAATTAAATGGGAGATGCCACCTCAGCCAATTTTTTTAAAATTCTTTTTGAAAATAAAGTTTTATTTTGTTTTGCAAATCTTTTATTTTCAAGTGGGGTGCCACATGTGTGTGGGCCCACTAAAAAAATAAAAAAATAAATAAGAATTTTAAAAAGAAAATTTTGCAAATTGGTATGACCTCCGAGTGGGTCCCACTTGAGAATAAGATACTTACCTGGGAATCCGAGTATGGTGCTAGTTCAAAGGCGGGTCCTGCTCCATTTATTTGAAAATACGAGATAAAACATTATTTATTTTCAAGAATTTGGAAAAATTGAGTTTTCAGGGCAAAAATATGGATAAATGTAAAAATAAAATTTATAAAGAAATTTAAAATCTTTTGCAAAAGTTTTGAGATAAAATCTTTAAAATCAATATCCAAACATCCAGATTGTTTTCTTGAGAAAATTTTTGTAATTCAAAGTCTTGGGGGTAAAATGGGAAATATTGGCAATTTTGAAATCCCAGGGTTTTAAAAATCAATTTGAAAAAGTTTAAAAATCAAATCTGGATGGACAATTTTGAAACTCAGGAGTTCTGGATCTCAAAATGACATGTTGTGCAGTGAAATGATGCAATGCTATGCAAAGACATGTTCTATGAAATATCACTTTGAGCTCGAACTTGAAAATTCTAGCTTTTTGTCTAGAAAAGGATTTTGAAGATTTGCAATTTGAAGATGTCTCTGAACCTAAATATGGAAATTTTGAGGCTCAAGAATAAAATTTTGGACTTTCTACAAGGTTTAATCCCATAAAATGACCATTTTGCCCTTCATTGCTTTCGGAGAACTGAAATGTGCCAATTGAGGGCGATGTCAAGAAGGTGAGTGAAAATTTGGGGTGTTTACAAACACAGTCTCATCTTTTTTCGATGTCTTGTAAATACTTCATTTCCAATCAATGAAAGATCAATTTTCTCTTCACATTTGAGCATCTATCATTCTTATCTTATATTTTGTCTATACCATTATTCCTTGCTTTATATAAAAGACTCGCCTTTTGACTTGTATTTTCTCTTAAAAAAACCTCCTCTTGGCATTTTTCAGGACCATTAACTCCTGAATCAATGACAAGATTCGTTATCAATCCCAAATATCTAAAATTGGCAAGGTTTCCTGAGATGAAAGACAGAGCAGAGGTCAGTCAGACAGCGAAGTAGACCGAAGAGCCAGCTGAATTTGATTCCACTATTCAAGAATTACCAGAATTTGCTCACATTCAGAAGCAGGATGAACCCTCATCTTTGGTCCAAGATCCAACTGAGGATATCAACATTGGGTCGGAAGATGATCCAAAAATTCTCAAAATCGGGTCGAGTCTAAGCAAGATTGAAAAAGCGAGATTCATCCAATTCCTTAAAAAGCATCAGGAAGTATTTGCCTGGACTTACGAAGATATGCCAGGATTAGATACCAAACTGGTTGAGCATCGACTCAACCTGAAACCAGAGGTCAGACCAATCAAACAAAAATTGAGGAAATTAGACCCTCGAATTGAGCAGCAAGTCAAGGAAGGACTTGAAGATTTATTGAAGGCAGGTTTCATCCGGGCCATCGATTATCCAAACTGGTTAGCAAATATCGTGGCAGTCCCTAAAAGGAACGGAAAAGTTTGGAATCTGCATTGATTTCAGGGACCTCAATAAGGCCACCCCGAAAGATGATTATCCGCTTCCCAATATTGACTTGTTGATCGATAGCACAGCAGGTCATGCCATGTTTTCTTTCATGGACGGATATTCAGGTTATAATCAGATCAAGCTGGCCGTTCGTGATCAGTCTAAGACTTCATTTACTACCCCATGGGGAACCTTCTGCTATACAGTCATGCCATTTGGGCTCAAAAATGCCGGAGCAACTTATCAAAGGGCAATGGCCGTCATTTTCCACGATCAAATGCACAAGAATATGGATGCATATGTGGATGACATTCTGGTTAAGTCTAAAGAAGAAGAAGATCACCTTGATGCTCTTAGTCAAGTTTTTGAAAGACTTATTCTCTATAAATTGAGACTTAACCCTCAAAAATGTGTTTTTGGAGTAGAGTCCGGCAAACTGCTCGGCTTCATAATCAGCAAGAAAGGAATCGAGGTGGACCCAGCCAAAGCAAAAGCCATTATTGACATGCCGCCTCCAACTAATCTCAGGGAACTGCGAAGCCTTCAAGGGCGTATTCAGTCTATTCGCAGATTCATCTCTAATCTGGCCATGAGATGCGAGCCTTTCAACCATTTGCTAAGAAAAGGAGTTAAATTTGAATGGGGATTAGAATGTTAGCTCTCGTTTGAGCGCATCAAGCAGTATCTCCTTAATCCACCAGTTTTAAAGCCGCCTAAGTTGGGGAAACCTCTTCTACTATATATTTCCGTCAATCAGAATGCTTGTGGTGGATTCCTCGCGCAGTATGAAGAAGGCAGCCTGATAGAGCACGCCATCTACTACGTGAGCAAAACTTTAATTGATTATGAAAAGAAGTATTCTCAGATGGAGAAAACTTGTCTAGCTTTGGTCTGGATGTGACAGAAATTGAGACATTACTTGTTGGCTTCTGAAATTAAGTTTCTATCAAAGCTTAATCCGCTCAGATATATTCTTGAACAACCATTTCTCACTGGACGGATTGCGAAGTGGCAAGTCCTTCTAATGCAATATGAGTTAGAGTATGTCTCTCAAAAGTCGATTAAAGGCCAAGCGATCGCAGATCAGTTGGCGGATTTCCCTTTGACGGAAGAAATTAAAGCAGAAGATGATTTTCCTGATGAGCACATTTGTAATATCCAACAGCCCCCAGTTTGAAATATGTTCTTCGATGACTCTAAAAACATGTCTGGCATAGGGATTGGAGTTTTGTTAATCACTCCAGAAAAAGAAATGATCCCTTATTTTCTTAAACTTGGCTTCCAATGCACTCATAACATGGCCGAGTATGAAGCTTTAATACAAGGCCTCAAAATTCTGCAAAAGTTTCAATGTCAAAAGGGTGCATGCCTTAGGTGATTCACTACTTGTTGTCAGTCAAGTTAACATTGAATGGCAAGTGAAAGATTCCAAATTGATCCCGTATCAGAAGATCGTCCTAGCTCTTGTGGACAGCTTCGAAGAATTTCAGCTCAATCATATCAGAAGGGAGCATAATCAGATAGTCGACGGTTTGGCCAGCTTGGGCTCCATTTTATCCTTCAAAGGCAGTGAATCATGTCGTTCTTTTGAAGTTGGCAGCCTTGAGCAACCCGCTTTCGATTCAATTTCGCAAGTACACCGGGTCGATCAGAAGGAGAAGCCTTGGTATCAAAATATCAAAAATTTCATTGAGACTGGTGAATTTCCACCAGAGATGCCAAGAAGAGAGCAATGCGTAATTCAACGTATGTCTACCAGATATTTCATTCTTGCCAATGTCCTCTACCATCGTGGGTTCAGTTCTGAGTATTCAAGGTGCTTAGACAAAGAAGAGGCTATGGAAGTTATCCAAGAGGCGTATGAAGGGATTTGCGGTGGCCATGTTGGCTATCAGACTCTTGTCAAACAGATCATCCGAGCAGGGTACTATTGGAATACCATGCAACAGGACTGTCATAGATTTGTAAAGAAGTGCGTCAAGTGTCAATTGCACGCGCCTTACATTCATGCTCCGGCCACATATCTCCAATCAGTTATTTCTCCTTGGCCATTTTCTATGTGGGCATTCAACGTCGTCGGCCCAATCACTCCATCTGCTTCCAACGGCCACAAATACTTTCTGGCTACGACAGAGTATTTCACAAAATGGGTCGAAGCTGTTACTCTACGTACAGTAGAAGGCCGTCATGTAGTTTCTTTCATTCATAAAAACATCCTTTGCTGCTTCGGCATACCACATGATATTGTCTCAGACAATGGAACTCATTTCAAAAATGAGAGGATGAAAACCTTCTGCTCTAAATTTAGAATTTGCCATCATTTCTCGGCTCCCTATTATCCTCAAGGGAATGGCCAAGTAGAAGCCACCAATAAAATCTTGATCCGTATTCTGGAAAGGACTGTAAAGACAGGTCTAGACTGGCATGAGAAAATTCATGACGCACTTTGGGCATACCGAACCACCATTCGGACCCCGACTAATGCCACTCCTTCAGAACTTGTTTACGGAACTGAAGTGGTGTTACTTTTCCATGTCCAGAAGCCCGCTCTCAAATTTGCTTCCCTTATAGAATTGCCACTTGATCAGTATCAGCAGCAGAGATTGGTGCAACTAGATTTACTAGATGAAAAGAGGCTCAAAGCAGCAGAACACGCTCAAGCTTATCGGCAGA
This sequence comes from Nuphar pumila, assembly GCF_984573655.1. Classification (NCBI taxonomy): domain Eukaryota; kingdom Viridiplantae; phylum Streptophyta; class Magnoliopsida; order Nymphaeales; family Nymphaeaceae; genus Nuphar; species Nuphar pumila. The sequence goes on from NC_143257.1 coordinate 77,878,923, forward strand.
GGATAGCTCGACATTATGCCAAGTCTGTCATTGAGAGAAAATTTTGAGTTAACGATTTGGTACTCAGATCAACAGTCCATCTCAAGCATCGACCACGGGGCAAGTGGTCACCCAATTGGGAAGGCCCTTATGTGGTTAAGGAAGCATTACCTCGCAATTCTTATCGTCTAATCAACGCAGACAGAGTGGAAATGCCAGATCCCATCAATGCTCTGCATTTGAAGAAATTTTATACTTAGAATTTTCATTCTAAAACTTTTGTACTATTCAAAGAGCCATTTCAATAAAAACAATGATCTTCTATCAATTCTTACATTCTTCTCTATGATACTAGGGCATTTTATTTTAATCCATAACCATCTTCTTCATCATATGCAGGCAGGATTAGACGAAAGCTCTTTTCCTCAAAATTTTGTTAATTCTCAATCGATCTTGTGATCTTTTATTTTCATTTCATTTGATTCACTTTTGTTTGAGCAAATTGTCTTCAAGCTATTGCTCATCTCTGTCAAGTTTTAACAAATTTTTCAATCTTATTAAAATTTCCTCTACCATTATCTTTAAAAAATACCCTTTCAGGTTAAGGGATAAACCTGATGCCTCCTTTCAATAAGGTATTTTCTTTATTATTTCCCCCATTCATGATAAGGGGATAAATCCTGAATTATCTTCTAAAACCTCATTTTGAAAATCTAGCTCATCTTCAAAACCCAATTCTCGCACTGGTTATTTCTCAAACTTTTCAATCATATATTGAGCTCATTTGGAAAACCCGGTTCTCACACTGGTAACCTTCTAAAACCAGTCTTCTGACCAAAGACCTTTCTTCTTCTAAATTCAAGTTCTGACTTAAATCTCCCAAAACCTCATATATTTCCAAAAAAAAGATCCAACACTCGTTAGTCATGTATTTCCAAAGGATCCAGCATCTCGCTGGTCATGTATTTCCAAAAGATCCAGCATCTCGCTGGTCATGTATTTCCAAAAGATCCAGCATCTCGTTGGTCCTGTATTCCAAAAGATCCAGCTCCAGCTGGTCTTGAATTCCACAAGATCAAACCCTTAGGGTGCGACTTCTCAATCTTATCATTTCCAAACCTTCAAGTTTCTTCAACCTTTCAAATTCTATCAGTTTCCCAACCTTTGATTGTAATATCTTCAAAATCTTATCATTATCTCAACCCTCGGGTTATAATCTCCCAAATTCAATCACTTTAAAACCATCAGATTAAATCCTTCATTTTCAAATCTAGTTTTTATAACTGGTCGGGATTTTCAAATCCAGTTTTTATAACCGGTCAGGATTTTCAAATCCAGTTTTTATAACTGGTCGGGATTTTCAAATCCAGTTTTTATAACTGGTCGGGATTTTCAAATCCAGTTTCTATAACTGGTCGGGATTTTCAAATCCAGTTTTTATAACTGGTCAGGATTTTCAAATCCAGTGTTTTCACTGGTCGGGATCTTCAAAATCCAGTTTCTATAACTGGTCGGGATTTTCAAATCCAGTTTTTATAACTGGTCGGGATTTTCAAATCCAGTGTTTTCACTCGTCGGGATTTTCAAAATCTAGTTTTTATAACTGGTCGGAATTTTCAAATCCAGTTTCTATAACTGGTTGGGATTTTCAAATCCAGTTTTTATAACTGGTCGGGATTTTTAAATCCAGTTTCTATAACTGGTCGGGATTTTTAAATCCAGTTTTTATAACTAGTCGGGATTTTCAAATCCAGTTTTTATAACTGGTCGGGATTTTCAAATCCAGTTTTTATAACTGGTCGGGATTTTCAAATCCAGTTTTTATAACTAGTCGGGATTTTCAAATCCAGTGTTTTCACTGGTCGGGATTTTCAAAATCCAGTTTTTATAACTGGTCGGGATTTTCAAATCCAGTTTTTATCATTGGTCGGGATTTTCAAATCCAGTTTTTATCACTGGTCGGGATTTTCAAATCCAGTATTTTTCACTGGTCGGGATTTGAAATCCAGTGTTTTCACTGGTCGGGATTATCAAAATCCAGTTCCTCATAACTGGTCGGGATTTCCAAAACCTAATGTATTTCATCAGTCCAGTTTTCTAAAGTCTAATTCTTACACCATTTCTTTAAATTACAGCTAAGTGTCTTATCAAAATTTATATTTAATGATTATTTCACAAGGAATTCATGAAAACTTTGCCAATTTGCTAAAAACACTTGTTGATTCTAAAAATCTGACTACACAAAAAGAATTTCCTCAGATTACCCCTAATATTTCTCTCCAAAAAGTTGAAGCTTTTTGCGAAAAAGAGGTAAAATTCAAATCTTTTCCTGTTGATCAACCAAAAGGATGTAAGAAATGTCCTCGATATGATCAATAAAAGAAATCTTCAATGACGTTGAAAAGCCATAAGCGAATTGATATTGATCTTGGCTATGGCGCATATTTTAAAATGACTTTCTGGCAATCAGGCAGTGGAAATATCTCGAGCTATAGAAAGAATCCACTCAACCCATATCTTCTCATTCGTTTAAAGTTGCAATCAAATATCCGCAAAAGGGATCTCTCAACTGTCGTCAAGATGAAGACGAATATGCGAGCAGACCCCCGAGGCCAAAGAAGATTTGGATCACCTTCGAGATGAAGGGGTTTGTGAAGGATCCTTCCAGGGAAAGTTCAGATCACCGTCAAGATGAAGACGAGTGTGATGAGCCTACCGACAAACCCTAAAAGATATTTGATTTCTGCTATCATCTAAAGACCTTTTGAGCCAATGTCATCATATATAATCCCTGAGAAAAAGAAGGATCAGAGCATCTCCAAGATGAAGGAGTTTGTGACGTACCCTTCCCTGAAAAAGAGAGAAAAGTCGGGACATCCAAATGAAGGATGATGTGAAAAACCGAGAAAGCCCAATGACTCAAGAGGAGTGCAAAAAGATCATCGTAGGGAAAACCCCCAGATATCAAACTGCCAAAGTTGCCAGAAGTCATCTTTCTCATGCAAAATTCCTTTATCAATATCCCTTCATTACTTGCTTTTATGAAATTAAGAATATTTCTTCTCTTCTCATATCAAGGAAATAGATAGCTTCCTTGAAGAAAATCATCAGGGATAAAAATTTGAATATGACTCTTAGAATTAAGGAGTTAACCTCATTGGAGGAAATACTCTAGGTAAAAGAGGAAATATCTTCGCACATACGTGCACATTTCCAAGCATTTGAATCAGCTATAGTTTTATCTTATTGGCAAAATTTTCTAACTATTCCAAAAATGAAATAAACATTCAATATCCATTTTTGATGCAACTTAGCATTGTCTATATCTTCCAGAAGAGTTGCCTCATTCAGTTGAAGTATCTCTTCCTGTCCCATCGCGGTTTCTTCAGTGTAGGTTTCCGTATGGTGTTCCCACTCAGGATAAGGGTCAAACCTGAATCTTCTGCGAAAGATCATTTGATTTCAAAAGCTATTTCAGTCTCAGCAAAGAGACGGCCAATTTCTTCCCCTTTTTCAAAGCTTTAAGAAACCCTATATTTCTCCTTTCGCAAAAACCCCTTTCGGATTTGTTCGTCCAAATTCCGAAGGTCCCATTATGGTTTCTCCATTTGAGAAACTCGTATGGTAGATTTCCTATTCAGGCTAAGAGTTAACCCGGAACCTCTCTTTGTGAGGTATCTTCCTTGCAGGTTTGGGTTAAACCTGAGTCTCGTTCCAACGAGATTCCTCGTTTGGACGAGATGTTTTCTTCCAGTCCCATCATAGTTCTTCCCATCAAGGGATTCATGCTTCATATATCCATCCAGGATAGAATCCCACTTGAGCTTCATTTCACGAAGCATTCTCCAAAAATATCCCATCAAGGTTCTCATATATTCCCTTCCTCATTCAATACATTTTTTATATATCTTCGTCCCATCCAGGTTAAGGGCTAAACCTGAATCATTCCAAAAAGAGTATCTTGTCTCACCCATGAGACCTGATCAAAATTCTCATTTTCCACCATTTCGGGATATTCACTCAAAGTCCCATCACGATTTCCTCATTTCTATTATTTGATTACATCATCTTCGAGGATTTCTTCTCCCCAAGACCATTCAGGATAAGGTTTTTAAGCCTGAGAAGCCACATTTTCAAAATAATTCTTCCACACCCAGTTCAGATCTGTTGACTGGGGCATTTTCAAAATTTGGATTGTTGTCTTTGCCACTAAGCTCGGCTTTCAACCGGCTTAGTAGCAAAGAGGGGCATCTGTGAACACTCCAAATTTTTCAAAGTTTTGTAAAATGACCCTCTTGCCCCTAACTCCGTTTTCTGAGAAAATCAAAGCAATTTCAAAGCTAAACTTCAGACAATCTGAATTAAATTCCATATTGGTATATTCAAAATTAATCTCGGATTCGAATCCAGTGTTTTAAATCCGTATTTCCTCAAAACTCGGATCCTAACCCGTTTCTGAAGAAATTTTCTCAAAATAGCTTTTAAATTCTCAGAAAAATTCCTTTTTATAAATATTTTATAAAAATACAAAAAAATTAGTTTCAATCTTTGTTTTCTCACAAAATTTAGGGTTTTATTCCAAAAATACAAAAAAAAATGGAAAAATAACATAAAAAACCGAAAATTTGAGAAAAGCTACACAAAAAATGAATGTCTTTAGGCTTCCTAAAATTGGTTTTGCTAAAAACTTCGCTTTGGAAAACCATTTTATAGAAATTTCTTTTTAAGGGGAGCCTCTTTTAGGAAATATCACAAAAAAAAGGGCCAACAGTTTGCTCCCGCGCTTTTCCTCCTCTCTCCGTCGTCCGATCTGCAAAGGCCATCGTCGCTTCCCACCTTCCATCTGCAACCGTCTCCATTCTCGAATCCTCCACGACACCTTTAAGAAGAGGCCTCCAAGCTTCTTCTCGGCATCCATTGTTTTCCTGGACATCCATTTTGCAATCCATCAAACTCATCTCTCACCATCCATGAACTTCCGTTAATCGACATTTTCTTCTGAAGGGGATATCCATCAATTTCATCCATTGTTGTCATTGAGATCGATTTTTCACTTCAAGCATCCATCGTCTACTTCTGTTCTGAAGGATTCACCCTCTCGCATCGGTCCACCATCTGCAAGCATTCACGGAGCTTCCCTGCAGAAAAATCCACTTGCAATCCATTTGATATCAAGCAACATCCACTTCATCCTTCCGGCATTTTCTCGACAAGCTACTGGAGACCCTTCCCTCTTTAGGATCCTAAAAAAGGTAAGAAACCCCTCTTCTCATCTCCTGCTCGTTTCTGATTCCTTTTCGGTTTTTCTTATTTCGGGCCCCGTAGAAGCACCAGTGACAGCGTTGAGTTGCCTATAGCAACCTCAACATCTCCATCATGCGAAAATAATGGAATGATTCCATTCCAACACAATTTTCTTTTCTGTTTTCCTTCTACATTCTGCATTTCGTTCTTTTCCCTTTTATGGTTAGTCTTGTCTTTTTTTTTCTTTTTTTTTCATATATATTTCATTTTGCTGTCTTGATCCCCTGTTTGTATCGAAATTCTAGTGGATTGGCGTGCATCCTAATTTTTGATTCTCCATTTAGTTTTCTTTTTAGTCGTAATTACCTGTTCAGGTTTGATCTCTTGCTTCAATAGTATCAGATTCCTCATTTTTTTTTACCTTGTTCCTGTTTATAAATATCACCTGTACATTTCTGCATACAATTCCTTTTATATCTATGTATTTTCTTTAATTTACCACAACATTCGTACATTTTGATCTTTTTCATATTATTCTGTATCTTCTTCATTTGTTATGACCTTGAGTTATCCATTTTCACCTGCGTATCATTTTTTTCTTTCGTCTGGATAGTTTTCACATTATTATGACATTTGAATGTAATGCCCGATTGTAGAATTAGGATGCCTCTGGTTCGTCATGAATTCTGCCTATTTGATTACTTGTAAGGATTTGCTCCAAATGATATTTTCAATCGTATGGGATCTATGTGCCTTTTAAGGAAGGATTAAAGGGTTACCAAGCTGACACTATCAAACCCATTTGAGTAGACAGGAGGCTTAGGTCTCACTCTTTTGTAAGGGTATTGGGTCCAATTTCTGCAAAATAATCTTTGAATTCTGAGAATGGATGATGCCATATCAACAAAACAAAAAAAAATCACAGAGCAAAAGGCAGGGTTCCAGCTCCTTGGACCGAGTTATTGATAATTTCCACCCCAGGCTCTACTTCAAATGCATGATGTTGCTTCTGCTATCAGTACATTATAATACTATGCAACTATTCAGCCAAACATCAGGGGAAGGAATGTCCACATTCAATTCTTTTCATATCAAGAACCGACAACAGTGGGTCCAAATTCTAAACGTAAAAATGGTGACCAGGTCAGTGTTTGGTTGTAAGAATTTTTTTTATGGAACTTCGTGAAAAATTGTCTGGAGATTTTAAAGGCCTCTTGGTTTTACTGTTTAGAAAATTTTGCTTTCCTTATCTCTATATTTTTCAATGCATAAGATATGCTCTTAATTTTGTGGGCAAAGACATCCTTGAATTCTGGATAATGGTTAAAAGTTTAGCAGATTTTTTTTTTTACTTTCCTCTATTGAATTGCGATACCTGACCATCTAGTTACTAGCATTCAATATGCTTCATCTTTTGACCATGCTATGATAAATATATCGCAGTGAAGTTATCTCATTTGATTGTTTCTCTTTGTTTTTTTTTTTCCTTTTGTATCCTCTTTTCATTTTAGTCTTTGTTGAATGTTTGTGTCTCTGGTACTCCATCTCATAGTAACCATACCTTCATTCATATTCCAATATCCGTGACCCACATATTTGTCAACATCATACTCATTTTCCCCTTGCATCCTATACCACTACCCACTCCCTGTCATCCATTGCACTTGCTTTAGCTTCAACACTTGCACACCACTGTGCACATGCGTATTGTTGCACTCTCACAGACAACTCCCATAACACCTTCTTCATAATGTCACCTTCATCATTTACTTCTGCACAGCAACCTCACCTCCGGCCCTTCCCTGTTACCATTCTATGTGTCTTCCCCTTCTATTGCATTAGCATATAAGGCATTGATTAGAAATGATGTGACAGTTAGGAAAAGTTTTTCTGGTTTTCTGCAATATCCAAACCTTAGCTTCTGCTGGATTCTTCAAATTCTCTATTACATCTTGTCATCACTTCCTGTGCATTTCGCCATTCATCTCACCTTGGTTGCATATATGAATGGATGGAGGAGGGCTTAGTACTGTTGCTGGCGACACAGATGGTTAGTTGAGCATACTAAAAACACTCGTGTCGTATGGTTACTTAATATTCAGCTGTATCGTATGGTTGTATATATGAGTGGATGCTTTATACAGATAGAGGTGAGATCCCTTTTCTCTTCAACAGAACATACTAAAACAAACCAAGGTGTTTCCTCTTCAACAGCCGCTGGCAACACAAAGGGTTAACACTGTGTGATAGAGGCGCCTCCATTTCTCTAGTTACATTATACTTGCCATCCCCTCCACTACCAGCACACCCTTTTTTTGTTTTTATCAGCCATCCCCCGCATTACCAGCATACCATTTTCTGCATAGTTTAAACAGTAAAATAAATCGTTGAGCTTGCTTTATCTGGCTCGTGCAAAGGTCTTGGTCAATGACTGCCAATCCACTGAGCCCCATTACAATGGTCATTAGTGGGAAGAGGTCTGATAGGAGTTCGGCCTCTCCACAGCAGCTTTCACCCTGCTGTATTCCTTTTTCCAAAACACCTGTAAAATAACATTGCAATAGCATTTCTTCCTAGTCTGTAGATGCTAGCATCACTCCCATCTATCTATATTACATATGTGTCATCGGTGGTACATATATACATATATATATATATATATATATATATATATATATATATATATATATATATATATATATATATATATATATATATATATATATATATATATATATATATATATATATATATATATATGTATATATATATATATATATAGGTATGTGCGTATATATATATATATATATATATACATATGCATACATACATATATCATTCTTCATTCCTTTTGTCATATATGTCTTTGGCATATAAACCTCTTTTCACTATTTGATTTCCACATGATATATGTGATTTTCCTTCTCTTTTCACTACTAACCCGGTTGTTTTGCAAGAAATATGTGGATAAAGTTGTCATTTGAAGTTGTAAATTTGATTTTATGAGTTGTAATAGCTAGACTTTAATGAGAAATTACATTCCTTGCTTTAGGTAGAATGAATGAGCATTGTAAATATCATGAATTGCTTATTTCATGCATTTTTCCTATATTTCTCAAAATTCTCACAATGGTGAAACACGAATGGCACGTGCACCATTTCGTAAGAGGTAATTGATACTAAGTTGATGATCCACATCAATGGCCATAGTCAGGGTGTGGACAAAACTTAGCATTTTTATCTTTTACAAAATAACACTGGATCCACACTGGATCCACTTTCAAAATTCATCATGTTTTCCTTAAATATTTTCTTCTTTTATCAGAATTTAACTTAAAATTAACTCAAAATATATACCAATGGCCATAGTCAGGGTATATTGAGGGTTCATTTCATTTTAAATTCTATAAAAGCACCAAAATCTATTTCATTCTTCTCTTGAATTTAAATATAGATTATTATATAATACATTCAATGACCATAGTCAGGGATGTATTATATCTTCAATCTTATTTTAATTCATTTCAAGAATAAGATAGCTTTTCAAAATCTAAATTCAAACTCTTTTCATTCATCATTTAGGATAGAATTGCATCATATTTTCCAAATCCTTTTTTATAAATCCAAGTGGTTCTTTCCTTCATTTCTCAGATCAAAACCTATTCAAATTCAACTCTATTTTTCAAAAAGATTCAAGAATTCAATTTCAAGGTCCCATTTGACTTTGAAACTTCAGAATCATCTTGTATTTCAAATTCCAAATTCTATCTCAAATTCAAAGTCCAATTTAAACTTTGAAATTCATTTGTATATTCAAGATTCAATCTCTAAAATTCATTTTCCAAATTCAATTCAAACTTAGAAATTCTTGATTCATCTTCTAAATTCCAGATTCAAACTTCGAATTCAAAGTCCAATTTGACTTTGAAATTCATATTCAAAATCAAATCCAAAGTTAGATCCTAAATCCAACTTGGATCCCGATTCCCAAGTTCAAATCTCCACTTTTTGGATCTCAAATTCAGATCCAAAACCCATTCTAGGATCCAGGATTCAACATTCATATCGGATCTCAGACTTCAGATCCAATTCCCCTTTAGGATCCAGAGTCCAATTCTATATTGGATCTCAGACTTCAGATCCAAAATCTATTCTAGGATCCAGAATCCAATCTCATCTTGAATCTCAGATTTCAAATCCAAAATTCATTCTTTAGGATCCAGAACCCAATTCACCTCAGATCTCAGATTGCAGATCCAAATTCCATTTAGGATCCAGAATCCCATTCTACTTTGGATCTCAGACTTCAGATCCAACTCCATTTTAGGGTTTGGAATCCAATTCTATCTTGGATCTTAGACTCTAGATCCAAATTTCATCTTGGATTCCAAATCTTGATTCCAATTCCATTCAAAATTTCAGATCCAAATCTCATCTTGGATTCCAAATCTTGAATCCAATTCCATTTAAAATTTCAGATCCAAATTCCATCTTGATTCCAATTCTTAGAACCAATTCCATCTCCAGATTTCAAATCAAATTCCCATTTCGGATCCTAAATCCAAAATTCAACTTTGGACTCTATTTAGAATCCAGACTTAGGATTCAGATTCCATCTTGAATTTCAACTTTCAAATCAAATTTTATTTCTCAAATTCTATTTTAAATTTCCCACATTCTATTCTGATTTCAAACTTCAAAGATAGAATTCAATTCCATTCCAAATATTCATCCAAGTTCAAATTTCTAATTCAAAGTCCATTTATGACTTTGAAATTTCCTTTCTTCTCTTTTCCCTCATATTAGTTTCAAGATCATTTTCCAAACCCAGATTTATTTTCCCAAAGCTCTTGATTATTCTAAAAACTTAGAACTTTAAATCTTAAGTTCTAAGTTAGAAATCATTTCTTCACTTTATCAGATTCATCTCAGAAACACTTGGGAATTCTTCAAAACATTTTTAAAAAGAGCATACATGTTTGCATTTGCACAAGCATGATTCTTTGTGCATTTAGACTTAGGATAAATTCTTAGATAATTTCTTAGCAAAACAAAAGGCATAAATTCGACCCTTGGTTCGATTACCCCTGGTAAAGGCGCCAGGAACGGTCGAACCTCGTACCAACGAGCGAATCCCGTCTCTCCATTTTTCCCGCAAAATATTTCAAAACGGAGGTGAGTTATTCCAAATATTTTCAAAATTAAGGTCAAGTGAGACCCGCAAAAGAGTTCCTCTTCTCCCTTCTTTTTCTCTTCTTTTCTCTTCTCTCTTTTTTTTCTTTCTTTTATTTTTCTCCCTTCAAAAAGAAGGAAAATAGATGTTAGAAATGGAAAAGAAAAGGAAGAGAGAGAAATCGCAAGAGAGGAAAATTTTTGCAATGATCACAGTTTTGGCCTTTGGATTAAGGTTTCTGCCTTCCATATAGCGGAAACAGAAATGACTTCCTCCCTCCTCCATATCGGCTGGAACCCTCTTTTGAAGACCTTTCTTCCCTTCTCACGAACCCCTCTGGTTTTCATTGCTTTTCAGAAAGGCAAGTCCCCAACGACTGGCATTCAGAAGCTCTAACCCACAAGATCGATCTTCTGCAGAACCTTCAAAAGGAAGAGATTTCGCCGGTTTTGCTGAACCAAGGTACAAACTTTTTTTACACTTTTAAATAAAATGGGCAGCACGTTCATACCATATATAGTGCCGATCCATCACATTTAATGATGTGATCGGCGTTTCTGTCTATTTTCCCATGTTAGGAATCTATTACACCTCGCAATGGTGTTATCGATTCCTATGAATCACCCTATTTATGATTAAATGGTTGTTTCCCCTAGAGATTTCACAAAATCCATTGCATCACCATAACCTGGAGGAGTAAGGGTCCCTGTGCAAATCCTTGATTTTTAGTTTCAGTTTCAGGTTGTGTCACATCGGGTATCAATGGTAACATTCCTGTGTTGCTAATGTTATCTTATTTCAATGTTCCCATCCTCTGCAAAAGGGTATTAAATCAGACTTCCTGTGTCATTGCTGGTTATCCCTCCATTCTTTTTGTGAGTGACGGTTTTCATTTTAAGTGTTATGCATAACAGTCATTCCAATTTTCTTTTTCTTTCCCTGCATGTTAGGGGTCTCCATAGGTTCATACATATCTGGCCATCACAGATGCATATCTCGAGTAAAACGATAGTCCAGTGAGACTATTCGTACAGTAAAAAAAAAAAGTGTCATTGACAATGACACTACATTTAATTTCATTGCCCATTTCCATTCTCTCCTATATTGCATCGTTTTTCCTTTTATGATATTATATGATTTCTGTGCTTCTAAATCATATACTAATGTGCTTAGATTTCGTACTTCATATGTAGCCGAGAGTAAACTGTGTTCATGACTTGTTCTGAGGTTTCACTAATTATTTTGAAGCCTTAATATCAATATGAAATGATAAACATTACTCTGACAATCAAGAGGATGATTTTACTATCAGCTGGTTCCAG